>NC_141017.1:19043739-19356936 GCF_052327205.1 Somniosus microcephalus | reverse complement strand
AATCTAGGCTGACAATCCCAGTGCAGTGCTGAGGGAGGTGGCGCCTTTCGGATGAGACGGTAAACCAAGGCCCCGTCCGCCCTCTCAGGAGAACGTAAAAAATCCCATGGCACTATTTCACTTGGGATGTCCTGAGGTCATGAAAGGCAAGTCTTTTTTTCACTGTACACAGGACCTGTAGATAATCCCTAATTTTAAAAAGGTATAATCATTAAATGTTCAATGTTAAACCCGTTGTACTGTACACAAACAGGAGCCAACTCTGTGACACCCACGAGCTGTATAATAACCAACAGAAGTCGTTTTTTAGAGAGTATGTTGTGTACTGTACATCATGTACTTGATCAATAAAGATGAATCATCAGCCATTATGGGCTTACTGATATCTTAATAGCATCGTAGAAACATGTTTATAAAATGAAGATCTCCTGTGGTTTGCCTCTCACCACTGAAGCTGTATCAGAATCCTTCCCGCCACATGTGGGAACCTCCCTCAACCACTGCTCATCTCAAATAGGCCCGCCCTCCCGCCAGAATCAAGCATCTACTGAGAGAGGGGCGGGGGAGAGAGGGAGAGAGGGAGGGAGAGGGAGGAGGGGGAGGGAGGAGGGGGAGGGGAGAAGGAGAGGGGGGAGAGGGAGGAGGGGGAGCGAGAGGGAGAGAGGGAGGGAGGGGGAGGAGGGGAGAGAGGAAGGGAGGAGGTTGGGGGGGATGGAGGGGGAGAGAGGGGGGAGAGAGGGGGGAGAGAGGGAAGGGGAGAGAGGGATGGAGAGAGGGATGGAGAGAGGGATGGAGAGAGGGTTGGAGAGAGGGAGGGAGAGAGGGAGGGGGAAATGGGGGAAAGCGGGAGGGAGAGAGGGAGGGAGAGAGAGGGAGGGAGAGAAGGCGGAGAGGGAGAGGGAGGGAGTGATGGAGGGGGAGAGTGGGAGAGATAGAGGGACAGAGAGGGAGGGAGATGGGGAGGGACAGAGAGAGGGTAGAAGGGGGAGGGGGAGACATTGGGAGAGAGGGAGGAAGTGACAAAGGGAGGAATGGAAGAGGGAGGGACAGAGAGAGGTAGGGATGGAAAGTGGAAGGGGGGAGAGGGAAGGACAGAGAGAGGTAGGGATGGAAAGAGGGAGGGAGGGGGCGAGGGAGGGACGGAAGAGAAGGGGGAGGGGAGAGGGAGGGAGGGAGAGAGAGAGGGATAGTGGGAGGAAGGGAGGGAAAGGAGGGATGGAGGGAAAGGAGGGAGGGGCCAGCAAGGAGCAGGAAATAAAGAGGAAATATTATGTCCATGATCCGGAGATTTCCTTTCACTTATCCCTGGATTCTAATTATCTTGGAGCTGTCAGAATCAGGAAAGTGTAAGGAGTGAGGCATATAAAGGAAAAACTGAGAACAGTTTATGTAGATAGAGTTGGGCTTATTTTGAGAAACTGGTCACAGGGGAGGAAGGATGTGACACTTTAAACTCCCAGCACTCACCCCACCCTCTCACCCGCCAACCCAATAACAGCAGAGTGAAAACAGAGAGGAAAATGATTGATTGCACTATCTATCTATCTGGCAGTGCCGTGTCCTGAGAACGTTAATGCCAGGACACGTGAGCGTTGTGTACAGTCAGCTACTGAGCGTGCTCACATAGCACCCTCGATGGGCCAATGTGTAAAGGTCCCACCTGGTGTCGGAGTCCAGGAGGAGGTCTGTGCACGTTAGCCCTCCCCAACAAGTGGTCCTGATTATTTTCTTCAGCATTCCTAGGCTGGTGTTAGGAATAAAGAGGGAATATTGTGCCCAGTATTCCTGAGATTGAAGCAATTTGCCTAGTGCCCACTCCTTTCCTTCATTCCTTCAATCCAACTATCTTCGCAGTGTCAAAATCCAGCAAGTGTAAGGAATGAGATATATGAAGGAAAAGACTGAAAATTTCCTTTATTTCTTCCTTCCCTTTCTCCCTCCATCTCCTTCCTTCCATCCCTCCCACACTCTCCCCTTCCTCACTCCCTCCCTCTCTCCTTCCCTCCTTCTCTCCCTCCCTCTCCTCCCTCACTCTCCCTCCAGCTCCCTCCCTCTTTCCTTCCCTTCCTTCCTCCCTCTCTCTCCCTCCCCCCTCTCTCCCTCCTCCATCCCTCCCACACTCTCCCCTTCCTCACTCCCTCCCTCTCTCCTTCCCTCCCTCTCTCCTTCACTCTCCCTCCAGCTCGCTCCCTCTTTCCTTCCCTTCCTCCCTCCCTCTCTCTCCCCCCCCCTCTCTCTCCCTCCTCCCTCACCCAGCGCTACGCGGAACGGCCGCGTAGCGCTCCGGCGCTACTGCTCTTTGCGCCCCACGCACCACCCCGAGAGGAAGTGGCATGCCCAAGATAGCGCTCCGCTTCCTCGCCGGGGCGGTAAGCCCAATTTAGCATCCAGGGCGGTACTCCCGCCCCTGGCGTGAAATGTGAGGCTCTAATTCGGTTACCACCGCTAAAGGGGGCGTAATGGAATTTTGCCCCCTTATACGTGTCAGCACTGACATCCCTCACTCTGATGGGCGTACAAGTGTTAAAAGTGAGAAAACAACTTTGAGAGGGGAAGAGGCCCAAAGCCAGAAGGATAGCATTTCTGTGAACAAATTCTCCAGTGAGGGTGAAAAATACTGTCAAGCTTTCCCCATTTGTTGTACTGATGATTGTTTTATGATTTCCTCCCATTCATTTTTGTAACAACAGGAGAGTCTGAACTGCTACGTGGCCACCAGTGTGAGCTCTGAAAGGAGCTGGAAATGTTTGCAGGGTCTTTGAGGAGTTCACAAAGTGTTAAGGAACAATCATTCACCCATTAGGTGTCAATGATCCAATATACCGGCAGATGCGGAGTGTGAATGCATCACAGACACCAACATTTACATTTATATACAGGAAACTTCGCGATATCCGGCACCGACGGGACCGAGCTGCTGCCGGTCTATCAAAACTTCCGGATAGACCAGCGCTAATGTTGAAGGATATGGAGGTTTTCATCTCCGTATCTGACAACAAACACTGTTGCTTAGCAACAGCTGGTAACCACTCAGCCCATACCTTGGAAGCGTCTCTGAAGCTGTTGCTAAGCTACAGAGATGCTTTCCAGAGCCTGACTGTTAAAAAAATGCGAGGAGAAGAAAAAAAACCTAACCAAAACGGCTGCTGATTTCTGCCGTTAGATCGAGGTTTCCGGACAGACAACCTCCGGATAAACCAAAGTTTCCTGTAGCGCCTTTAAAATGGCAACATTTCCTAAGGCACCTCAAAGGATCAGACAAGAACTGACACTGAGCCAAAGAAGGAGACATTAGGACAGGTGACCAAAAGCTTGGTCAAAGAGGTAGGTTTTAGGGAACTTCTTAATGGAGGAGAGGGAAGTAGAGAGGCGGAGAGGTTTAGGGAGGGAATTCCAGAGTTTAGGGCCTAGGCAGCTGAAGGCATGGCCGCCAATGGTGGGGTGAAGAAATTGGGGATGCACAAGAGGCCAGAGTTGGAGGAACGCAGCGTTTAAGGAGGTTTGTAGGGCTGGATGAGGTTACAGAGATAGGGAGGGACGAGGCTATGGAGGGATTTGAACTTGAAGGGCCTTGTGTTTTGAATGTTTCTCACAGATGGTACCACCCGTATTCTCAACCCCCCCCCCCCATCAGTTGGTTTGAACCTAGATTATTCCAGTGGCTCTGAAGAACATTCCAGAGATTTGAGCGCATAATCCAGGCTGACCCTCCCAGTGCCGTTCTGTGTAAAAGCTGCACTGTCGGAGGGGCCGTCTTTCGGATGAGATGTTAAACCGAGGCCCCGTTTTCCCCCTCAGGTGAACCTAAAAGATCCCATGGCTCTTCTCAAAGAGTCTCCCCGGTGTCCTGGTCAATATTTATCCCTCAACCAACATCAATAAGAAACCAGATGATCTGGGTCATCATCACATTGCTGTTTATGTGAATTCATTTACACCCCTGCCTGGTCTGGCTGACATATACTTGTAGTCCACACTGTGCGGTTGACTTTCAGTGCTTACAGAAGTGGCCGTGGAAGCTAATGAGCAGTACAGACAGTTACTAAGAAGGCCCACCACCACCACTGTCTCATGGCAACTGGGACGGGCAATAAACGCAGCCTTGCCAGCATTAAGGTTAGGGTTAGGATGCCCGCATCCCGCAAAAAAATATATAAAATGAGCTCGAGCAGAAGAACACTCGAGAGTATTGATACTGGAACTGTCCTTCAGAGGAGGGCGGTGCTATCCTTTTGCCGCTAGAACCCAGGGCCAATGGGAAGAAAGTCTCTGGGATTGGAACCGGAACGAGGTTGGGACAGTGCCAATCCAATTTTCCACGAGCACTCGGCTCAGCTCCAACCAGTCAACAAAAAAAAGAAAGGAAAGAAAGACTTGTGTTTCTGTAGCGCCTTTCACGACCTCAGGATGCCCCAAAGCGCTTTGCAGCCAATGAAGTATGACGTAATAAAACTCACTCCGCACTTGGTTTGAACATAAAGCAAGGCTTTAATCAACTTGTTTCAGAACATGGAGGTCTAGTTGTACTTCACTTGTTCCTTGTCTTACAAAATGTCCCTGGCAAGCTGGCGCCCACGCCCGAGTATTTATACTCCTTGGACCGCGCCACCAGCTGGCCGTCCAGCGTTATTTCATGAGTAGTTTCTTGATGATGATGAGATTTATAACAAAGTACTTTTGGAGTGTAGTCACCGTTGTAATGCGGGAAACGCAGCGGCCAATTTGCGCACAGCAAGCTCCCACAAACAGCAACGTGATGATGATCATCCGAAAGGCGGCCCCCTCCGGCCAGTGCCGCTTTTCCACGGAACGGCACTGGGAGGGGTCAGCCTGGACGATGCGCTCAAATCTCCGGCGTGGGACTTGAACTCACCAACTTCTGACGCGAGAGGCGAGGGCGCTGCGGCTGGAGGGCTCGTGCTCGGAGTTGCCACATGGAGATGGCTGGTGTTGAACAGCAAACGCCACACCGCGGGAGATGCGGGCGCTGGAGCTTGTGATCCTCTAAGATTGGGACTGAGGTGCGTTGTGAGGGGGAAGTGTGGGGAGGAGGAGTTGTTTTTTTTAACTCCGCAGCCGCTTATGCTGTGCCGACCTGGAAACGTTTGACGGGGGACACTCGGAGGATGTGGCAATTTTGTTACAAAAAGCCTCCCAAGATGGAAATACATTACTGTGGTTGTGTTACCCAGGCTCCTGAAACAGAAAGGGAACACAGAGCTTCCTCTCCCCACATCACCTTACTTTGCTGACTTTTTTCTTCCCAGTTGGGGAAATGAGAATCGGCTGTGTTGCAACATGACGAGTCAGCTGCGAATCAAATAACACAAATAAAACCTGAGCAACAGCCTTGTTGCCATAGCAAATCCCTCAAAGTTAAAGAGCCCCCGCCATTTTGAATAAATAATAATTAAAGGATCGCCTTCATTGAGGCGTTGGGGAGGGGAGCGGGGATGAAAGCAAGCTTTGGCAATCTGGGGGAAGAGCTTTATTTTCATCCATTTTCCTTCCCCTAGAAAAGAAAGACTTGCATTTGTATAGCGCCTTTCATGGCTCAGGACGTCCCAAAGCGCTTTACAGCCAATGAAACACTTTTTTCTAAAGTGTAGTCACTGTTGTAATGTGGGAGACACTACAACCAATTTGTGCACAGCAAGCTCCCACAAACAGCAATGTGATAATGACCAGATCATCTGTTTTCATGATGTTGGTTGAGGGATAAATATTGGCCCCAGGACACCGGGGAGAACTCCCCTGCTCTTCTTCGAAATAGTGCCGTGGGATCTTTTACATCCACCTGAGAGAGCAGACGGGGCCTCGGTTTAACGTCTCATCCGAAAGACGGCACCTCCGACAGTGCGGCACTCCCTCGGCACTGCACTGGGAGTGTCAGCCTGGATTTTGTGCTCAAGTCTCTGGAGTGGGGACTTGAACCCACAACCTTCTGACTCAGAGGCGAGTGAGAGTGCTGCCCACTGAGCCACAGCTGACACAAGCGGGCTGCTTGCTATTGGGTACAGATCCACAAGCAATAAATAAAGCCTCCAGTTCCTTCACATAAGCAGGGAGTGAGGCGAGGTACCAGAATCATTTCTTTTCATGGGAAGCCACACTGGAGCAGACTCGCTGAACATATGGTTGACACGGGTCTTTAAAGGGGCACTTCACAGGTGCCTGAGTGTAGAGAAAGGGGGCAATTTCGAGTTCTAGAGGGTGAGTTACTAGTCAGTTGCGATTGTGAGGTGTTACATAGAGTTTACAGCACAGAAACAGGCCATTCATAGAAACATAGAAACATAGAAGATAGGAGCAGGAGTAGGCCATTCGGCCCTTCGAGCCTGCTCCGCCATTCAACGAGATCATGGCTGGTCATCCAAACCCTAGCACCCAGTCCCTACACCGACAGCCATCCCACCCAAGCCCTATCCCCGTAACCCCGTAACCCAACTGGTCTATGCCAATGTTAATGCTCCACACGAGTCTCCTCCCACCTTACCTCATCTCACCCTATCAGCATCTCCTTCTATTCCTTTCTCCCTCATTTGTTTATCGAGCTTCCCCTTAAATGCATCTCAGCTCTTCGTCTCAACCACTCCCTGTGGTAGCGAGTTCCACATTCTAACCACTCTCTGGGTGAAGGAGTCTGTCTTGAATTCCCTACTGGATTTATTAGTGACTCTCTTATATTTATAGCCCCTAGTTTTGCTCTCCCCCACAAGAGGAAATATCTTAAACATCCGCTGTTTTTGAAAAAACTCTTTCAAACATCCCCTTCAATGTAAAAACTAAAACCACAGCCAGCAGGTTTCCTGGATTCCGGATCATGGAATAATGTGGCTTGTTACAAAACACTGAAAGGATTAAATTATGAGGACAGGTTGCATAGACGAGGCTTGGATTCCCTTGACATTGAAGATTAAGGGGTGATCTAATTGAGGTGTTTAAGGTGATTAAAGGGGTTGATAGAGAGAAACTATTTCCTCTGGTGGGGGGAGTCCAGAACAAGGGGGCATCACCTTAAAATTAGAGCTAGGCCCGCTTAGGGGTGATGTCAGGAAGCACTTCTTCACACAAAGGGTGGTGGAAATCGGGAACTCCCTCCCTCAAAAAGCTGCTGAGGCTGGGGTTCAATTGAAAATTTCACAACTGAGATAGATTTTTGATAGGCAATGGTAGGGAGGGTTACAGAGCCAAGGCGGGTAGATGGAGTTAGGATGCAGATCAGCCATGATCTAATTGAGTGGTGGAACAGTGTCGAGGGGCTGAATGGCCTCCTTCTGTCCCTACGTTACCTTGTATATAAAACAAAGGAAGTGCTAAAATAAACATCTAGCAAAACCGAGGGCTGTCTCCTGTTGTACTGTGTTCAAAAATGGTATGTTGGCCTTCGTACCGAGAGAGTTTGAGTACAGGAACAAGGATGTCTTGCTGCAGTTGTACAGGGCCTTGGTGAGACCACACCTTGAGTATTGTGTGCAGTTTTGGTCGCCTTATCTGAGGGAGGATGTACTCGCCATGGAAGGAGTGCAGCGAAGATTCACCAGGCTGATACCTGGGATGGCAGGAATGACGTATGAGGAGAGATTGGGTCAATTGGGCTTGTACTCGCTGGAGTTTAGAAGAATGAGAGGGGATCTCATTGAAACTTATAAAATTCTAACAGGACTAGACAGACTAAATGCAGGAAGGATGTTCCCGATGGTCGGGGAGTCCAGAACCAAGGGTCACAGTCTAAGGATAAGGGGTAACATAGTAACATAACATAGAGATAGGAACAGGAGTAGGCCATTCGGCCCTTCGAGCCTGCTCCGCCATTCAATGAGATCATGGCTGATCTTCGTCTGAGATCATAGCTGATCTTACCAGTTCAGTACCCCGTCCCCGCCTTTTCTCCGTAACCCTTAATCCCCTTAGCCTTCAGAAATATATCCAATTCTCTCTTGAAAATATTTATTGAATTAGCCTTCACAGCCCTCTGTGGCAGGGAATTCCACAGGCTCACCACTCTTTGAGTGAAGAAATTCTTCCTCATCTCTGTTTTAAATGATTTGCCCGCTATTTTTAGACTGTGGCCCCTGGTTCTGTGCTCCCCTGCCATTGGAAACATTCTCTCTGAATTCAGCCTGTCCAGGCCTGCCATAATTTTATATGTTTCGATGAGATCCCCTCTCAATCTTCTAAACTCCAGTGAGTACAAGCCCAAACTATTCAATCTCTCCTCGTAGGTCATTCCCGCCATTCCAGGTATCAGCCTGGTGAATCGCCGCGCACTCTTTCCATGGCAAGAACATCCTTCCGCAGATGGGGCGACCAAAACTGTACACAATACTCCAGATGCGGTCTCACCAGCACCTTGTACAGCTGTAGTAAGGTATCCCTATTCCTATACTCGAACCCCCTTGATATGAAGGCCAACATACCATTTGCCTTCTTAATCGCCTGTTGCACCTGCATGCTCTCCTTCAGTGACTGGTGCACAAGAACACCCAGGTCCCTCTGCACTTCCCCATCTCCCAATCTATTGCCATTTAGATAATAATCCACCCTCCTGTTTTTACCCCCAAAGTGGATAACCTCGCATTTATCCACATTATAGTGCATCTGCCACGTATCCGCCCATTCCCCCAACCTGTCCAAATCGCACTGTAGCCTCCTGACATCCTCATCAGAGCCCACCCCTCCTCCTAGTTTAGTGTCGTCAGCGAATTTGGAAATATTGCATCCAATTCCCTGATCCAGATCATTTATATATATTGTGAACAGCTGGGGTCCCAGGACAGATCCTTGCGGCACCCCGCTGGTCACTGCCTGCCACTCTGAAAACGAGCCGTTTATTCCAACTCTCTGTTTTCTATCCGCCAGCCAGTTCTCTATCCACGTTAATACTTTGCCCCCAATCCCATGAGCCTTAATTTTGCATGATAATCTTTTGTGTGGAACCTTATCGAAGGCTTTCTGGAAGTCAAGGTACACCACATCCACTGGCTCTCCCCCATCTATTTTACCAGTTACTTCCTCAAAAAATTCCAGCAGATTAGTCAAACACGATTTACCCTTTGTAAATCCATGTTGACTCTGTCCGATCCTTTCCCCATTTGTCAAGTGCTCCGCTATTTTATCCTTAATAATGGACTCTAGCATTTTGCCCACAACCGATGTAAGGCTTACTGGTCTATAATTCCCTGCTTTCTCTCTACCCCCCTTTTTAAATATTGGGGTAACATTAGCTACCCTCCAATCCACGGGTACTGTTCCCGAGTCAATGGAGTTCCGGAAGATGATCCTTAGAGCATCTGCTATCTCCAGGGCCACCTCCTTAAGTACCCTAGGATGTAGTTTATCAGGCCCCGGGGATTTGTCGGCCTTCAGTCCCCTCAACTTACCCAACACCATATCCCTAGAGATACTAATTTCTGTCAGCTCCTCCCTCTCATTAGTCCCTATGTTTGTCGATATTCCTGGGAGGTTATTTGTGTCCTCCTTTGTGAATACAAAACCAAAGTATGAGTTTAATTGGTCTGCCATTTCCTTATTCTCCATTATATATTCTCCCGAATCGGACTGCAAGGGACCGACTTGGGATTTTACCAGTCTTTTCCTCCTGATATACCGATAAAAGCTTTTGCAGTCTGTCTTTATGTTTGCTGCAAGTTTACTTTCGTATTCTATTTTCCCCTTCCTGATTAATCCCTTTGTCCTCTTTTGCTGTATCCTGTACTGCCCCCAATCTTCCGGTCTGGTGCTTTTTTTTGCCAGTTGATATGCCCTTTTTTTTGATTTTATGCTGTCCCTAATTTCCCTCGTTATCCACGGTTGAGTCACCTTTTTAGGTTTATTTTTATGCCAAACCGGTATAAACATGTTCTGGAATTCTTCCATTCTATCTTTGAATGCTTGCCATTGTCTATCCACTGTCAATCCCCCCAGAAACACCACCCAATCAATCTTACCCAATTCCCGTCTCATACCCTCGTAATTCCCTTTATTTAAGTTCTGGACCTTAGTCTCTGATTCAATTTCCTCACTCTCCATCTCGACTGAGAGCTCGATCATATTATGATCGCTCTGACCCAAGGGGCCTCGTACAAGAAGATTGCTGATAAGTCCCTTCTCATTGCACAATACCCAGTCTAAAATGGCCATTTAGGACAGAGATGAGGAGGAATTTCTTCACCCAGAGAGTGGTGAACCTGTGGAATTCTCTACCACAGAAGGCAGTAGAGGCTAATTCATTAAATATATTCAAGAAGGAGTTAGATATATTTCTTAAGGCTAAAGGGATCAAGGGATATGGGGAGAAAGCAGGGACAGGGTACTGAATTTGGATGATCAGCCATGATCTCATTGAATGGCGGAGCAGGCTCGAGGGGCCGAATGGCCTACTCCTGCTCCTACCTTCTATGTTTCTATGTTTCACACAGAGTCTTGACTCCCCCCACGTGGCCTGTAGGTTTGCCCCTTTGTATGAGCCCAGATAAGAGTGTATGGGTAAGCTATTTGACTTAGGGGGCGTCACAGCCAAGCCCAAGCCTATCGTCGCTCGAGGGATTACTGGACACTGATGAGGAGCAGAACTCATGGCTAATTCCTCCACCCCCCTACCCCGAGGGTTACTGCTGCCAATCAAAGGTTCCCAACTACATTCATCCCATCTCACACCGACCATGATGGGCGCCATTTAACAATTGTATTTAAGCTTCCCCTAGAAGGCTCCCTTGGCGAAGATAAAGTCTAACTGAATCATGCAGACAAGACGTTCTCGATTCCTGGGTCGGGGGGCCTCAGCTGATTCCGCCTCAGGTTTGGGGGGATTGAAAAGAAAAGACTTTCATTTATATAGCGCCTTTCACGACCCCAGGATGTCCCAAAGTACTTTACAGCCAATGAAGTACTTTTTGAATTGTAGTCACTGTTGTAATGTGGGAAACACGGCAGCCAATTTGCACACAGCAAGATCCCTCAAACAGCAATGTGATAGTGACCAGATAATCGGTTTTAGCGATGTTGGTTGAGGGATAAATATTGGTCAGGACACCGGGGAGAACCCCCCTGCTCTTCTTCGAATAGTGCCATAGATATTTTACGTCTACCTGAGAGAGCAGACGGGGCCTCGGTTTAAAGCCTCATCCGAAAGACGGCACCTCCGACAGTGCAGCGCTCCCTCAGCACTGCACTGGAGGGTCAGCCTAGGCTTCTGTGCTCAGGTCCCTAGAGTGGGAGTGCTACAATTGAGCCTCGGCAATCCTGGGTTCGAGAGGAGGAAATTGGGCAGACTTCCCATCCCAGGTGGACATCCAGGCAGTGGCCCCCCCTGCCGGAATGGGCACAAACATGGGCATCAGGTGGGGGGGCTTGGCGAGGTTTGACTGCGAAGCCCTCTGCGGCCAAATAGTCTAGACTCGCACACTCGCACTGGGCGGCGGCTGAAGGAGGAAAGTTGGAAGTGGGGGCGGGGGGTAAAAGAAATTATAGTTATCATGCATCGGCAAATATTTGCCTTTGTCCCAGCTCGGAATAAAGTATTTCCGCAGTTCCCGGGGCCTGACTTGCATACTCCTTTTAGAAACGAGCCCCTCTGTTTCGTCCAACATTTCCAGGTCGCCGGAGCAGGAGGAGAAGCTGTCAGCCAAATGTTTCATTGTGATCGGTTGCATCTGGACTGAGCAGTGTGGAACTGGCCCAGTTTCAAGCCCATCAAAGCTGTGCAGGCAGCTAACAAATCGCCTCCCTCTGGCGCAGGTAGGGGAGCTCATGTGGGTATCAGGTGCGAGCTGGGGGGAGGGACGTGTTGGGAGCGGGGGGGGGGGGGGGGGGGTCGTGCTTATTGCATTGGAGCGGACTCAGAATATCTAACGAAGCACCAGCATGAGAAGCAGGAATAATCTCCGATTGTTTCCAGTCTGTGCGGCTTAAATGGAGCCAGATGTTGGGCAGACAGCTTGACACAGATTGTTGAGATTGTTGTGGGAACGCAGGCACTTTTATTCAGCGGTTTCATCTTTTTTTGAAGGATTATATTACCCGGACCAACTTGCAAAAGTATTACCTTATCAGGAACGCCGGTCTCAAGCCAAGGTATGGGTGAGAGAGAGAGAGAGACATTTCGATATCTTGAGGTGCTACTGGATTGAACCCAATGCAATGGTGATACACAACTGAACTCCTCTTTGATCGCAAGAACTCACTGAGCAACTCCCCACCCCACCCCCAGCCCAAGATGCTACATCGAAAGACCTGCATTTGTATAGCGCCTTTCAAGACCCTGTCAGCTGTGGCTCAGTTGGTAGTCCACTTGCCTCGGAGTCAGAAGGTTGTGGGTTCAAGGGGCTTGAGCACATAAAGCTAGCCTGACACTCCCAGTGCAGTGCTGAGGGAGTGCTGCACTGCCGGAGGTGCTGTCTTTTGGATGAGATGTTAAACCGAGGCCCCGTCTGCTCTCTCAGGTGGACGTAAAAGACCCCATGGCGCTATTTCGAGGAAGAGTTATCCCCGGTGTCCTGGCCTAATATTTATCCCTCAATCAACATAACAAAAACCAGATTATCTGGTCATTATTACATTGCTGCTGTGGGAGCTTGCTCTGTGCTCATTCGCTGCCGCGTTTCCCACATTACAACAGCGACTCCACTTCAAAAGTACTTCATTGGATGTAAAGTGCTTTGAGATGTCCGGTGGTCGTGAAAGGCGCTATATAAATGCAAGTCTTTCTTTTCTCAGGACGTCCCAAAGGGCTTTACAGCCAATGAAGTGCTTTTGAAGTGTGTTCACTGTTGTAATGTAGGAAACACGGCAGCTAACGTGCGCACAGCAAGATCCCACAAACAGCACTGAGATAATAACCGGATCATCGGTTTCAGTGATGTCGGATGAGGGATAAATATTAACCAGGACACCTGGGAGATCTACCTTGTTCGTCTTCGAAATACTGCCATGGGATCTATAACAGCAACCTGAGAGGCTAGACAGGGCCTCAATTTAACATCTCATCCAAAAGACGGCACCTCCGACAGTGTAGCACTCTCTCAGTACAGCACTGGGAGCGTCAGCCTAGATTTTTGTGCTCAAGTCTCTGGAGTGGGACTTGAACCCATGACCCTCTGGACTCAGAGGCGAGTGTGCTACCCACTTTTTTTTAATTTGTATTATTTATTAACAAAAACAACAACCTGTATTTATATAGCACCTTTAAAGTAGTAAAACGTCCCAAGGCGCTGCACAGGAGTATTTTAAGACAACAAATTTGACACCGAGCCACATAAGGAGAAATTAGGGCAGATGACCAAAAGCTTGGTCAAAGAGGTCGGTTTTAAGGAGCGTCTTAAAGGAGGAGAGAGAGGTAGCGAGGCGGAGAGGTTTAGGCAGGGAATTCCAGAGCTTAGGGCCCAGGCAACAGAAGGCACGGCCACCAATGGTTGAGCCATTATAATCAGGGATGCTCAAGAGGCAGAATTAGAGGAGCGCAGATATCTCGGGGGTTGTGGGGCTAAAGGAGGTTACAGAGATAGGGAGGGGCGAGGCCACGGATGGATTTAAAAACAAGGATGAGAACTTTGAAATCGAGGCGCTGTTTAACAGCCAATGTAGGTCAGCGAGCACAGGGGGTGATGGGCGAACGGGACTTGGTGCGACTTTTGGATGACCTCAAGTTTACGTAGGGTGGAATGTGGGAGGCCAGTCAGGAGTGCATTGGAACAGTCAAGTCTAATGGTAACAAAGGCAATTTAAACATTAAAAACATTTACAACATCGCGATCATTCCATTGCATCATACAAATCCATTCCGCCGCTCTGCACAGCCATCCCTCCACCACATATTAACATCAAAAACTGAAGTTTAATTTGTCTCCCATAACATATCTGAGGAAGGATGTTCTTGCCATGGAGGGAGTGCAGCGAAGATTCACCAGGCTGATACCTGGGATGGCAGGAATGACGTATGAGGGGAGATTGGGTCGATTGGGCTTATATTCGCTGGAGTTTAGAAGAATGAGAGGGGATCTCATTGAAACTCATAAAATTCTGACAGGACTGGACAGACTAGATGCAGGAAGGATGTTCCCGATGGTCGGGGAGTCCAGAACCAGGAGTCACAGTCTAAGGATAAGGGGTAAGCCATTTAGGACTGAGATGAGGAGGAATTTCTTCACCCAGAGGGTGGTGAACCTGTGGAATTCTCTACCACAGAAGGCAGTAGAGGCCAATTCATTAAATATATTCAAGAAGGAGTTGGATATATTTCTTGAGGCTAAAGGGATCAAGGGATATGGGGAGAAGGCAGGGACAGGGTACTGAATTTGGAGGATCAGCCATGATCTCATTGAATGGCGGAGCAGGCTCGAGGGGCCGAATGGCCGACTCCTGCTCCTACCTTCTATGTTTCTGTGTTTCTGTGAGCAAGAGCTGACCTGTACATTAGGAAGGGCCCATGTTCAGCCCTGTGCCGAATTAAGTCGCGGTCCTGTAATGAGCCTGCAGTGAGCTGGGGTGGTGAGGGGGAAGTAAATCAACCAGCGTTCCTGCTCTCGACCGTTAGCTGGTGACACCTGCTGGAAAGTTGGATGAAGAGAGCATTGAGCTTGGCACTGATGTCCCCCCGCCGCCCACCTCCATGGTTAATAGTCTGCTGTCCAATCACTCACTCACAAATGGCGCTGCCATCGAGGGAGGCACGCTTAGCACTGGTCTTCAGAGGAGAAGACGA
Organism: Somniosus microcephalus; assembly: GCF_052327205.1. NCBI lineage: Eukaryota > Metazoa > Chordata > Chondrichthyes > Squaliformes > Somniosidae > Somniosus > Somniosus microcephalus. The sequence continues at coordinate 19,342,235 of NC_141017.1, read as the reverse complement.
TGAAATCGAAGAGTCAAGGCTCCACATTCAAACGGAAGCAATGGGCACTTTAGTCCCCCAAAGGAAATCTCCCAAGTATGACAATTGGAAACAGTTGAAAAGCATTCGTGTCCGTCTTAAAGAGCAGAGGGAACTGCTGGTGCCTGCCGTTAATCACACAGCGAGACATATGATATCATAATTATAGAGTCATAGAGTTATACAGCACAGAAAGAGGTCCTTCGGCCCATCCTGTCCGAGCCGGCCATCAAGCCCTGTCTATTCTAATCCCATTTTCCAGCACTTGGTCCGTAGCCTTGTATGCTTTGGCGTTTCAAGTGCTCATCTAAATGCTTCTTGAATGTTGTGAGGGTTCCTGCCTCTACCACCCTTTCAGGCAGTGAGTTCCAAATTCCAACCACCCTCTGGGTGAAAAAGTTTTTCCTCAAATCCCCTCTAAACCTCCTGCCCCTTACCTTGAAACTATGCCCCCTGGTTATTGACCCCTCTACTAAGGGGAAAAGTTCCTTTTTATCTACCCTATCTATGCCCCTCATAATGTTGTACACCTCAATCAGATCCCCCCTCTCAGCCTTCTCTGCTCTAAGGAAAACAACCCCAGCCTGTCCAGTCTCTCTTCATAGCTGAAGCGCTCCAGCCCAGGTAACATCCTGGTGAATCTCCTCTGCACCCTCTTCAATGCAATCACATCCTTCCTATTAGTATTCAAGCAAGGAGCTACAGGTTAAGAAGAGTCTCAGTCTTGCTAACAGGGCTGATTATTACACACGCTTCGATGTGAAGGTGCAGGGCCTCACATTCACCTTTTCCAACATGCCAGTCGACCAGCAGCCAGTATGACAGGAACGCTGCATGAGACTGTTTGGCATCTACCAATATTTCCCCGAATGAACTTGTACAGACATCCCCTCACACCAGCTCCAGTAACAAGCAACAATGTACGTCTGGGCCGACGAGCCAACTCTCCTTAAAAGGCTTCTTCAACCCCTGTCTGCATACCGCTGCGGCGTCTACTTACTTCCCCTTACAATAAATGCCTTCCTGGCAAAGGATAGCGGGATTACAAAGAATCCTGCCCTGGTAGAGGTCCCCCTCTCCCAGGTCGGAATCAGCTCGTTGCACATGCGACTGTTGTAATGTAGGAAACGTGGCAGCCAATTTTCACACAGCAAGGCTCCACAAACAGCAAGGTGATCATGACCAGGTTTTCTCTTTTGTTATTGATGTTAGCCGAGGGGTAAATGTTGGCCAGGACACCGGAGAGAACTCACCTGCTCTTCTTTGAAATAGTGCCATGAGATCTTTTACATCCACCCGAGAAAGGGTTGTGGTTTCTTTTATATTCGCTTATGGGATGTGGGCGCCGCTGACAAGGCCGGCATTTATTGCCCACCCCTAGTTGCCCTTGAGAAGGTGGTGGCAAGCCGCCTTCTTGAATCGCTGCAGTCCGTGCGGTGAAGGTGCTCCCACAGCGCTGTTAGGTAGGGAGTTCCAGGATTTTAACCCAGCAACGATGAAGGATCGGCGATATGCTTCCAAGTCAGGATGATGTGTGACTTGGAGGGGAACTTGGAGGTGGTGGTGTTTCATGCGCCTACTGCCCTTGTCCTTCTAGGTGGACGAGGTCGCGGGTTTGGGAGGTGCTGCCGAAGAAGCCTTAGCGAGTTGCTGCAGTGCATCTTGTAGATGGTACACACTGCAGCCACGGTACGCCGATGGTGGAGGGAGTCAAGGTTAAGGTGGTGGATGGAGTACCAATCAAGCGGGCTGCTTTGTCCTGGATGGTGTTGAGCTTTTTGAGTGTTGTTGGAGCTACACTCATCCAGGCAAGTGGAGAGTATTCCATCACACTCCTTACTTGTGCCTTGTAGATGGTGGAAAGGCTTTGGGGAGTCAGGAGGTGAGACACTCGCCGCAGAATACCCAGCCTCTGACCTGCTCTTGTTGCCACAGTATTTATGTGGCTGCTCCAGTTAAATTGAATGTCTCATCTGAAAGACGGCACCGCCGACAGTGCAGCACTCCCTCAGTACTGCACTGGGAGTGTCGGCCTGGATTATGTGCTCAAATCTCTGGAGTGGGATCGTGTTTAGACTTGCTACATGAATGGCTGGTGTTGAAGATTAAATAACAACAGAAAATGCTGGAAATACTCAGCAGGTCAGGCAGCATCCGTGGAGAGAGAAACAGAGTTAACGTTTAAGGTCTGGGACCCTTCATCAGAACTGGAAAAAGCTGGAGATGTAACAGATATTGCACCTGTTTAATATCTGTTACATCTCCAGCTTTTTCCAGTTCTGATGAAAGGTTCCAGACCTGAAATGTTAACTCTGATTCTCTCTCCACGGATGTTGCCTGGCCTGCTGAGTATTTCCAGCATTTTCTGTTGTTATTTCAGATTTCAAGCATCCGCAGTATTTTGCTGTTGTGTTGAAGATTAAGGCCTAGAAATTCAGTTGTTAGTGCCAGCCGCTAGCGCCTTAGGAGGAGAAGAAGTGGGGCACTAAGTGGCTAGCGCCCGGGCGCGGCGTGATCTGCGCCTCTCGCGAACTTCAGTCAAGATTTAGCGGCGGCGCAAAACCGCAGCGCCCGCTCAGCTGCGCGCGCAGATCCTGACATCATTTCATGGTGCAACGCCCTTGTTGCGCCCCGATCCGGAACTTCAGTGGCGCCCCCCTTCTGTGCGCCTGGCGCCCCCAGCGACTGGTAAAGGGGAACGGTTCCCATCCGCTGCGGGGCGCGGAGCGGGCGCTATCTAAAGGGGACTCCTCCTGCATTATAAGTGGCAGCCTTTTTGTGCCAATCCTTCTGTGTGAGAGACAGATATTTGGAGAGAGACAAAGGGAGAGAGCTTTCTGCTTTGACTTAGCGCTTGCACAGATATTCTGGCTTCAGGCCAGAGCTTTGCACTTGAATTTTACTTTCAGTGCCATAGCCTTGAGTTGCCACATATAATGGGGGCTGCAATGGGTGGAAACTTTGGCTTTCTGCATTGCATTCAAAGGGCTCAGAGACGCCGTGAGAGAGTGCCAGTCATGGCCAGATGGAGAAGGGCCAACAGGCGTCGGCACAGGAGGCCTTACCCACCCAGGGTATACAGCCAGCAGTTCTCATATCTGAACATGTCTGAGGAGCAGTGTGTTCGGAGGCTGCGATTCAGAAGGGAGGTGGTCACTGAGATCTGCCACCTGCTTCGCAGAGATCTGCAGCCACAGCTGAGGTGCAGGGCGTCTCTGTCGTTGGCAGTGAGGGTGACGGTGGCTCTCAACTTCTATGCCACCGGCTCCTTCCAATCCGCTACTGGGGACATTGCCAACATCTCCCAGTTCGCGGTACATTGGTGCATCCGTCAGATGACTAATGCCCTTTTCAGAAGGAGACGTCAGTACATCTCCTTCCCCATGACGCTGGACAAGCAGCAAGAGCGTGCAATGGGATTTGGAAGAATAGCGGGCTTCCCCATGGTCCAGGGCGCCATTGACTGCACGCATGTGGCTTTGCGGGCACCTCTAGAGAATGCCGAGGATTACCGCAACCGGAAGGGCTACCATTCGCTCAACGTCCAGTTGGTGTGTGACCACAGGCAGCTCATACCAGCTGTCAATGCCGGCTTTCCAGGCAGCAGCCACGATGCCTTCATCCTGCGCCAGGCTTCTGTGGCAGACATTTTCGAAGCCCAGGCTCACCTACGAGGATGGCTTCTCGGGTTCAAGGGCTATCCTTTGTGCACCTGGCTGATGACCCCGCTCCATGCGCCCAGCACCCCTGCTGAAGAGTGATACAATGACAGCCATCAAGCTACCAGGAACATCATTGAGCACACAATCGGCGTGCTCAAGCAATGGTTCCGCTGTCTGGACCGTTTCGGAGGAGCCCTACAGTACTCGCCTGAGCGAGTCTCCCATTTCATTGTAGTGTGCTGCATGCTACACAACCTGGCTATCCTCAGGACTCAGTCACTGCCAGCAGATATTGGAGGACCACCAGAGGAGGAGGAGGAGGAGGAGGAGCACCAAGACGGGAGGGAGGCACAAAGTGCAAGGGCCTTCCGTCGGCGGCTTATTGCAACTCGGTTCTAGGCCCCCTCTCAGAGAATGGCTTGTGCCAATGAAAGAACATGAATGGAGCCGCTCCGCAAACCCTCAGCCGGTCAAGGCAACAAATAGTTCAAAGTGCAAACATGGACAATGTGAATAAAGAAAATGTTTTATTGTGCAAACTCTGTGCCCTTCCCGCATGACAAACTAATTCAGATAAACTCCCCAAAAAACAGTCAGAGACATAACTGGCTCTCACAACCTTGAGAAAATGAAAAAAACAGTTAAACAAAAATAACCATGATCCTCGGCCTTCATATAAAAAAAAAACACAACAGTCTCGGCCTTCATATATAAAAAAAAATTCTTGGCCTTCATATATAAACACAACATTTGGCCACACCTTCTACTTTTTCCCCTGCGAGGGTGCTCTGCCTCGCTTCCATGAGTGGCCCCTTCCCGCCCTGCAGCTCCTCCTCAATGGGACCCCAGTGGCTGCAGCAAGGCTGGGGGAAGGCTGCTGAGGGTCAGATGGTGAGACGGCAAATGCCCTTGGGGGACGGCCTGGACCAGCTCCGAGCCTGGAGGGCCCGGCTGCTGACTGCTCCAACTCTGCTTGGGCGACAGCAGTCTGTCCTACGGGTGGTGGCAGCTGCAGTGGAGGAGTGACAGTGTTGGCAGCAGGAATGCTGCCAACCTGACAGAGCACAGGCACTCCCTGGTTGGCTGATACACTAGCACTCGCACGGGCCAGCACTGCAGCTGGGCTGCTGCGGCGCGGCGAGGGCCCCGGCGATGCCTGGCTGATCTAGCGAGGGTGGCAGCAGTTAGTGTCCATATGGCCCTGATCTGTGTCTGCATCAGACCAGCCAGTGAATGCAAGGCACGACTGAGCACTTGGCTGCAAGCCGCCTGTGATGCAGCGAAGTCCTGCTGACTCCTCGCCTGTGCTGCCGCGAAGTCCTGCAGACTCCTGGCCTGTGCTGCCCTGAGTTCCTGAACACTCCTTGCCAGTGACTCTATGGAGTCAGGCATCCTTGCCACTGCAGCCATGAGCTCAGTGTGCCTGCGGTCAGCCTGGGCGCCCACTTCACCAAGGAGCTGCACGGTACCTTTCTACCTAGACACAATTTAGGACTCAGAACTCAGAGATTCAAACATGAAGTGCTTTATTGGAAGGAAAGGAAGTTCTGGCAAGTTCCGAACAAAGAGAGCTAAAACTTAACAGAGAACACCCAACCATTTATCTCCTGTGACAGCGCCACCACAGGTGGGAGGAGAACACACAATACATAACATATTCCTCCCCTCTTAAATGGAAGGTCCACATTATTCCTCAACAGGTAAGTTACTTTCAATGCACTCAATGAACCTAGGGTAGAGGTAGACTGCCTCACACCCTGACTTTACCCTGGGGTTTATTCTGCCCCAGTCTTGTGGGTAAGTCACTAAGCCTACAGATCCAAGCGTCTTGGAGGCCGCCGCTCTCTGACAGGATACCGGCGGTCATCGCTGGCTTCCACAGCAGTAGGCATTGACACAGGCCTGGATGGAGAAGGTGCCTGTGTCAGTTGAAAGTCAGGAGTTTGCACAGGTGGAACAGTCTCTTTGACTTCCTGTGTTGGAGAAGAGCACTGTGGCAAAGAATGCTGGTTTGCGGTATCATCCGGAAACAGTTCAGGCCAACCAGCCGTTGGAGCCTCTGTGGCTGTCTCTGCTCCTAGCAACAGTTGATCTGTGTGTCTTCTCCAGACGACGTCCTCAGCAGTCTCAACCGTGTAAGACACAGGGCCCGTCTGCGCGATCACCGTAGCAGGAACCCATTTCGGTCCAGTGTTGTAGTTTCGAGCTAGGACGTGCTCTCCCAGATGAAATCGTCTCTCCTTGGCTCTTTTCTCTCTCTTTTGAACTTGAGCTTGTTGTTGACAATGGACAACCTGTTCTGCCCTTGGAGGTTTGAGTAAGTCAAAACTTGTCCGCAACTGCCTCTTCATCATGAGCGAAGCGGGGGAAGTTTTGGTTGTGGCATGCGGCTCGTTCCTGTAGGACAACAGGAAGCTGTTCAGACGTTGGTGGATTGAGCCCTGACCTTGCGATGCCTTCAAGGCGTGCTTCAAAGTTTGCACAAACCTTTCTGCCTGGCCGTTAGTAGAGGGATGATAGGGCGCAGACCTGATGTGTTGCACACCATTCACATGCAGGAAGGTTGCAAACTCCTGTGATACAAATTGTGGACCGTTGTCACTTATGAGTTGTTCTGGTGAGCCATAACGGCTGAACATCTCACCAAGTTTCTCAATTGTTTTCTCTGCCGTGGTAGACCTCATCACAGCGACCTCCGGCCACTTGCTACGAGCGTCCACAACCACCATAAACATCTTCCCTTCGAAAGGACCGGCGAAGTCCACATGTACTCGCTGCCACACTTCTGCAGGCCAATCCCAGGGGTGTAGGGTTGCCAGCTGTGGAACATTCCGGACCCTTTGACATGGGGAACATGTTTTGGCTTTCTCCTCAATATTCCCATCGAGACCTGGCCACCAGAAGTAGCTTCTTGCCATTTCCTTCATCCGAACCATCCCACTGTGGCCTGTATGAAGTTGTTGCAGTATAGGTTCCCTCAGAGGTGGTGGAATGATGACACGGCGTCCCCAAAGAAGACAACCTGCCTGGACGGATAGCTCATTTCTTTTTGAAATGTAAGGTTTCAAACTAGGAGAATCTCCTATCGCTCTCCCTCGAATGACATTGTCCATTACCTCAGACAGGACTGGATCGTTGCGGGTGTACCTTCGCACCTGAACTGCAGTGACAGGTGCTCCCTCCACTTGTCTAAAGTAGAAGATGTCTATTTGACGAGGCTCTGGGGGAGTAACAGGCAAGGGTAGCCTCGAGAGACCGTCTGCGTTGCCATGCAAGTCTGATTTGCGATATTTGATGTCGTATGTGTGTCCTGACAACAGTAAAGCCCACCTTTGCATCCTGCTTGCAGCGAGAGACGGAATTCCGGTGTGGGGCCTGAAGATTGAAGTCAATGGACGGTGGTCCATCAGGAGTGTGAACCTTCTCCCAAACAGGTACTGATGAAATTTTTGAATTCCAAAAACGATTCCCAAGGCCTCGCGCTCGATCTGCGCATAGTTACTCTCGACCTTGTTCAAGGTGCGTGATGCGAAGGCGATAAGTTTCTCTTCACCCAAAGGCATGATGTGGGATATGACTGCTCCCACACCATATGGTGATGCATCACATGCTAGCTGCACGGGTAGCTTTGGGTCGAAGTGTGTCAGGACCTCCGAATTCAGCAATGCTTTCTTTGCTTGGGCGAAAGCTTTGTTGCACAGTTCAGTCCATTTCCATGTTTTGCCTTGACATAGGAACTGATGTAACGGCTTCAGCAATGTTGCTAAGTCTGGAATAAACTTCCCATAGTAGTTAAGTAGCCCCAGAAATGAACGTAACTGGCTCACATTCTGGGGTGCTGGGGCCTCCACGATCGCCTTGACCTCTGGCGGCGCCTTATGCAGGCCAGTAGCGTCAATCACATGCCCCAGGTACTCAACTGAAGACTGAAAGAATTCACATTTGTCTTTACGAACTCTGAGTCTGTACTCTTTCAGTCGTTGTAGTGTCGCATCCAAGTTCAGAAGATGATCTTCCTCATTTGTCCCAGTGACAAGGATGTCGTCCAGGTAGCACTGGACTCCTGGCAGTCCACTCAAAATCTGATCCATTGCCCTTTGGAATAGAGCAGGGGCTGACGTAATTCCAAACGGAAGGCGGCAGTACCTGTATAGCCCCTTGTGTGTCACAATTGTCAGCAGCTCCTTTGATTTGTCATCGACATGCATTTGTAGATAAGCCTGGCATAAGTCTATTTTGCTGAACTTTTGCCCTCCAGCCAGGCCCGTAAAAAGATCATCAATGAGGGGAAGAGAGTACTGTTCCACAGACAGCACTGGGTTAATAGTCACTTTAAAACCCCCGCAGATTCGAACAGATCCATCCTTTTTCAGGACAGGAACAATGGGTGTGGCCCATTTGCTCACGCTCACAGGCTCCAGGACTCCATTCTCGACTAAGGCCTCCAAGTTAGCCTCAACTTTTGGCCTAATTGCATAGGGTACAGGTCGGGATTTGTGAAACTTCGGCTTGCTGTCAGGTTTAATGTCCAGTCTCACGCTGATCTTTTTCATGCTCCCAAGTTCCCCATTGAAGAGTTCTGCATGTTTGTTTAACACTGCAGTCAAACCTGACTCCCCTTTTGACATCATGCGGACTGCAGGCCAGTCCAGCGTGATTTTCTCTAGTCACGCACGTCCCAGTAGCGATGGGTAACTTCCCTTTACCACATATAGTGGCAGTTTTGCAGTCTGTCCGTTCAATTTAACTGTCACCTCAATGACGCCTCTCATGGCCACAGGTTCGCCGGTATACGTCTTTAGCACAATGTTTGTTGGCTGAAGGGTAAGATGCTTTAGCAGTTTGTTGTAAACAGTGTCTGAAACAAGGGACACAGCCGCGCCTGTGTCCACCTCCATCCGCACTGATTGTCCCTCCACCAGTGGTGACACCCAGTAGCCATTTGAACCACCTGCAACCGTCAGTATGTGCACCTCTTCCTCCTCAGAGGTGTCGCTCCCCTCTGTTTTGCTTGTTCCATCGTACTGCACTGAATGAACACTCTTTTTCCTCTCTTGTCCAAATACAGACATTTTGCTTCCATGCTTCCCAGCTCTGTCTGTTCTTTTTTTACCTCTACAGGCGTGTTCAATGTGACCCTTTTTGCCACAATTTCGGCATTCCAGCTCCGTACACCAGCAGTCATTAGCGTGATGGCCCGTTTTCCCACAACAGTAACATGTGCCGTTCCGTGCACCTTTAGGCTCAGACGACACCTTGTGAACTCTCCCTGTTGAACTCAGCTGGTGAGCTTCCTTTTCCGCCATCTCCATGGAGACACTAACTTCAATGGCCTTTTCAAGAGTAAGGTTGTCCTCAGTAAGAAGGCGCTTCTGTGTGGCTGCATTTTGCAGACCACACACAAGTCTGTCTCTAATGGTATCCTTCAGCACCTCCTTGAACTGGCAGTGTTCCGACAACCTTTTTAAAGCAGCAATAAACATCGTCACTGATTCCCCCTCCTCTTGATTCCGTTTGTGAAATCTAAATCTCTCAGCAATAACCAGAGGTTTTGGTGAAAAATGTACTCCAAGAATTTCCACTAGTTGCTTATATGTTTTAGTTCCAGGCTTATCTGGCTGCACGAGGCAGCAAAGTAAATTGAAAGTCTTCGGCCCGATTACACTCAAAAAGGTAGGCACGACCTTTTCATTTGCCACCGCATTCGCCAATACAAAATAGTCAAAACGTTCCGTATATGCGCTCCATTGCTCCACATTTTCATCAAAATCACCAATGTTTCCTAATATAGTAGCCATCTCACGTTTCAAATTAAATTTTCTGTTTACTCACTGCACCCGTAACGTACGCAGATTCATCCGCTCCTCGTTGCCACTTGTTGTGTCGGTACCTTTCTACCTAGACACAATTTAGGACTCAGAACTCAGAGATTCAAACATGAAGTGCTTTATTGGAAGGAAAGGAAGTTCTGGCAAGTTCTGAACAAAGAGAGCTAAAACTTAACAGAGAACACCCAACCATTTATCTCCTGTGACAGCGCCACCACAGGTGGGAGGAGAACACACAATAGAACACACAATACATAACAGCCACTGCAGCCATGAGCTCAGTGTGCCTGCGTTCAGCCTGGGCGCCCATTTCACCAAGGAGCCGCACCTCCTCTGCGCTCACCATAGCAGGACTGGAGGCCGCACTCACCCTCCGGGGAGAAGGCCGCCGAGCTTCCCCACCCCTCCAGCGTTGCTGCAGCTCGCTGTGCCCCGGAGCTTCACTCTCCTCAGACCCTTCCTCCCTGCTCCCCTCCAGGGAAGACGTGTCCCCATCATGGTCATGGGCTGCCTCGGCTGAGGGTGGCACTGATGGGCCGGCTTCCTCTTCCTCCTCCTCGAATTCAGAATCACTGACAGTGGCAGCTTGAGGGGCCGCCTCCTCACCTGGCGAATCAGCATCTGAAAGCAGGGAGGCACAAGAGTTGCTTTAGAGTGCGGACAGGGCGGCAGCGAGGGAGGCATGAGTGCTGCTATGCACTGCATTGGTTCGATAGTGGCAAAGGATGCTGGTGTGAGGCACAAGTGGAAAGAGAGCGGTCAAAAAGGTGACGACCTTACCATTGCTGTCCAGAACAGGGTCGGCATCTCCACTGGCGACGGGGCCAATCAGCCGGCCTGCCATAATGCGCTCCACACGCTGCTCCAGGTCGCTGAGCTCTTTCAGGTCAGGATGGCCTCCCCCGGTCTGTAGCTGCTGCCTGCGACTGTGAGCCAGCTTGCCCTGCAAGAGAAAGGACGGCCTCTAAGTACAGTGTCAAGCCCTGATTTTGCCTGCACTGCCTCCCATGGTGGAATAGCCCTGACATGGTCAAGCCCTAATCTTGCCTGCACTGCCTCCCATGGTGGAGTAGCCCTGACAGTGTCAAGCCCTGATCTTGCCTGCACTGCCTCCCATGGTGGAATAGCCCTGACAGTGTCAAGCCCTGATCTTGCCTGCACTGCCTCCCATGGTGGAATAGCCCTGACAGTGTCAAGCCCTCATCTTGCCTGCACTGTCTCCCATGGTGGAATAGCCCTGACAGTGTCAAGCCCTGATCTTGCCTGCACTGCCTCCCATGATGGAATAGCCCTGACTGTGTCAAGCCCTGATCTTGCCTATGCTGCCTCCCATTGTCGAATAGCCCTGACAGTGTCAAGCCCTCATCTTGCCTGCACTGCCTCCCATGGTGGAATAGCCCTGACAGTGTCAAGCCCTCATCTTGCCTGCACTGCCTCCCATGGTGGAATAGCCCTGACAGTGTGTAAAGTGCTGAATGTGCAAGTGATTTTCATGAGAGTCCCATAGCTCTTGGGTGAGGGCTGGGCATTGGGGCTTTGATACGCTTATCAATTACTTCATAAAAGGTGATGAGTCGAAGAAGAGATGATGAGTCGAAAGAAGAGATGAATAAGGCTTTTATTAGCTAAGAAGAGACCATGCTTCTTCGTGAGTGACTGAACAAGTCTGAACGAAACCCACACAGTGGTGGGTGGAGTCAGCTGAGGCATGCCTCCATACACAGCGCCACCCAGAGGTGGCAATATACAATACAGTGGTTTACCACATTCACCCCTTGTTTAATGTGAAGTCCGGCAGGGTGAAGGGTACTACAAGTTAAGTCTATCAGGAGGCCTTGTCTGACGTCCTGATCATCGTGGTGGCGGCGGTGGTGTTGCAGCATCCGACGTCGGGTCTGGTGTCTGGGTGGTTGGCGAAGATTCCTGGGGCTTTGGCATGCCGTCTGCAGGGGTTGGGTTGGGAGGGGTGGTGGGGGATAACAGTGGTAAGGGGGATAACGGTGGTAAGGGGGATAACGGTGGTGATTCAGGGGTACCCGAGGGTGCGAGATCTCGTATGGAGACCGTGTCCTCCCGCCCGTCTGGGTATGTCACCCAGGCATACTGGGGGTTGGCGTGTAGGAGGTGCACCCGCTCGACCAGGGGGTCCGTTTTATGCGTCCTCACGTGCCTCCGCAGTAGGACGGGCCCAGGAGAAGTCAACCATGCCGGTAGCGAGGTTCCCGATGTAGACTTCCGGGGGAAAACGAACATTTTCTCATGAGGGGTCGCATTAGTGGCAGTACAAAGCAGTGACCGAATGGAGTGAAGCGCTGCAGGGAGGACCTCCTGCCAGCGGGAGGTCGGAAGGCCCTTAGATTTTAGTGCTAAGAGGACTGCCTTCCAAACCGTCGCGTTCTCCCTTTCCACCTGGCCGTTCCCCCGGGGGTTGTAACTGGTGGTCCTGCTCGTGGCGATACCTCTTGTTAGCAGGTACTGCCGAAGTTCGTCGCTCATAAACGATGAGCCCCTGTCGCTATGTATATAGCTGGGGAACCCGAACAGAGCGAAGATGTCATTCAGACACTTGATGACCGTGGTACTGGTCATGTCTGGGCAAGGGATGGCAAAGGGGAAACGGGAGTACTCATCAACTATGTTGAGGAAGTACACATTGCGGTCAGCGGAGGGGAGGGGCCCTTTAAAATCGACGCTCAGGCGTTCGAAGGGGCGGGTGGCCTTGATCAGGCTTGCTCTGTCCGGCCTATAGAAGTGCGGTTTGCACTCGGCGCAGATTTGGCAGCTCTTGGTCATGGTCCTGACCTCCTCGATGGAGTAGGGCAGGTTACGGGATTTGATAAAATGGAAAAACCTGGTGACCCCCGGGTGGCAGAGGTCATTGTGGAGGGACTGCAGCCTATCACTCTGCGCGTTGGCGCATGTACCACGTGATAGGGCATCTGGGGGCTCATTGAGTTTCCCTGGCCGATACAAGATATCATAATTGTAGGTGGAGAGTTCGATTCTCCACCTCAAGATCTTGTCGTTCTTGATTTTACCCCTCTGCTTATTATTAAACATAAAAGCTACTGAACGCTGGTCAGTGAGCAGGGTAAATCGTTTCCCGGCCAGGTAATGCCTCCAGTGACGCACCGCTTCTACAATAGCCTGGGCCTCCTTTTCGACGGAGGAGTGTCTCGTCTCGGGGCCCTGGAGGGTCCTTGAGAAAAAGGCCACGGGTCTGCCCGCCTGGTTAAGGGTCGCGGCTAGGGCGAAGTCGGAGGCATCGCTCTCCACTTGGAAGGGGATGGACTCATCCACCGCGTGCATTGCGGCCTTCGCGATATCGTTCTTGATAAGAGTGAAGGCTGCACATGCCTCTGGTGTCAGGGGGAAGGAGGTGGCTTTGATGAGGGGCCTGGCTTTGTCTGCATAGAGGGGCACCCACTGGGCGTAGTAGGAGAAAAACCCCAGGCATCTCTTCAGTGCTTTTTGGCAGTGGGGAAGGGGTAGCTCCATTAGGGGGCGCATTCTGTCGGGGTCGGGCCCGATGACTCCGTTCTCCACCACGCAGCCGAGGATGGCCAGGCGCTTGGTGTGAAACATACATTTTTCCTTATTGTACGTTAGGTTCAGCCGTTGGGCCGTACGGAGGAAATTTGCTAGATTAACGTCGTGGTCCTGCTGGTCGTGGCCGCAGATGGTGACGTTATCCAAATAGGGGAAGGTTGCCCGCAGCGCGTTCTGGTCAACCATTCGGTCCATCTCCCTTTGGAAGACCGAAACCCCGTAGGTGACGCCGAAGGGGACCCTAAGGAAGTGGTAGAGGCGGCCGTTTGCCTCGAAGGCAGTATACTGGCGGTCCTCATGGCGGATGGGCAGCTGGTGGTACGCTGACTTAAGGTCGATGGTGGAGAATACTTTGTATTGCGCAATCTGATTGACCATATCAGATATGCGAGGGAGGGGGTACGCGTCCAGCTGGGTGTACCGGTTTATGGTTTGGCTGTAGTCGATTACCATGCGGCGTTTTGCAGTGGTTTTAACGACTACAACCTGGGCTCGCCAGGGGCTAGTGCTACCTTCGATAATGCCCTCCTTCAAGAGCCGCTCCACCTCAGAGCTGATAAAAGCTCTGTCCCCGGCACTGTACCGCCTGCTTTTGGTAGCGATGGGTTTACAGTCGCGGGTGAGGTTAGCGAACAGGGGAGGGGGGGGGACTTTTAATGTGGAAAGGCTGCAGGTGGTTTGCAGCGGGCGATTTAAAAGTTGTTGGTTGCACACTGTGAGTGGGGGGAGGGGTCCACCGTATGCTAGTGTGACACTCTTAAGGTGGCACTGAAAATCCAACCCTAGCAGGACGGCAGCGCAAAGACGGGGCAGGACTAGCAGTTTAAATTTTTGATATTCAGTGCCCCCTACTGACAGGGTCACCACACAGTAGCCGCTGATGTCCATTGACTGGGACTTGGACGCCATAGAAATGCGATGGTGCGTTGGCAGAATCGTGAGGGAGTGGCTACGTACCGTGTCGGGGTGGACGAAACTCTCTGTGCTCCCGCTGTCGATCAGGCAACTGGTGGCGCGGCCGTTTACCGCGATATCCATCATGGAGCTGGATAGATGGTGAGGGTGGCCTTGATCCAGCGTCACGGAGGCCAGTATGTGGCTTAGTGAGTCACTATAGTCATCCGCCGAGACGGTGGTCGGTTCCGGTGACGAAATGGCGGTTGAGTGCGTTGGATACGATGGCGGCGGATGCCATGCGGCCGGGGGTACACAAAATGGCGGATAAGATGGCTGCTCCCACGGCCCGCACGCTGCGCTGCTGGCTGGCTTCCCCTTGCAGGCGTTAGCGTAATGGCCTTTCTTCCCGCAGCCCGAGCAGGTAGCTGTCTTAGCTGGGCAGTGCGCTCTGGGATGTTTTAACTGGCCACAGAAATAGCATTTTTGGGCCTGGTTACTGGGCATCGAAGCAGTTCTTACCGGAGGCTGCTGTCTCGGTTGGGTCGCTGCAGCGGTTGGTGCCGGGGGCGGCGGTCCCGTGTCCCACGGTTTCGATTGCCATGTCTCGGCGCCGTTACGGGGGTATGCCTCGAGGTTTCGGTGGGTCTCCTCTAACGAGAGCGCAAGGGCAATGGCCGTCTTCAGGTCGGGTTCCTTGCTTTCTAGCAGTCTCTGCCGGGTGTGGTCTGACTGGAGGCCCCTGACGAAGGCATCACAGGCGAGTCCCTGCACGTGCTCCACAGCCGTTACCGCTTTACAATCGCAGTCTCTGCAGAGTGCCAGTAGCGCCCGTGCAAATGCCCCTACCGATTCTCCCGGTTGCTGCCTGCGGGATCCCAAGAGGTGTCGGGCGTAAATTGTGTTCACTGGGCGCGTATATTGCCCTTTTAGTAGCTCGAGGGCCGCCACGTACGTATTAGAGTCCCGGATTAGCATATATACTTGATGGCTCACCTGGGCGGTCAAAATTTTCAGTTTGTGATCCTCCTCTGTAACCTGTGAGATTGCGAGGAAGGATTCAAAGCAGCTCAGCCAGTGTTCAAACTTGGCTGATGCACCCACATCTTGAGGGTCGAGGTCCAGGCGTGGTGGTCTGAGGGCTCTCAGCAATGTCTGCTGTATCCGTTGCTGTTGTTGCTCCTCAGGTGTCGCCATTTAACTTTTAGCTAATAAAATTGATACGCTTATCAATTACTTCATAAAAGGTGATGAGTCGAAGAAGAGATGATGAGTCGAAAGAAGAGATGAATAAGGCTTTTATTAGCTAAGAAGAGACCATGCTTCTTCGTGAGTGACTGAACAAGTCTGAACGAAACCCACACAGTGGTGGGTGGAGTCAGCTGAGGCATGCCTCCATACACAGCGCCACCCAGAGGTGGCAATATACAATACAGTGGTTTACCACAGGCTTTCAGGTCCCTTTGGCCAGAAACTTAGGTGCACATGCAGAGATGAAGAGGTTGTGGAAAGGGTACTCACCCTGACAACCCGAGTGAGGTCGTTGAACTTTTTTCTGCATTGAACTGGAGTCCTGGCAACCATGCTGTTGGTGGTCACCCTGTTTGCCACCTTCCTCCAGGCTTTTCGGTACTCGCTGGGAAGCGGCCTCCTCCCACTGTCAGGGAAGAGGACAGGTCGCCTGCGCTCCACTGCGCCAACCAGTAGCCTCAGGGCACCCTCGCTGAAGCGCTGCGCTCGCTCCCTGGCCTTCTCCATTGTCCTGGGCGTTGAACTGTTGAACCAGCAATGGTCAGGCCTTGCTTCAGGGCTGCAGTGTGCAGGGCGTGTCAGCCAAACAAATCGACCCCCTTTAAGAGCTGACCGGCGCCAGCGTGTCTGCCTTCAATCAGCAACTCGCCGCACCTGCGCTGCGCCCGCCCTTGGTGTTAGCGCCTTGGCTCGCCGGCTTAGCGCCTTATGATAGTCGTGCATCGCCTGCTTTAGCGCAGCAGCAACCTCTTGGGACGATGCAACTTCAATTTCGGCGAAGGTGGCGCTAAGTTGCGCCGGGCGCTAAATTTAGCGAACGCCCGGCTGTAGCGCCCCAAACGTGGCGATACTGAATTTCTAGGCCTAAATGTTACACTGTGGGAGATGGGGTGGGGGTGGTGGGAGTATGCGGTCCTCTAAGATTGGGGCTGAGGCCTTATTGTCAGGGAAGAGTGGGAATACTGCACGGGGAATGTCAGCCTAGGTTATGTTCTCAATTCTCTGGAGTGGGACTTGAATAACAAAATGTTTTAATTTGCTGAAGGCCCCTTATCGCAAGGTGTCACCTGGTGCACATTATGATCAAGGCAGACGTTGTACTTTTGATAAATATGTGTCTGTTTGCTGTGTTCTCCTCTTCCTGGCACACACTCTGCTGAAGATCAGGCTGATTGCTAACAGGCTAGTGCTAAGTACAGTAAACCGCATAATTAAGTTAAAAGATCAAAATCAGAACCATTTGCTGAACACTATAGACTCTGTTCTCAGCTCATTCTGTGGGCTTTTTTTTTGATGTGTCAAGGGCCAGGCCCACAGCCTAGGAGACCTCCAAGGCTGCAAACTGTAGAAGGGAGGGCAAGAGTGAACCAGCGGTTCAATGAGAACAAGCTTGGGCTATGAAGGAGTGCGGGGAAGATGAAGGATTGAGGGCAGGGTTGCCACCCCTCCATGATTGCCCTGGAGTCTCCGGGAATTGAAGATTAATCCCCTGGACACTGATGTGGGCGACACCCAAGAGAACAATCATAGGGGTATTTAAGGTGATTGGCAGAAGATTCAAAGGCGACATGAGGAAAATCCTTAATACGCAGCCAGCGGTTAGGATCTGGAATGCACTGCCTGAGAGGGATTGGAGGCAGATTCAATCGTGGCTTTCAAAAGGGAATTGGATAAGTATCTGAAGGAATAAAAATTGCAGGGCCCAGGGGGAAAGGGCGGGGGGAGTGCGACTAGCTGAATTGCGCTTATAGAGAGCCGGCACGGGCTCGACGGGCCGAATGGCCTCCTTCTGCGCTGTAACCATTCTATGATTCTATGAACCTCTGCAAGAAATTGGTGTGTTTTTCATTTTATTTGAATACTTGTGTCTATTAGTTATAAAATATTGGAGATGGGAAAATGCGTTGTTTGACAGGGCGAGGCGGGCGGAGGTTGGTGGTCATGTGATGAAACCGCCAGGAATATGTCCCAATCAGAGTTAGCAACCCGAACTGAGGCAGAAAATAACTTCATGAAGAGATGGGCAGGGAAGGTAAGATGGTCTCCAGAGGGTAATTACCAGCATGACACGAGGGAGCAGGTGAGGGGTAAAGGGAGAGAGCAAATACAATGGGGTGATCGGCTCTACCAAGACTCAAACGTTCCTGTGGAACTTACCAGTGCCTAATAGACCACTGCTGATACAAATCAGGAGATCCATGAAGATCTGCAATTTTCTTCAAGACTCTTTCGTACTGGACAAAGGATGCCTTGCTCACAGTGGCCAGTTGGTATAGAGCTCTCAACACCCCCCAGGGAGCGTGCCATTAAGAAGACACAATGGGGGAAGAGTTGTGCACGCTCTGCTGTGTTATTTCAGAGGGACACGCCTGTTGAAACGTTAAACCTCCAGGACGTAGCTCCCCCCGATGGCCTAGTTGGTAATGTCAACTCCATTAAGTTATATAGACCGGAAGGTCCCAGGCTAGATCGAGTGAGCAGATCACCGCCGGGATAGCAAAGAGGATGGGTTACAAAATTGGGCTCGGTGCTTCAATGTTAGAGAAGGGAATAAATCACCCAGGGTTCCCACTCTTGAGTCTGGTGCAGTTAGTGGTCAGATTGCCTGGCGCCGACAGCCCAGGTTCAGATCTGAAACATGGCCACTGGGGTGAGGTCAGTCAGTCATAGTGGAACTGTATGCAGCAAGGCCTAGAAGTTGGCCTGCGTAGTGCCCATTTTTCAGGCGCTACGTGGCCTCCTAAGGCCCCCAAATGGCGAACAGGAAGTGCTTTGCCCGCCACACTGGGTAAAGACTAACAAAAGGCACCCTTTACCCACGCCTGAAGCAGGTGTTAGGCCCTTTCCATGTGTAAATATGGGGCATAATGCCTGCCTGAGGCCCCCGCTGAAACATTGGTTTGCCCAGAGGTAGCCGGCGCCATTGCGGGAAACCAGTCCTACTGAACACCTGCAACTAAGTCAGTAAGTAATTTAGAACATAAGTAAGATAAGATAAGAAATAAGAGCAGGAGTCGGCCATACGGCCCATCGAGCCTGCTCCGCCATACGGCCCATCGAGCCTGCTCGGCCATACGGCCCCTCGAGCCTGCTCCGCAATTCAATAAGATCATGGCTGATCTTCGACCTCAACTCCACTTTCCCGCCCGATCTCCATATCCCTTGATTCCCCCTAGAGTCCAAAAATCCATCGATCTCAACCTTGAATATACTCAAAGGCTCAGCCTCCACAGCCCTCTGGGGCAGAGAATTTCAAAGTTTCACAACCCTCTGGGTGAAGAAATTCCTCCTCACCTCAGTCTTAAATGGCCGACCTCTTATCCTGAGACTGTGACCCCCTAGTTCTGGACTCTCCAGCCAGGGGGAACAACCCTCTCAGCATCTGCCCTGTCAATCCCCCTCAGAATCTTTTATGTTTCAATGAGATCGTCTCAATGAGTGCCTTCAAGCGGAGACAATGGGAGAAGATTGGGAAAGGAAACGTTGATGGTACCAATTGAACAGAGCTCGTAAAGTAGTCATCCTGGGGATTTGTACGTCGACAGCTGATGATAGTGTGGTGATTTTTCAAAAGTTGCTTCATCACTCCGCTTGTGATGACAGATAGGAATGTGCGCAGCGTCCTGGGAATGTGGCCTGGTGCCCTTCTTTTAATTAGAAACACATTTATCAGCCTACTTGTACATACTCAGGATTTGTAACTACTCAATGACTCTGAATGTTTTGGTGTTCGTAAGCTTGTATTATTGTAGTAATAGAGGGCCCTGCAAATATGTCCCTTGGCTAGAGTAAGAGACAGCAGCTTAGAGTTTCCAATCAGCATTATTTTAACAGGTTAATGCCAATAATAGGATTTTAGGAACAGGAGCAGGCCATTCAGCCCCACATGCCTGTTCCATCATTCAATTAGATTACTCTGAACTCCGACACGGCAAGAGAGCCCCAGGTGGGCAGAGGAAACGCTTCAAGGACACCCTCAAAGCCTCCTTGCAAAAGTGTAACATCCCCACCGACACCTGGGAATCCCTGGCCCAAGGCCGCTCAAGGTGGAGGAGAAGCATCCGGGAAGGCGCCGAACACCTCGAGTCTCTTTGCCGGGAGCAAGCGGAAGAAGCGCAGGCAGCGCAAGGAGCGCACGTCAACCCAAGCACCCCACCCACCCGCCCCTTCAACCACCGTCTGCCCCACCTGTGACAGAGGCTGTAGGTCCCGCATTGGACTCATCAGCCACCTGCGAACTCATTTTTAATGTGGAAGCAAGTCATCCTCGGTCCCGAGGGACTGCCTAAGAAGAAGAGAAGATCATGGCCTAATTCTAATTTTTTTTAAATATTCGTTCATGGGATGTGGGCATCGCTGGCAAGGCCAACATTTATTGCCCATCCCTAATCGCCCTTGAGAAGGTGGTGGTGAGCTGCCTTCTTGAACCGCTGCAGTCCGTGTGGTGAAGGTGCTTCCACAGTGCTGTTAGGTAGGGAGTTCCAGGATTTTGAACCAGCAACGATGAAGGATCGGCGATATACTCCTAAGTCAGGATGCTGTGTGACTTGGAGGGGAACCTGGAGGTGGTGGTGTTCCCATGCGCCTGCTGCCCTTGTCCTTCTATGTGGAAGAGGTCATGGGTTTGGGAGGTGCTGCCAAAGAAGCCTTGGCAAGTTGCTGCAATGCATCTTGTAGATGGTACACACTGCAGCCACAGTATGCCGGTGGTGGAGAGAGTGAAGGTTTAAGGTGGTGGATGGGGTGCCAATCAAGCGGGCTGCTTTGTCTTGGATGGTGTCGAGCTTCTTGAGTGTTGGAACTGCACTCATCCAGGCAAGTTCAGAGTATTCCACCACACTCCTTACTTGTGCCTTGTAGATGGTGGAAAGGCTTTGGGGAGTCAGGAGGTGAGACACTCGCTGCCGAATACCCAGCCTCTGACCTGCGCTTGTTGCCACCGACCCTTCTTGGTTCCGTAACTCTTTATACCCTTACCTAACAAAAACCTAGCAATCGTGAAGGATTTGATAGAGTAAATAAAGAGAAACTGTTCCCATTGGCTGAAGGGTCGATAACCAGAGGGCACAGATTTAAGATGGTTGGCGACATGAGGATAAACTTTTTTACGCAATGTTCGGATTACAAATACAGGAAACTTTGTGCTATCCGGAGGTGAGCTATCCGGCAATCTGGAGCCACCGGCAAAAATCAGCAGCCATTTTTTATTCTTTTTGTTTTTTGTTGTTGCTCTGTTTAAGCAGTCAAGCTGTGCAAGGTCTGTAGCTATAGCAACAGCTTCAGCTACAGAGCTTTAGGGCCACACCCAAGTGTTTAGAAGCTGTTGCTAAGCAACAGTGTTTGTTGTCAAATACGGAGATAAGAATCTCCGTATCTCTCAACATTAACTCTGGAGAGTACGGCAGTTTTGAGGCAACGGCAGCAGCTCAGTCCCATGGGTGCCGGATAGCACAAAGTTTCCTGTACACAAATCACTAAAAGTAGTGACACAGGTTAACAAGGCCAAAAAAAAGCAAACCAGGCACTAGGGTTTATTTCTAGAGGGATAGAATTGAAAAGTAGTAAAATTATGCTAAACTTGTATTGAACCTTGGTTAGACCACACTTGGAGCACTGCGTACAGTTCTGGTCGCCATATTATAAAAAGGATATAGAGGCACTGGAGAGGGTGCAGAGAAGATTTACAAGGATGATACCAGAAATGCGAGGGTATACCGATCAGGAAAGGATGAACAGGCTGGGTCTCTTTTCTCTTGAAAAAAAGAAGGCTGAGGGGTGACCTAATAGAGGTCTTTAAAATTATGAAAGGTTTTGATAGAGTGGATACAGAGAGAATGTTTCCACTTGTGGGGAAGAACATAACTAGAGGCCATCAATATAAGATAGTCACCAAGAAATCCAAAGGGAATTCAGAAGAAATTTCTTTAACCAGAGAGTGGTGAGAATGTGGAACTCGCTACCACAGGGAGTGGTTGAAGCGAATAGTATAGATGCATTTAAGGGGAGGCTAGACAAGCATATGAGGGAGAAGGGAATAGAGGGTTACGCTGATAGATTTAGATGAGGAAAGACGGGAGGAGGCTCGAGTGGAGCATAAACGCCGACATGGACTGGTTGGGCCGAATGGCCTGTTTCTGTGCCGTATATCCGATGTAATCCTATGTATACACAGCCTGATAGTGTGCTGGAAACAGATTCAACAGTAGCCTTCTAAAGGGAATTGGATAAATACTTGAAGGAGAAAGAATTTCAGGGATATGGAGAGTGGGACTAACTGGATTGCTCTTCGAAAGTGTCAACACAGACTCGATGGGCTGAATGGCCTCCTTCTGTGCTGTACTATTCTACGATTCCATGATTCAATCTCAGTTTTGAAATAATGAAATGCCACCCACCGAAATATCTAGACCAAAGAGTTTAAACTAATGGGATGAAGCCAGTTGCTGATTATCACCCTTTCGCTTCTCTCTTCGTCCTGTAAGACATCGACTCCTTGGTTTGGCCAGGTTCTAGGAGCGCCTATCCCCCTCTGGTACTTTTTCCATCGTGAGCTTTAAGATTGACGGTATATTCAACCTGGCGGGGCATCACAGCCCAGCTCGATCCTGTCCTCGGCCAGCAGTTACCCACGTGCACCCCAGCGGGGGGGAGGGGCTCACGGGGCAGCAGTCAACAGCACTCACCCCGGATGGCTTCTTTCGGATGAGACGATAAACCGAGGAGAGGAGGACCTAAAAGATCCCACGGCGTTATTTCGAAGAAGAGCTGGGGGAGTTCTCCCCGGGTGACCTGGGGCCAATATTTATCCCTCAAACAACATCACTATAAAACAGATGATCTGGTCATTATCACAGTGTTGTTTGTGGGATCTTGCTGTGTGCAAATTGGCAACAGTGAAAACACTTCAAAAGTACTTTATTGGCTGTGAAGCACTTTGGGACATCCTGAGGTGGTGAAAGGCGCTATATAAATGCAAGTTCTTTCTGTCTATTTGCTAAATAGGTATTTTAACTTATTATTTTGTATAAAGACATGTAACAAAACAGTGCTATTTCGATCTCTGAAATCTCAGTGGGAATGTTATTGAGATCCCTCATCCGGCATTTATATTTGTCATTGCCTGGAGAATCATAGTGCTATTTATGAACAGCAGTGTTCCTCTATTTTCCTGTGTTTCCAAAAATAATCTAGCCGGGCCGCAGCCTTTAGAGGGATCGCGGCGTTTCCTTGGCAACAGCCGGTGACTGGAGGCTTTCTTCAAGATTGAGGAAACCTGGGTGAAGGGGGCAGGACAACAGCAAAGGTGAACAGGGTTTCGGGGAGGGAGATGGGCTAAAGCAGGAGGTGGGCGAAAGCAGGAGCTGGTTCAGTGGCGCCGAGTTAGGATTTTAGTGGGCCATGGGTTTTGGGAGGGGGACAAGGAGTCCCATGGTTTCTGAGGTCCTCGGAAATGAAGGCGGCAGTGCGGTGACACCTAAAACAGAATGTAGGAATTGATGTATTCCTAACTAATAACTGAGGTCGACTCAGGAGAACAATCAAACAGGTCTTTAATTTTAGATTTGACGAATTCCAGATGTAACCCCTTCACGGTTCTCTAGATATATGTGAGATGTGGTCTCTGTAGTAGACAGTATTCTATAGTCCAGTAAGGAGATCACTACTACAATGGCTTAATTCTAATTATCTTACTTTATAGTTTTAACGTCAGACAGTATAAGAAGATTACGGGTCAATGACCTAAATTAGACATTTGCATACATGAGAATGAATCTAGACATAATAAACATACATTCTCCATTTACATGGATTCAAAGGAGAATCTGTCCCTGTGTCCAAATTCGAGTGCACTCTTTCGTTGGCGCGCTTAAGTTGGAGCTCGTGGTATGTATAATGTCTGCAAGACTTACGACCCCGAACCCCTTCGTTGAATTCTCTTCACGATCACTGAATCCCACTTTGAGTTCTGGATGCAGAGCTACTAATACAAAGGGCGGCGGCCGAGTTTGGAAGCCCGGGACGGGATGCGGCAGCCATTTGCCTCCTGAGCCCTCTTTTCAGAGCTCCTGCCCTCTTTTCTTCCAGTCGCTCGCGTTTCCCGCTCGAAAAACCCGACTCCACCCCTTCCTCCTGGGGTTTCTGCCTGGAGACTGCGCAGCCTCACTGTCTGCAACAGTTGATACTGGTGCAGAATTATGGAAAGTCTGCTCTTAGTCACATTGTGCCCTTAAAAGTTCTTGCCATACCTTCACATGGGCAACTTTAACCCAGGGATTTATAACAATGATAATACAGTGTCTAAGTTAAAGATTGATAACCATACTTAGCGTACATAACATTTCCAGTGGGTATTACACAGAAAACAACAAAGATCGATGCAGGAGAGACATGGAGCAGGTCTTCACCCAACGGGGACGCCACGAGGACTGACTCGGCAGCCCCGTGGTTTGCGTCGTGACGTAATCACGTTTTCCCGTGCTTGGGTGGTCACGTGATGTGCGGCGTGACGTCATCGCGTTTACCCGCGTTTGGGTGGTCACGTGATGTGCGGCGTGACGTCATCGCGTTTATCTGCGTTTGGGTGGTCACGTGATGTGCGACGTGATGTCATCGCGTTTGCCCGCGCGCTCTTAAAGGGGCCATGCCCCGTACATGCCAAACACTATATACAAAACCCAGTAATGCCCAACACAATAGTACAGGTGTAGGCTGGTGTTAGAACATCGTTAGAGGAAATTATATACAATTAGCTTGATTAACTCAGTGGTACCGCTACAACCTGCTCATTATCACATTGCTGTCTGCGGGAGCTTGCTGTGCGCAGATTGGCTGCAGTGTCTCCGACATTAAAACAGTGACTGCACTTTAAAAAAAAAAGTATTTCATTGGCTGCAAAGCGCTTTGGCACATCCTGGGGTCATGAAAGGCGCTATATAAATGCAAGTCTTTTGAAGGAGAGGAGAAAACTGGATGAAAATAAAGCTCTTCCCACAGATTGCCAAAGCTTGCTGTTAGGCTTTCATCCCCGCTCCCCCACCCCTCCCCCCCAACGCCTCTATGAAAGCGATCCTTTAATTATTATTTATTCAAAATGGCGGAGGCTCTTTAACTTTGAGGGATTTGCTATGGCAACAAGGCTGTTGCTCAGGTTTTATTACAACAGTGACTGCACTTCAAAAGTACTTCTTTGGTTGTAAAGCACTTTGAGACATCCTGAGGCCGTGAAAGGAGCTATATAAAAGCAAGGTCTTTCTTTTTATGAGTTTTGATCTCAACAGGGTGAAGCCACAGAGCGGAGGTGGAAATAGTTGGGAACCCAAGGCGCAACGCGAACAGGAGGAACAGTTCTTGACGGAAGGGTCATCGGCCTGAAACGTTGACTCTGTTTCTCTCTCCACGGAGGCTGCCTGACCCGCTGAGCGTTTCCAGCATTTGTTGCTGTTGTGTCAGGAAAATGGGGGGGGGGCGCGGGGGTGGGGGTCAGCCCAGGGTCTGAAGTTGTGTTGAAGCCAATGCTCAGAGGAGAGGGCTGGAGAGAGCCCGGGAGGAAGTGGAGACAACCTGCTGCATGTTTCTCTTTTATATTTCAGATTTCCATTATCCCCATCGTTTCATTCTGTCAAGTCTGATTATCAAACTTATCTGACTTGAAATAAGCTTCTTGACGGAGGATGGCGAGGCTAGTGATACATCAGAGCATTTTCCAATTTCCAGACTGGAGGAGGAGAGAAATGGTGAAACAATAGGAAATAGTGATTTTTTTTTGTAACTCTGCAGAATTAAGTCATAAAACTTCTGAACCTTGAACCCAAGCCACAACTCGTGCATGTTAAAGCACTTAACTCTCCCACATAGCCCAACCTCCCCCACAACTCTCAGGATCCACCCTTACTTATGTTGCTCCCAGTCCTGTTGCCTCACTGCAACTCTCGACCTTCAATTCACTGACTCACCGAATCCCATCGGGCCAGCTCTATTCCCAGTGCAGTTGATTCACTGCCTTTTATGTCCAGATGCTGCAGCTCTGACTGTGCAAGTCAGTCACTGGGCATTTCATAGACCTACATGACGCCACATCCCTCGTTGACATCCACCCTTCGCTCTTTGATTTGGTTGAATGGTGCCTGGTTGATTGAAATGATGGAGAATTGAACAGTTCTCCTCTGCCCCTTTGTATCATTGCCCACCCTCCACCATGACTCGCTGGTGCTACAGGTTTAATGCAGTGCCACAAGTCCATGAGGGGAATTTCATTTTGCCCCTCACCACACCTTCCATGGCACTTCTACCCAGTCTGGCCATCTCCCTAGTTTGTGCTTCAGCTGTGGCTCCGTGGTAGCACTATAGTCTCTTGTTTTGGCCCAGGGCAAATTATTGATCCGGTTAGGAGATGGGTTAAGCGGTAGAAGACAGAGAGTAGGGATAATAGGTATGCACTGGAATTGGAAGGAAGTGACTAGAAACATCTCACAAGGATAGAAACATAAAAGATAGGAGCAGGAGTAGGCCATTCGGCCCCTCGAGCCTGCTCCGCCATTCAATGAGATCACGGCTGATCATCTAAACTCAGTACCCTGTCCCTGCTTTCTCCCCATATCCCTTGATCCCTTTAGCCTTAAGAAATATATCTAACTCCTTCTTGAATATGTTTAATGAATTGGCTTCTACTGCCTTCTGTGGTAGAGAATTCCATAGGTTCACCACTCTCTGGATCGTTGCTGGGGCCTCAACTATTCACTATAATGACTTGTGTAACACAACAAAGAGCCACACATCAAGTTTTGCCGATGACACAAAGATTGGCAGCAGAGTGAGTATTGTAGACGGAAGCGCAAAATTACGAAGAAGACATTGCTAGATTAAGTGAGTGGGCAGCAGAATTTCAGCACAGGTAAGTGTGAGGCCATCGATTCCGAACCAAAAAAGGATCGATCTGAATATTTTCTAAACGGTGAAAAGTTAGGAACAGTGGAGGTGCAGAGAGATTTGGGGCTCTATGTACACAAATCAATACAGTGTAAAATGTAATTGTCAGATAGAAAAAGTAATCAAAAAGGCGAATGGAATGTTAGGGCTAAAAATTGAGGGGCGCTAACTTCGCCGGGGCGCTAAAAGTGGCGCCCCGGAAAAATTAGCGTCCCTGCACAGGAAATCGAGTGGTTGCGCCCCAAGAGGAAAGCGGGGCTCTACTGGAAGCGCCCCGCATCCCTCTTGGGGTGCTGTGAATCAATATTGCGCCGTTATGTGCCGCAGCGCCACAAGTTGCGGCACGTCGCGCCGCGGTATTGCAGGCCTTCCTCCCCTTCTTAAAGGGGAGGGGCCTTGTGCAGCGCGACCTGGGGCCCAGCTGGGCCCCCGGGGATCGGGAGCGCAAGCAAAAGAGCCCGGCACGCAAGAGAAGTGCTGGACTCTTGGAGCACAGCCAGCACTCCACGGGGCGGGGGGGGGGGGGGGGTGGGGGTGGTGTTTCAGGACGTCTGGGACGGGAGCGCAGGCAGGTGCTGGCAGGCGGCCAGCAACAAAAATGGCTGCCCCGCACGTTGCCTTTAAATTGCGCCTCCCCGGCCGCAGGTACACCCCCCCTGACATAACATCCGGCGGTAAGTCAGGGGGCGCTCCCGAAGATCATGGCCGGGGCGTTGCGCACGCCGATGACGCCGTCGCCGCAGCGCGCTACCACTAGCCTCCCGCTGAATTTTGCAGGAGGCGTGGGCAGTGCCGCACCCAGGCACTAGTTGCTTTGCATCCGTTAGCGCCCTCTTAAGGCGCAACCAACTGAATTTTTCCCCCTTAGTCTTTATATTGGGAACACTAGAATGTGGTGGAAGTTGTTTTTTGCAGCTATACAAAGTCCTGGCTCGATCACATCTGGAGCGCTGTGTACAGTTCTGGGCACCACACCTTAGAAAGTATATATTGGCCTTGGAAGGAGTGCAGCGCAGATTCACCAGAAAGAAAGACTTGCATTTATATAGCACCATTGGCAACCACCGGACATCACACAGTCAATGAAGTAAAGTCACTGTTGAAATGTGGCAACCAAGTTGCACACAGCAAGCAGCAATGTGATAATGACCAGATAAATCTGTTTTTATTTTGGTTGAGGGATCAATGGTGGCCACGACACCAGGGATAACTCCCCTGCTCTTCTTCGAAATAGTGCCATGGGATTTTTTACATCTACCTGAAAGAGCAGACAGGGCCTCAGTTTAACGTCTCATCCATGAAAGGCAGCACCTCCGACAGTGCAGCACTCCACTGGAGTGTCAGCCTAGCTTTATGTGCTCAAGTCTCCTGGAGTGGGACTTGAACCCACAACCTTCTGACTCAAGAAGCGAGGGTGCTACCAACTGAGCCACAGCTGACACTGGTTAACCGTTGACGAGAGATTACACAAACTAGGCTTGTATTCCCTGGAATATAGAAGGTTAAGGGTCGATTTGATTTAGGTTTTTAGGATTTTGAAAGGAATTGATAGGGTAGATAGGGAGAGAGAAACTTCTTCTGCTGGTGGGAAGTCTAGGACAAGGGGACATAACCTTAAAATCAGAGCCAGGAGAGAAGTTAGGGAATACTTCTTCACTCAAAGGGTGGTAGAAGTGTGGAACTCTCTCCCACAGAAAGCAGTAGATGCGAGCTCAATTAATAATCGTAAATCTGAGATCGATAGATTTTTGCTAGACAAGGGTATAAAAGGATATGGAGCCAAGGCAGGTGGATGGAGTTAGGATACAGATCAGCCACGATCTCATTGAATGGTGGAACAGGCTCGAGAAGCTGAATGGCTTCTTCCTGTTCCTATGTTCCTTTCATGACCTCAGGATGTCCCCAAAGGCTTCACAGCCAATGAAGTACTTTGGTAGTGTAATGTAGGAAGCGTGGCAACCAACTTGCGTACAGCAAGCTCCCACAAACAGAAATACGAAAATGACCAGATCATCTGTTTTGTTTTAAGATGTTGGTGGAAGGACAAATATTAACCAGGACACCAGGGAGAACTCCCCTTCTCTTCGAAATACTGCCATGGGCTCTTTTGCTTTCCCCTGCGAGGGCAGACAGGGCCTCTTTTAATGTTTCATCCAAAAGATGGTACCATCTAACAGTACAGCTCTCCCTCAGTACTGTATTTCATTGGAGTGTTCGCACAGATTTTGTGGCCAAGATTCAGGAAGTCGGACTTGAAACCCCCAACCTTCATGGCACAGAAGTGAAAGTGCTGCCACTGAATCACAGTCGACATCTTAACTAAAGTTAAGTGAAGTTCGTTTATCCTTAGTCTGTATTTTGGGCCGGTTGTATTGTTTATAAGTGATGTTCCAAAAGACCAGAACACGCAGCCAAATGGAAGCTTAATTTCACACCATTCCACTGTACAATGAATTTGGCTTCCCTTTGATCATTAACAAGTGTCTGTTATGCATTCTATTTCTGGCCTCCACATTGTGTTTCAAATTAGCTTTTAAGGGGTTTATGTTTTGTGTTGCCATGACAACATACCTCAGCCTAGGGCTCAGAATGACTCCACCCTCTCCAGTCCACGAGCAAAAATATTTTTATTTTCCACAAATTTTTATGAGCCGCTTAGTCCTGAGTTGTTGCTATTCATTCGATAACCAAGGGTACTGCTGGGATCTTTGCCTCTGAATAACTGGGCTGAGACTGCTTGACCCCAAATCCGTTTAAATAGCCAATGGTAAGAGCTGGGCCTGAGTGGATCTGTGCCCCACCTGTGACAGAGACTGTAGGTCCCGCATCGGACTCATCAGTCACCTGCAAACTCATTTTTAATGTGGAAGCAAGTCATCCTCAGTTCCGAGGGACTGCCTAAGAAGAAGAAGGAGGTGGTCGGAAGTGCCTGTGTTCTCTGATGGTCACACCAGCCTCCATTGTTATTACTGTTGTTCCCATAGCTGACGGGCCGATAACCAGAGGGCACGGATTTAAGGTGATTGGCAAAACAACCAGAGGCGACATAAGGAGAAAAAATTTCAGGAATATGGGGAAAGAGCGGGGGGAGTGAAATTAACTGGATTGCTCTTCGAAAGAGCCAGCGCAGACTCGATGGGCCGAATGGCCTCTTTCTGTGCTGTACCGTTCTATGATTCTAAACAATACAACCGCTCCAAAATGATTATCAGGATGAGGCTTTGGTGACAATTGTGTTCCCTCCATTTGCTTCACTCCCCTCCCCTGAGCATTGATTTATTGGTTCACCATGTAGCAGGTTCCTTCCGGCTCCTCACCCAAGTGGCCACTCTCCATCTGTGATTATTGACAGTGATGGTCAACGATTTCTCCTCCAATTCTGGCCTCTTGCGCATCTCTGATTATAATCGCTCCACCATTGGCGGCCCTGCCTTCAGCTGCCTGGGCCCTAAGCTCTAGAATTCCCTCCCTAAATCTCTCCGCCTCTCCACCACTCTCTCCTCCTTGAAGACGCTCCTTAAAACCTACCTCTTTGACCAAGTTGTTGGTCATCTGTCCTAATTTCTCCCTGTTCCTGGGACTAGGGACAGGGTCACTGGCAAGGCTTGGAAGCTAAGCAGAGCCAGGCCTGGTTAGTACCTGGAGGGGTGACCATCAGGGAAGACCAGGTGCAGAAGGTCACGGAAGGAGCCCCGAGGAGGGGCGGTTGGTGAGAAGGTCATGGAAGGAGCCCCGGGAGGGGCGGCTGGTGAGCAGGCCTGGGCGTTGGGCTGAAGATTGTCGGACAGGAGGAATGGTGGAAATGGAATGGCGGCACGCACAGACGCAGCGGCTTTGCTTCTCCCAGGACGGTGCTATTTACGTTAATGTTAATGTTACTTGTACTGGACTCATGGGAGCTTGCAAGATCACATTTCGTTGTTCATGTACTTGTGCATTGTACAATGACAATAAAGTTGAATTATTATTATTATTATGCGGCTCAGTGTCAAATTTTGTTTGATAATCACCTCTGTGAAGCACCTTGGAATGTTTTACTACTTTAAAGGCGCTATATAAATGCAAGTTGTTGCTGTTATAAAGCGCATCTCAATGTAGAGAAACATCCCAAAGTGCTTCCTGGTTGGGGGTCTGAACCGATCAGAAAGTCAGGAAGAGTGGATGAACATGTGCTTGAAAAGATTGGTTTTAAGGAAGCATTTGAAAGTGGACTGAGATGCATCAAGGTTGAAGGGTTCAGGGAGTGAGTTCCAGAGTGGAGGGGCTTAATGACTATTGATGATAGAGTGAAGGGAGCAGGGCAATCACAGCAGATCAGAGTTGGAAGAGTAGAGGGTGTGGCGGGGACACAGGACTGGGGAGGGGTGGAGAGGGAGCGAGGGATCCGTAGATGAGGACTTGGATGTGGATGCGCTTCATCAGTGAAGGTGGGGGGAGGGGGAGGTATTCGCAGCTGAGCCTGGTCTCATCCTCACCCGTCGTACGATGGCGAGCAATCAGGAGCCAGGAACCCTGACTTCCTCCTGAACCCTGTGTCGCTTCAACCAACCCTCTGGATAAGGCTGCCGGCTCGTGCAGTGGACACCTAGTCGCTGAATTCCTTTAAGCGAGAGCTGGCCCTGTTTCTGGCTGGGGTGGAGATCACCTCATACAAAAGGTTGGCACTGTATAGAATTATCAGGGCCAGAGTGATCACCTGGACGAATTTCGAACGCCATGGGGGAGGTCGGCGAGGAACCAGATTTTTCTTTCTCCCAAATTGGCCTTGGTTTTTATCTACTTTTTCACCTCACCCAGCAGACCACGTGGTTCCGGCTGGGGCGGGGAGTGCACATGTTGTGATGCACAAGGCATGACAATTGTGTGGGACAGGCTTGATGGGCCAGAGGGTCTTTTCCTGTCCCTCATTGATCGTATCTTCATAAGCCCCCATGTTGAGACCAGCTAATACTGTTTTAACAACTTGCAAAAGTAAGAGTTGCTGAAGATTAATCTCTCACGACGTTAAACGGGAGCCCCGCGTCATTCGCGATTTGCAAAACGTTTTTCATTCCCCAGCGTGGTCTTCTTCCTCGGGTGGATATGTTGGTATCACTCTCCCCCAACAGCGCCCTCTTCCCTGGCTCTATCCTTGCCCAAGTAGACTAGTAGACAGGTTAATTTTGGGGCATGAGGCGGTCCACTGGTTTAGAGACCAGCCTTTCACCTCTAGTGCCTGAGTTGAAATCCAGTCCAGAATGATGGACTGAAGTCTCCCCTGGCTGGACCCGTCCTTATGTAACAGTGATCTGAATCCCAAGGTCAGGGGGCTGAGTACTGGATCTATTCTGATCAGGAGACATTTTTTCATGCAGCGAGTTGTTATGATCTAGAATCCGCTGCCTGAAAGGGCATTGGAAGCAGAGTCAACAGTAACTTTCCAAAGCGAATTGGATCAATAGTTGAAGGGGAATAATTTGCAGGGCTACAGGGAAAGGGCACGGGAGTGGGACTAATTGGATAGCCCTTTCAAAGAGCCGGCACAGGCACGATGGGCTGAATGGTCTCCTTCTTTGCTGTATCATTCTATCATCCTAATGAGATTGCATCTCTTGCCGCGCATGTTGTGCTCTCTTTAAATTGTGTGGAGTCTTGTTTTCCTTTATTACAGTCAATTCCACATCCAAAAACCTCAGTCTAATTACTTGCGTCTGTGACCACATGAGGCTTGGATGTTTTTCCAGCATCATGTTCCTCATATAAAAGGACATCTTTGGACCAGTTAAAGGACCCACTCTTGACGATTGACCTTGGTTTTGCCTCAGTGCTGGGAAGCATGGGTCATTGTCTCGGTCAGGTGAAATTCCTGTCTCAGCTTGATTGTGAAGAGCCGCCCAACTACAAGGCTGCTTTCAGCTCATGGGATGCGGGCGTCGCTGGCAAGGCCAGCATTTATTGCCCACCCCTAATTGCCCTCGAGAAGGTGGTGGAAATTCCAGAGCTTAGGGCCTAGGCAGCTGAAGGCACGGCCGCCGATGGTGGGGCGAAGGAAGGGGGAGGCACAAGAGGCCAGAACTGGAGCAACGCAGAATTCTCGAACCGCTGCAGTCCGTGTGGTGAAGGT
The DNA here is from genome assembly GCF_052327205.1 of Somniosus microcephalus. Lineage (NCBI taxonomy): Eukaryota > Metazoa > Chordata > Chondrichthyes > Squaliformes > Somniosidae > Somniosus > Somniosus microcephalus. The sequence goes on along the minus strand of NC_141017.1, from coordinate 19,310,004 downwards.
GCTCCCACAGTGCTGTTAGGGAGGGAGTTCTAGGATTTTGATCCAGCGACGATGAAGGATCTGCGATATATTTCCAAGTCAGGATGGTGTGTGACTTGGAGGGGAATTGGAGGTGGTGGTGTTCCCATGTGCCTGCTCCCCTTGTCCTTCTAGGTGGTAGAGGTGGCGGGTTTAGGAGAAGCCTTGGCGAGTTGCTGCAGCGCATCTTGTAGATGGTACACACTGCTGGCACGGTGTAACATAAGAACATAAGACATAAGAACATGTAGGAGCAGGAGTAGGTCATTTGGCCCCTCGAGTCTGCTCCGCCATTCAATAAGATCATGGCTGATCTGGTGGTGGATGGGGTGCCAATCAAGCGGGCTGCTTTGTCCTGGATGGTGACGAGCTTCTTGAGTGTTGTTGGAACCGCACTCATCCAGGCAAGTGGAGAGTATTCCATCACACTCTGGACTTGTGCCTTGTAGATGGTGGAAAAGCTTTGGGGAGTCAGGAGGTGAGTCACTCACTGCAGAATACCCAGCCTCTGACCTGCTTTTGTAGCCACAGTAATTATGTGGCTGGTGAAGTTTCACAGAACAATAACAACTTGCATTTATATAGCATCTTTAATGTAGTAAAATATCCCAAGGTGCTTTACAGGATCAGACAAAGAATTGACACTGAGCCAGAGAAGAAGACATTAGGATGGGTAACCAAAAACTTGGTCCAAGAGGGAGGTTTTAAGGAGCGTCTTAAAGGGGGAAAGAGAGGTGGAGAAGTGGAGAGGCGGAGAGCGTTAGGGAGGGAATTCTAGAGCTTAGGGTCTAGGCAGCTGATGGCACGGCTACCAATGGTGGGGCGAAGTAAGGGGGAGGCACAAGAGGCCAGAATTGGAGCAACACAGAGTTCTCGGAAGGTTGTCGGGCTGGAGGAGGTTACAGAGATAGGGAGGAGCGAGGCCGTGGAAGAGAAAGGACCTGGGGGGTCGATCCCTATGTATGCTGAGTTAACAGCCTTCCAGATAAATGGGGAATTAAATTTAATAGAGTGTGAGGTAGGTCATTATGGTAGGAGGAATAAGGAGGCTACCAATTCCTTGGAAGATAAGAAACTAAACAGGGTGGAGGAGCAGAGAACTGGGAATACAGATGCATAAATCACCTGACACATCAAGACAGGTTGATGAGCCATAAAGCGTGCAAACTAAGCACTGAGGTTTATTTCTAGAGGATTAGCGTACAAAAGCATGAGATAATGTTCAATTTATATCGAAGTTTGGTTAGACCACACTTGGAGTACTGGGTGCATTTCAACAAAAAGGATTCATTTCAACACCAACATGTAGATCTTCAGATTTGCGCCGTTGGGCTTAGAGACCAAGATAACCCGAAGAGCGTCACTTGAGAACACGAACAGTTTTCAGCAAGATTTCGTCTTCCACCCTCATCAAAACTGCCGGGGGCTCAGATTTATTTTTCTTGATTCGAACTCACATTTTTCTAAAAGGCCTCTTAAGTTGCCAAAGCTTTTCAGGATCTTTTATTGCCTTCGACCTGAGGCCTCCAGGGTTTCGCAGGACGTCGGTGTAACCTAGTCCTGTCCAAACACCGAGGAGATGGAACGCCATTCAGGACGGCTTTGTTGCTTCCCTCGCTGTTATGTTGGCGTTTACCCGCTGCCCGCACACGTTGGACTGGAACTCGAGCTGAGGCGCGGTGCTGGCTTATTTTCTTTCCACGCGCACCGTGGCGCCAATTGGCAGGGGCAGCCGCGATTGGCGTTCAGAAAGTAAACAGGGGCAGGCGCGACGGGGACATTGCTTCCTGTAGAAGAGCCGATTAGGAGGCCAAGAAACGGCGGAGGCGGAAAGCCGGGTCCCTGCTGACCGTTTGTTCCTAGAGGGCAGCCACGGATGTTTACTTACTGCTGTGGGGCACGGCCAAGCGCGGACTGCTAACCATGCCGAGTTGGCAAAGGGGAACCCGTCAACGCCAGCACCACCTGCTGTTTAATATTCTCCATTCATGCACCGAGGTCCACAAAACTGGCCCCCCGTAAAATTTGCAGCTGAGAGACAGAGGCACGAGAAGGCACGGCCGCCAATGGTGGGGTGAAGGGAGCGAGGGATGGACAAGAGGCTAAAGTTAAAGGAACGCAGAGTTTTCAGAGGGTTGTAGGGCTGGAGGAGGTTACAGGAGATCAGGAGGGAATGAGACCATGGAGGAGGAAGTTCCTCGGGTCGATTTCTATGTGTACTGAGTTAACAGCCTTGCAGAATGGGTGGATAAATGGGGAATTAAGAGCAACAATTTATATAGCGCTTTTAAAGTAGTAAAACATTAAGGGGGAGAAATTCGGTATTGCCCCATTTGGGGCACAATTATCGACTGGGCGCAAAGTTTAGCGCCTGCCGCTAATTATCGCCTCCGACTGCAAACTTGGCTTCTATCGCCCCTGGAGGTGATTGGAGCGCTAAATCAGGCACTACACACCTCTCTTAAGGTGCTAACGCCGAGGAGCGAGGCGCTACCTCAGAGCGCTGGCGAAGCTCATGTGATGTCAGTCAGCAATGGAACACAGACACACTGGTGCCGGCCAGTTCTTAAAGGGGAGGGCCGATCTTGCTCTCCAGCCACACCCTGCTCATTGCAGCCTTGAATCTCGGCCTGGAGAGACCTGTACATCAAATCTGCTGGAAAGAACAATGGCGAGGCCCAGGGAAAGATCTCAGAGTGCAGCCCCCATAGTCTCTTCTAAATCGATGCAAGAAAGGTCAAATCAAAATGAATCTGCAAAGTGCTGCTCAGCACCCAAAACTCCTTCACACAGCGTTGAATCTCTCCAGAAGTCTCTCTCTCTCAGAATGCGTGGTACAAAAATGTCGGCGACAAAAAAAGGCAGGAAGCGGCCGCCTTTAAATAGCGATCCCCCAGTCCCTTCCCGACTGCAAAACGTTCCCCTCAACCTGTCGTTGCTAGCGGCAGGCGGTAAGACAGGGGGCGCCACTCAATATCTGGTCCGGGGCGCTACCGGGGCATTGCACTCTCGACTGACGTCACGATCTGCGGGCGCAGGAGATCATGGCGGTAGTGTTTAGCGCTGCCGCAAAATGCCTGGTCAATTGTGCGAGCGGCGCAAACATCGCTGCGCCCGGGCGCGAGTTGCTTTGCGCCCCATTAGCGCCCTCTTAGGGCACTAACGGGAGGCGCAAAGCAACCAAATCTTTCCCCCTAGATATAGTGTGAGGCTGTGCATTTTGATAGGAGGAATAAGGAAGCCACTCATTCCTTGGAAGGTAAGAAACTAGATGGGGTAGAGGAGCAAAGAGATCTAGGAATACAGGTATATAAATTGACAAAAGTAGCAACACAATTTGATAAGGCCATAAAGAGCGCAAGGGTTCATTTCTGATTTCCGGTATGGAATTGACTTTGTCGTAAAGAGTACAAGACTCAACACCAACTAAAGACAGGGCAACAAAATGCGCGGCAAGAAGGATGCAGTCACATTCTTGGTACCGCTCCAACTTTAACATTACCCTGCATAAGGGTAGCTCAGCAACAAGGCAAAATGGAAATACTTGATCGACTTCCAACAGTGCAGACATTAATACTCAGCCCCTTGACCTTGGGATTCAGATCACTGCTACATAAGGACAAATAAGCAGCAACGGCTGGGAAAATTGTTGGATAAGCGGAGACTCTCCAGGAATCTTGGTCACGTTTGTCACAGTTGATTGTTTCAGTTTCTCACAAGGTCCGCTGTTGTCTCTTCTGTCAGGCTCCGAGAGAGCCCGACTCGTGCTCCCGGACTCAGTTACTATCCAAAGCCAAGCAAGGTAGTGGAGGAGATGATATCGGGTCATAGAGGGTTAAGTTATGAGGACAGGTTGCATAGACTGGGCTTGTATTCCCTTGAATATAGAAGATTGAGGGGCGACCTCTCCGCCTCTCCACCTCTCTCTCCTCCTTTAAGACCCTCCTTAAAACCTACCTCCTTGGCCAAGCTTTTAGTCACCTGTCCTAATATCTCCTTACGTGACAAATTTTTTCTGATAACACTCCTGTGAAGCTCTTTGGGATGTTATACCGTGTTAAAGGTGCTATATAAATGCACGTCGATTTTCTGGTTGCATTTATGCAACATCTTCAAATAGGGAATCAAATAGGGAATTCAGAAGAAACTTCTTTACCCAGAGGGTGGTGAGAATGTGGAACTCGCTACCACAGGGAGTGGTTGAAGCGAATAGTATCGATGCATTTAAGGGGAGGCTGGACAAGCATATGAGGGAGAAGGGAATAGAGGGTTACGCTGATAAGAGTTCGATGAGGAAAGACGGGAGGAGGCTCGTGTGGAGCATAAACGCCGGCATGGACTGGTTGGGCCGAATGGGCTGTTTCTGTGTTTTATATCCTGTGCAATCCTATATACTGTAATCCTATTAAGTGCGCGGGACCTCCCAAAGTATTTAAAATGTTAAAAGGGATTCGATAGGGTAAATAAAGAGAAACTATTTCCTCTGGTGGGGGAACCAAGAATGGGAGGACACCATTTTAAAATTAGAACCAGGCCATTTACAGGAAACTCTCGATTTACCGGCACCTAAATAACCGGAAATCTCTGTTAACCGGCAAAATTCAGGAGTAGGTTCCGGTAAGTTTTACTGCATATTAGTGGCCATTCCTGGATCTGTGGCCGTGTAACCGGGGTTCCTGCACTTGTTGCTAAGCAACGGACGCTTGGTCTGTGGTCAGCGTTCTTGCACCTGTTGCTAAGCAACAGGGAAGCCTGGATTTGTTGCTGTGTACGGGGCTCTCGTACCTTTTAACTATACCTCTCTGTAATCCGGACTTTTTGATAAACCGGCACCACGCCGGTCCCGTCGGTGCCGGATAAAAAAGAGTTTCCTGTAGTAGGAAAATATGGAAGCACTTTTTCATACAAGGGGTGATAGGAATGTGGAACTCTCTCGCCCAAAGGGCTGTGGATGTTGGGGGACAATTGGCGCTTTCAAGACTGAGATCGATAGATTTACATTCAGTGTCAGCTGTGGCTCAGTGGGTAGCACTCTCTCGTCTCTGAGTCAGATGGTTGTGGGTTCAAGTCCCACTCCAGGGACTTGAGCACAAAAAGTCTAGGCTGACACTCCCAGTGCAGTGCTGAGGGAGTGCTGCACTGTCGGAGGTGCCGTCTTTTGGATGAGACGTTAAACCGAGGCCCCGTCTGCTCTCTCAGGTGGATGTAAACGATCCTATGGCACTATTTCGAAGAAGAGCAGGGGGAGTTCTCCCCGGTGTCCTGGCCAATACTTATCCCTCAATCAACATAACAAAAACAGATTATCTGGGTCATTATCGCATTGCTGTTTGTGGGAGCTTGCTGTGTGCAAATTGGCTGCCGTGTTTCCTACATTACAACAGTGACTACACTTCAAAAAGTACTTCATTGGCTGTAAAGTGTTTTGAGATGTCCGGTGGTCGTGAAGGCGCTATAGAAATGCAAGCCTTTCTTTGTTGGTAAGGGATATGGAGTTGAGGTGCAGATCAGCCATGATCTGATTGAATGGCGGAACAGCCCAAAGGGGCTGAAATAGTGGCCATGGGATCTTTTACATCCACCTGAGAGGGCTGACGTGGCCTCGGTTTAAAGTCTCATCCAAAAGACGGCACCTCCAGCAGTGCAGCACTCCCTCAGCAGTGCACTGGGAGTGTCAGCATAGATTATGCGCTCAAGTCCCTGGAGTGGGACGTGAGCCCCACACCCTTCATGACTCAGAGGTGAGAGTGCTACCCACTTAGCCACGACCGACGCACAGAAGCCAAAGCTGTGACTTTTTCTTTAATGTGTGGCTTAATGCTGCAGTGTGCGGTGTGTTCATGCGCACAGCCCACAGAGCGGATGGGAGAGGTAAACCTGGAAATGATCACGTTGTAGGAATTGCCAAATTCCTATCTAAGAACTGAGGTCGACTCAGGCGATCACATAAACAAGTTTTAATGTAGAACTAACGAGTTTAAACAGTTTGTCGAGACCGATACAGGAGAACCACGAAAACAGGTCTTTGCTGGTCGGAGGCTCCACGAGGACTGCCAGGGCGGTCCCGTGGATGGCGTCATGACGTCATCACATTTCTCCCACGCTTGGGTGGTCACGTGATTAGCGGCATGACGTCATTGCGTTTACCCGCACTTTGCCGCAGCCTTAAAGGGACCGCGCCCCATGCATGCAAACAGCATGTACAAACACAGAAATCACTAACAGACTGGTACAGGCTTAGGTTGGAGTCCTCGTTAAAGGGAATTATGTACAGTTGTTCAAAGTCCCTCAGTGGCTCTGCCACAGCGTGCATTAATGAGGAGCGTGCTCAAGAATGTTGAACAGAGGAGGAAAGAGACCCCTTGGAGCAGCCGGCATGGGTTTAGAAGTTCAAGAGCCAGCCTCACGGGTCGGCTCGCATTCTTTGCCGCCAGTTGTGGCTCGGTGGGTAGCACTTTCACCTGGGGGTCAGAAGGTCACATGGCTCAAGCCTCGCTCCAGCGACCAGCACATAATCTGGGCTGACGCTCCACTGCAGCGCTGAGGGAGTGCTGCACTTTTGCAGCCGCCGCCTTTCAAGTGAGACATAGGATTTACAGCACAGAAACAGGCCATTTGAGCCAACCACTGTTTATATGCCGCACATGTCCCACTCGATTCACTTCTATTTCTTTCTCCCTCGTGTGCTGATCTAGATTCCGCTTAAAGGCGTCTGTGCTGTTCGCCTCAACCACTCCCTTGTGGTAGCGAGTTCCACATTCTCGCCACTCTCTGGGTAAAGAAGCTTCTCCTTAATTCCCTACTGGGTTTGTTAGTGACTATCTTATATTAATGGCCCCTGGTTTTAGGCTCCCCCCACAAGTGGAAACAAAAAAACCTCAAAAATTCCCTTTAAGCAACATCCCCTTTAAGTAGGGCGGCGAGTGAGAGATTTTGTACTTCACTTGTGACTGCAGTCTGCACAGTTCTCCAGGAATTAACTGTGCTGACACACAGCAATTTAAAATCTGGCCACTACTAATCCAGGAGGACATGCCCATGACATCAGTCGAGGTCCAGTTCCCCTTGACCCTCCCACGCTTGTCTCTGGAAACGTTTTTGTTTAACTGAGATGAGCCTCCTGTTGGTTTAATAGCGGCAGTTTACTCTCTCCATGCTCCTTGTTTATCCTGCATGTGGTTAGATTGACGTCTCCTCTTGTCTTGCATAATTATCCGCACAATTGTGCGCAATCCATTGGCCACTTCTGTGGTACCTGCTGTTCTTCGAGTGGGCATAGCTAGGCCTGATAAGGGATGCAGCAAGGAACTGTGGGATAAGCAAGATGTCTTTAGAAACACAACAAGATATTTAGAACAGAGATAGGGAAATGGTTGACCTCAGCATGATGGGAGGGGTGGGGGCTGTCAGAGGTACCCTCTCCCTTGTAATTGGACAATAGGATGGGTAAAAATGATTGACACCTGGTATCCACCAGCCCATCAAATAAGGTATAAAAATGGGTGACCGAGAGAGGATGGCAGGCAGTTAGGGGCGAGGGCTTCTCCGAGGTGGATGCATGCTGGCTACGGCCTAACACCTTGGTCAAGTTTAGCCTCTGAGGTGGATCGATGCTGGCCAACGGCCTAACACCTCCAACAGCTCGAGGGACGACCCAACGGAAGAGACCACTGCCGCAGACTGCAGGAATCCACCCAATCCGAGACCACCATACTGCCTTACCGTCCGTCCATCCATCCGGTCGTTTCATTCCATTCTGGGGCCGTAGATCGCCCTCATCTGTTACGGGTTGTATGTCTACTGATTCTATTTCAATCGCATGTAATATCTGATTATGCGTTAACTGTAGCTCTTTAATAAAACGCCTTACAACTCCTAAGACCCTTTGGGTAATCTGTGTGTGACCTGTGTTCCAAGCTCTTACACGGCTTGGCCATGGCTCAGTGGGTAACACTCTCATCAGCTTAGGCTGTGGGTTCAGGACCCACTCCAGAGATTTGAGCACAAAAATCTAGGCTGAAACTTCAGTGCGGAGCTGAGGGAGCTCTGCACTGTTGGAAAATGCCATCTTTTGGATAGGTTGTTAAACTGAGATCCCACGGCACTATTTCAAAGAAGAGCAGGGGGAGTTCTCCCCGGTGTCCTAGCCAATATTTATCCCTCAATCAACATCACTGAAGAACAGATGATCTGGCCATTATCACATTGCTGTTTTTGGGAGCCTCCTGTGCGCAAGTTGACTGCCACGTTTCCTACATTACAACAGCGAATACACTTCAATAAAGTACTTTGTTGGCTGTAAAGCGCTTTGGAACGTCCTGAGGTTGGGAAAGGCGCTATAGAAATGCAAGTCTCTTTTTCTCGCAACACCAGGGACTCAATTCCTGTTCCAAGTCACAAAGTTGTGGGGGGAAGCGGGGGGTGGGGGGGGGTGGCGGGGTGGAGGAGGGGAAGTAGGGTTGCCAACTGTGGTTGGACACATTCCTGGAAATTTCATCACATGACCTCTCCACCTCGCCCGGTCAAACAGCTATTTTTTTCCCCATTACATAGGATTACACAGGTTATACAGCACAGAAACAGGCCATTCGACCCAACCAGTCCATGCCGGCATTTATGCTCCACTCGAGCCTCCTACCGTCTTTCCTCATCTAAATCTATCAGCATAACCCTTGTCATAAATCGCAACTTCTACAAGAAGTAACTCAGGAAGTACTACTGAATGATAGCAAAATACTGCAGATGTTGGAAATCCAAAATAACAACAGAAAATGCTGGAAAAACTCAGCAGGCCAGGCAACATCCATAGAGAGAAATTTGAGTTGACGTTTCGGGTCGAACCCTTCTTCAAAACTGGGAAGAAAAGAAAATAGATGGAAGGCAGGGCTGCGATCAGACAAAAGATCGCAGCCTTCCGGACTCAATATCGAGTTCAACAATTTCAGATCATAACCTCGGCCCCTATTACATTTTTCTTGTAATTTTTCCACTCCTTATCCCCCCCCCCCTTTCCTTTTGTTTCTCTCTCACACCTGGCAGCTATCTCTTGCCCTGCCAGTACACTTTACACCTAATCTCAGCCTATTACCATCTCGTCTAGCTTCTAATACCTTTTATTGTCTCTTTTACTTCTTTTGTTTCTTTCACTTCTTTTGTCCGATCGCAGCCCTGCCTGCGATCTATTTTCTTTTCTTTCCAGTTTTGAAGAAGGGTTCGACCCGAAACGTCAACTCAAATTTCTCTCCGCGGATGTTGCCTGACCTGCTGAGTTTTTCCAGCATTTTCTGTCGTTATTAAGTACTACTGAACAGCAAGCTGAGGGCGCCGCCCGAGGAGTATAACTACTAGGGCGTGGGCCCAGCTTGGCCAGAGACAGTCTGGAAACAGGAAGCTAGTGACTACTAACTAGACCTCCATGTTTTGTTACAGGTCGTTTAAAGCCTTGCTTTATGTACAACCAAGTGCGTCGTGAGTCTTTATTACGTCAACCCTCTATTCCCTTTTCCCTCATGTGCTTGTCTAGCCTCCCCTTAAATGCATCCATACTATTCGCTTCAACCACTCCCTGTGGTAGCGAGTTCCACATTCTCACCACTCTCTGGGTAAAGAAGTTTCTTCTGAATTCCCTATTGGATTTCTTGGTGACTATCTTATATTGATGGCCTCTAGTTATGCTCTTCCCCACAAGTGGAAACATTCTCTCTGTATCCAGTCTATCAAAACATTTCATAATTTTATAGACCTCTATTAGGTCACCCCTCAGTCTTCTTTTTACAAGAGAAAAGAGACCCAGCCTGTTCACCCTTTCCTGATAGGTATACCCTCGCACTTCTGGTATCATCCTTGTAAATCTTCTCTGCACCCTCTCCAGTGCCTCTATATCCTTTTTATAATATGGCGACCAGAACTGCACACAGTACTCCAAGTGTGGTCTCACCAAGGTTCGATACAGGTTTAGCATAACTTCCCTACTTATCAATTCTATCCCCCTACAAATAAACCCAAGTACGATAGCAAAATACTGTGGATGCTGGAAATCCGAAATAACAACAGAAAATGCTGGAAAAACTCAGCAGGCCAGGCAACATCCGTGAAGAGAAAATAGAGTCAACGTTTCGAGTCAAACTCTTTGTCAAGACTGGAAAGGCACAGGAAATGAAATAGATTGAGAGGCCAGGCTGGGAGAGCAAACACGAGAAGGGAAACTGAAAGTAATGAAGATGAACAAGGTTGAAGAGCCAAATGGAGATCCCGTCGAAGAGAAGAGCAGAACTTCTTCAAGGTAGGCATTCCTAGAAGAGGTGTGGCAGTGAACCAAACACTAGTACGATAGCAAAATACTGCGGATGCTGGAAATCCGAAATAACAACAGAAAATGCTAGAAAAACTCAGCAGGCCAGGCAACATCCATGGAGAGAAAATCAAATCAAATCAAATCAAATCAACTTTTATTGTCATTGTTAGTGCACAAGTGCAGTACAACGAAATGTAGGCTTGCGGCTCCCGAGAGTGTACATTTAGATTAAGACATTTAAACATTCAACATACATTTGGCTTGTAATACATTAACATAAACATAACCATAATAAAGTGCATTGGCAGATGTGCAGGCTTTAGAGTTTATTTATGGAGTTCAGTCGGATGACAGCCCTGGGAAAGAAGCTGTTCCTAAATCTGGTCGTACGGGTGCGAATGCATCTGTAGCGTCTCCCAGATGGCAGGAGGGCGAACAGACTGTGGCTGGGGTGGGAAGGGTCTTTGATGATGGACCGTGACCTCCGTAAACAGCGTTTCTGGTATATGTGCTTTATGGTCGGTAGCCGGGTGCCGGTAATGCGTTGGGCAGTTTTGACTACCCGCTGCAGGGCTTTCCGGTCATAGTAGCTGTGATAAAAATGATAACTTCCGGGAAGTTATGTCATCACTTCCTGTGAACTATGAACTATGAACTGTGTACATACCTCACTTCCTGTCATATGTCACTTCCTGTTGGACTGGTATAAATACTGGTCTGTTCAGTATTGTAAGAGGCTTCTACCAGAGGCATGGTAAAGACCTCTCTTGTGTACATAGTGTGTTTATAAGTTACTTAAAGCTTACTTTAAAGTTACTTGATGGTAAGTCTCCTTTTTCTTACATCAATTTAAGTAACTTAGTATTTACACTGACAAATACTAGACCTTCAGACAAACTCGGAAGTTAAGGATCCAGGGAACCACCCATCATGGAGAAAATCCTTAGACCTATTCGTCTGGACTTGGACCCGAATACACCAGCAGCTGGCAGGGTATGGAAGCATTGGTATCGTACTTTTGAGAATTTTCTGGATGAATGTAAAGCAGATGCTCCTGCTAAATTGAAGATACTTGTCAATTATGTGACCCCAAAAGTGTTCGAATATGTTGATGAATGGGATAATTACGAAGAGGTGATTCGGGCACTTAAGAAACTGTATGCGAAGACCCCAAATGAGGTCTATGCTAGACATCTACTGGCCACAGCCCGACAAGGGCCAGGGGAATCAATTGACGAATTCCTGCAAGAACTTCGCAGGCTCAGCGTAGATTGTAACTTTCAGGCAGCCTCAGCTGAGCTGTACCGCCAAGAAATGATTCGTGATGCTTTCATCTGCGGGATTGCCTCTCCATTTATACGCCAGCGTCTACTAGAAAGTAAAACACTTGAGCTACAAAAAGCTTTTGACCTAGCTTGTTCACTGGATTTGGCAAAGAGAAATGCAGACCTCTATCAGCTGCCCAGATCTCGATCTGCTGCTGTAGCTGCAACCAGACAATTCAAGCGGTCTCAGGTGAACCCTATCATGGGGGAATCTAATTCTGATAATTCTGATGAAGAAGAGGAGGACGACCCCACTTTAGCAGCCTCTTGGCAATCTAGGAAGGAATGCTTCTTTTGTGGAGATGCTTTTCACCCTAGGAAAACCTGCCCTGCTCGCAATGCAATCTGCAGTTATTGCAGGAAAAAAGGACACTTTGCTAAAGTTTGCCTATCAAGGGCCTCTACGAGGGCCAATCCAGCTAAGGCCTACCGAACTGCCCCAATTAGGGCCTATCAAGATGCTCCAGCTAGGATCTATCAAGCTTCCTCTCGAGCTCTCTCCCGAAGAAGCACACCGAGAGTTTTAGCCACTCTCTGTGCAATGACACCAATTACAGCTGCTTGCCCACAGAACCTGTCTCATGCAGCCACAAAAATTTCAATTAAAGGGCATACCTTAGATGCCTTAATTGACTCAGGAAGTACTGATAGTTTCATTAAGGAACAGATTGTTGCGAAATTGAAACTACATGTCTTCCCATCGGACCAGGCAATTGCGATGGCCCAGTCATCACTTAATACCAGAATCTCCGGCTTTTGTGTTGTTGATATGACACTTCATGGTCGTATGTATCCCTCCACCCGACTTTCGGTGCTCAAGGACTTATGTAGTGATCTCCTCTTAGGGCTGGACTTCCAAAAACAGCATAAGAAACTCACCATTGAGTTTGGTGGATCCAAACCCGGACTTACTATTTCTAATATACCGTCTAAATTACCATTGTGTGCATTATCAGCAGCTTCACTGGATGAACCCTCATTATTTGCCAGTATTCCGCCTCAATGCAAACCGATAATAACGAAATCGCGGCGCTTTAATCAGGAAGACCAATCTTTTATTGCGGCTGAAATCTCTCGACTTCTAGCAGAGGATATCATTGAACCATGTTCGTCGCCCTGGCGGGCTCAAGTCGTCATTGTCAAGAACCCTCTAAAACCTCACAAACAGCGACTATGCATCGATTATTCGCAAACCATCAATCAATATACCGACTTGGACGCCTACCCATTGCCACGCATTGATGATATGGTTAATAAACTGGCCGAATACAAAGTGTTCTCAACTTACGATTTAAAAAGTGCCTATCATCAGTTACCCTTGAAGGTCTCAGATAAGCAGTACACAGCCTTTGAGGCTAATGGATGGCTGTACCAATTTCGTCGCCTCCCATTCGGGGTTACTAATGGAGTGGCTGTCTTTCAATGGGCAATGGATGGCCTGGTTAAGCAGGAAAACCTAAGGGACACTTTTCCCTATCTTGATAACATTACCATTGCAGGTCACGATCAACAGGAACACGACTCCAACCTCCAAAAATTTCGGGATGCCCTCCATCGCCGTAATTTGACCCTGAATGAATCCAAATCTGTTGAGTCACAACTGACCATCAACATCCTTGGCTACTGCATAGGCAATGGTATCATTAAGCCAGACCCAGAAAGACTTCGCCCGCTCCAAGAGCTCCCGTCACCTAAGAATCCGGCTTCTTTACGTCGGGCTCTCGGTCTGTTTGCATACTACGCTAAATGGATTCCTCATTTTTCGGACAAAATCCAACCCTTGCTGCATGCTAGATCATTTCCACTGGGAACAGCGGCTGTTGCAGCCTTTAACCTTCTCAAAAAACAGTTGGAGAAAGCGGCTCTTCACTCCATTGATGAGAATCTCCCTTTCGTGGTTGAATGTGATGCCTCGGAGGTGGCGATCTCGGCTACTCTGAATCAGGAAGGTCGTCCTGTAGCATTTATGTCCAGGACCTTACAAGGTGCCGAGCTACATTATCCTCCGGTTGAGAAAGAAGCCACAGCCATCATAGAGGCAGTACGGAAGTGGAACCATTTTCTAGCTCGCCAGCACTTTACATTGATCACGGACCAACGATCAGTCGCCTTCATGCTCGATAATCGAAAACGAACCAAAATTAAGAATAATAAAATACAACTTTGGAGGATGGAACTGGCCTCTTTTGGTTATACCATTCTCTATCGGCCTGGCAAGGAGAATGTGGCCCCGGACACCCTCACACGGGCATTCTGCTCCACTATGTCATCCTCCACTCTCATGGATGTCCACAATGGTTTGTGTCATCCTGGCGTTACGCGCATGCTACATTTCGTACGATCACGGAATCTCCCTTTTTCCACTGGAGATGTAAAGAAAATATGCTCAGAATGCCGGCTTTGTGCGGAATTAAAACCTCAGTTCTTCCGCCCCTCAGATGGTATACTCATACATGCAACCCAACCGATGCAACGACTTAGCATCGATTTTAAGGGCCCAGTGCCCTCTTCAACTCGGAACACATATTTGCTCACCATGATCGACGAATATTCACGTTTTCCGTTTGCCTTCCCCTGCTCCAATATGCTGGCGTCCACAGTAATCTGCTGCCTTGAGCAGGTATTTTCTCTCTGTGGCATGCCAGCTTATATTCACTCAGATCGGGGTCCATCCTTTATGTCAAGGGAACTCAAGGACTACCTCTCAGAACGGGGAATTGCTACAAGCAAAACAACACCATACCATCCCATCGGAAATGGGCAGGTAGAGAGGTATAACGGTATCATCTGGAATTCCGTACGTCTCGCTTTAAGATCTCGGGGCCTACCAGACCAGCAATGGGAAACAGTGCTTCCGGATGCATTGCACTCTATACGGTCCCTGCTTTCTACAGCCACAAATACTACACCTCATGAGCGGTTCTTTGGATTCCAGCGTCGCTCATCTCATGGGACATCACTCCCGTCATGGCTAACTACTCCTGGACCTGTATTACTCCGAAGATACGTTCGGACGTCTAAAAATGACCCTCTTGTAGACGAGGTCGAACTAACCGATGCCAACCCCACCTATGCAAACATACGATATTCCGACGGCCGAGAATCTACCGTATCATTACGGGATCTGGCTCCCTGCCCACCAGGACCTAGTGGGACATCGGGTGATGGCATTTCACCAGGAAACTCTTGGGACCTATCGGGTACCCCTCTCCAGGATCCTGATCAGACACCAACTAGCTTGGTGCCGGTAGAACCCCGTGCTCAAGGTTGCGACCCTCCCAGTACCGCGCATGAAAGTACTGATCCACCACAGACCAGCTCTGCACCTCCCTCTGAACAGAGGCAGTCCGACTTTGAACCTATTGGGGCTCGTACTCGAAGCCATGATCTCCCCGACCCTTCACAGGGCAATCCAGGCCACACAGACTCTGACCAATGGCCAACCGCATGTAAGCGGACCAGCGACCCTCTACGACGGGAATCCAAACGGGTGCGACTCTTCCTTGTTCGGCGGCTGCGGACCAAAAGGTAGACCACAGCCTCCTAATCCTGCAGGAGGGAAGAATGTGATAAAAATGATAACTTCCGGGAAGTTATGTCATCACTTCCTGTGAACTATGAACTATGAACTGTGTACATACCTCACTTCCTGTCATATGTCACTTCCTGTTGGACTGGTATAAATACTGGTCTGTTCAGTATTGTAAGAGGCTTCTACCAGAGGCATGGTAAAGACCTCTCTTGTGTATATAGTGTGTTTATAAGTTACTTAAAGCTTACTTTAAAGTTACTTGATGGTAAGTCTCCTTTTTCTTACATCAGTAGCTACAGCTGCCATACCATACTGTGATACAGTTTGTCAGGATGCTCTCTATTGTGCAGCGGTAAAAGTTAGAGAGGATCAGGGGTGACAGGTTACATCCCTTCAGCCTCCTTAGGAAATATAGGCGCTGCTGGGCCTTCTTCACCAGAGAGGAGGTATTGAGGGACCAGAAGAGGTCTTCCGTGATGTGGACTCCGAGGAACTTAAAGCTGTCCACCCTTTCCACCACAGCCCCATTGATGTGGATGGGGGTGTGACTTCCGCCTTTAGACTTCCTGAAGTCCACAATGATTTCTTTGGTTTTCTTGATGTTAAGGGCCAGGTTGTTATCGGCGCACCACTTCACGAGATGCTGGGCCTCCTCCCTGTAGGCTGACTCATCGTTGTAGGTGATCTGGCCTACTACCGTGGTATCATCCGCAAACTTGATGATGGTGTTGGAACCATGAACAGCCACACAGTCGTGGGTGAAGAGGGAGTAGAGGAGGGGGCTCAGCACACATCCTTGTAGGGCCCCCGTGTTCAGGGTCGGGGGGGGGAGGTGTGGTTACCTAATTTTACAGACTGGGGTCTGTTTGTTAGGAAGCCCAGGGTCCAGTTGCAGAGGGAAGTGTTCAGGCCAAGAGTTTGGAGTTTGGTGGCCAGCTTGTTGGGGACGATAGTGTTGAATGCTGAGCTGTAGTCTATGAACAGCATTCTGATGTAGGTCTCCTTACCATCTAAGTGATTCAGTGCCGAGTGTAGAGCAGTTGTGATTGCATCCTCCGTTGATCTGTTTGCACGATAGGCAAACTGGTGTTGGTCAAGAGAGGCGGGAACACTGGCTTTGATGTGAGCCAGGACCAGTCTCTCGAAACACTTCATTGTGATGGGTGTGTTAGAGTCAACGTTTCGAGTCAAACTCTTTGTCAAGACTGGAAAGGCACAGGAAATGAAATAGATTGAGAGGCCAGGCTGGGAGAATGCTTGGCTTGTATTTTTAATGCCCTTGCTAACCTGTGTCGCAACTTTTAGTGATTTGTGTATTTGTACTCCGAGATCCCTTTGTTCCTCTACCCCACCTAGACTCGCTCCTTCCAAGTGATAAGTGACCTCCCTATTCTTCCTGCCAAAATGTAGTATCTCACATTTATCTGTGTTGAACTTCATTTGCCAATTATTTGCCCATTCTGCAAGTTCATTAATGTCCTCCTGTAATTTGCTGCAGTCCTCCTCAGTATTGACTATCCCCCCAATATTTTTTAGAACTAATAAACAAAAGCCTTCGAAGGAAATGAAAAAAGCACACAATTTTTTTCTAACGCCCGTGTGATTTTTTTCACCCGGGTGTTGCTTGCAGTCGCGTCTTGGAGATTAACTTTTAATTCCTGGATTGGCAATTCATTTTGTTTCAACACAGCTAGCACAACAATCGGGCCTCCTGGCAATTAAACAGTTTTGCTTCAACACATCACCACAAAGAATTTATCTGTGTTTATCTTTCTGAGATACAAATCAAGCTTCCAAGAACTGTTCATGCCTTCAAGCCATTTAAATACCATTTCAAGGCTCATATAGAAATTGCCAATGTTAAGCAATCGCATGAGCCTGGTGTCCCAGTCTTTTTTCTCTCTAAGTGTTTCCTGATGCATAGCCTCCTGGGCCTGGCCATGGCTCAATTAGTAGCGTGCTTGTCTCGGAAACTATCAGATTGTGGATTCATGTCCCACTCTTGACGTTTAAATGTGAAATCGGATGGAATATTGAGATAAAGCTGTCTTTGGATGAGACATTAAACCGCAGTTCAGCGAAGGTTCACGAGGTTGATTCCTGAGATGAAGGGGTTGTCTTATGAGGAAAGGTTGAGCAGGTTGGGCCGATACTCATTGGAGTTTAGAAGAATGAGAGGGGATCTTATTGAAACATAAGATTCTGAATGGACTTGATAAGGTAGATGCAGAGAGGATGTTTCCCCTCGTGGGGGAATCTAGAAATCGGGTCATAATTTCAGAATAAGGGGAAACCCTTTTAAATCGGAAATGAGGAGGAATTTCTTCTCCCAGAGGGTCGTGAATCTTTGGAATTCTCTTCCCCAGAGAGCTGTGGAGGCTGGGTCATTGAATATATTTAAGGTGGAGATAGACAGATTTTTGAACGATATGGGAACCAAGGGTTATGGGAAGCGGGCAGGGAAGTGGAGTTGAGGCCAAGATCAGATCAGCCTTCTTCTTCTTCTTCTTAGGCAGTCCCTCGGAACTGAGGATGACTTGCTTCCACATTAAAAATGAGCTCGCAGGTGGCTGATTAGTCCAATGCGGGACCTACAGTCTCTGTCACAGGTTGGGGCAGACGGTGGAGTCGGGCAGCCATGAAATGATTGAATGGCGGAGCAGGCTCGAGGGGCCAAATGACCGACTCCTGTTCCTACGTCTTATACTCTTATGAGCCCCACCTGCTCTCTCAGGTGGATGTAAAAGAACCCGTGGTGCAACTTTGAAGAGGAGGGGAGCTTTGCAGTTCATCCAATACTTAAAAAAAGATCTATTAATGGGCTATTATCCCCATTAGCTGCCTCTCTCTAATGGTGGTGGATACATCTGTGACCCTTGACCTCTGCCCTTTGTTCTCCTCCTTCCCTCTGTGGTATGGTCACTCTTATAAAAGTCCTGTCCTGCAATCCCGTCTCAGTTCTGCTGAAGGCTTTCTGTCCGAAATCTTAGCCTGGTATGCTGTGTAGTTGCTGTTTTTCCTGACATTATTTCTGTTGTGTCCGTGTGTTAATAGAGACACTGAAGACAGGAGTTGGTTTCACAGGTGTTTACTGAACAAAGTCTGGAGGGGAACTACTTGATATAACACAATATACAGGCTTATATAGCCCGAGTGGCCATTACCGGCATTACAGTACACAGGGGGCTCTTAAAGGCACATACACTACAATTCCTCCCCTTTTAGCCAACCAGTGCATAATATTTTAAGTAATCATTAATTACATGTTACAAGAAAAATAATCTACACATTGCTGCAGTTAATTAATTATAAGTCAGTCTCTCTGGAGGCTTCCTGACTCGGTCCGGATAACGCCTCGGTGGTGTAGTAGTTTCTGGTGGTGTAGTAGGTTCTTTTGGCAAGGCTGATTCGGCTTGAATGCCAGTGTCGGGTTCATCGGGTTCCAGTATCACCAGATCGGAGGTAGATATGGGGATCTCTACTTCATCATTAGGCGTATAGAGTTGTGGTGTAGGTTGTCCCTTTTCGGATGACTCTATGATTTGGTCAGCATGGCGCCTTATTATGCTTTCTCCGATGTCCACGGTATACATCAGTGGTCCTAGTCGTGTGCAGATAGTTCCAGGCTGCCATTTCTCGGTACGGTAGTCCCGGGCCAAAACTTGTTGACCTATCTGGAAGGTTCTAGTTGGCCTTTCATTCATGCCTTGAAATTGCCGGTTCTCCACGTCCCTTCTGATGTTTGGCTTGATCAAATCCAGCCGGCATCTTAGGCTTCTATTGAAGAACATCATGGCGGGAGTTTGGTTTGTAACCATATGTGTTGCATTCCTGTATGCAAACAAGAAGTTATCCACCTTGTGCTGAAGTTTTGTGTCTTCATTACCCATGGCCTTTATGGCCTTCTTGAAGGTCTGGACAAACCTTTCAGCCAATCCATTGGTGGTGGGATGGTATGGGGCGGACGTGTAGTACTTAACCCCATTGTTTTTGAAGAACTTCCTGAATTCTTCGGACACAAATTGCGGCCCATTATCAGAACAGATCTGTTCAGGCAGCCCATTCCTGGCAAATATGGTCCTTAATACTGTGATGGTTTTTTCCGTGGTGGTGGAGGACATCTTTATTACCTCCGGCCACTTGGAGTGTGCATCAACCGTGATTAAGAACATTGAGTCCATAAATGGACCAGCAAAGTCGATGTGTACCCTTTGCCAGGGAGATGAGGGCCACTCCCATGGATGTAGAGGGGCTTGTGGTGGAGCGTTTTGGACCTTCTGGCATCCTAGGCAGCTCTTGGTCATTTCTTCGATGTCTCCATCGATACCTGGCCACCATACAAACGCCCTGGCTAGGTTCTTCATTTTCACTCCACCCAGATGCCCCTCGTGAAGCTCCTTTAGAACTTTATCCTGGAGTTTGGGTGGAATCACCACTCTGCATCCACACATCAAGGTTCCTCGGCACACTGACAGCTGTTCTCTTCTTTGCGAGAATGCTGGCAACAGTGGTTCGCCATATGCTGGCCATCCCTTCACTGTTAAATCGTAGACTCGTGAGAGAGTCGGGTCATTTCTAGTTTCCCTTTCAATGGCAGAATTTGTTACTGGCAGACGTTCGACTATGGTAGAGTGGAAAATCTCCACTGGGTCTATGGTAGGTGCTTCTTCTACCGTTGGCAACGGTAGGCGCGATAACCCGTCAGCATTCCCATGCTGTTTTGATCCTTTGTATTCTATGTTATATTGGTGTGCCCCTTGAAAAAGGGACCACCTCTGTAGCCTTTGCGCTGTCATAATGGGAACACCCTTTTTAGGGTTGAATATGGAGATGAGGGGTTGATGGTCAGTCAACAAGGTAAATTTTTGTCCGTGTAGGTAATGGTTGAATTTCTTCACTCCCCATACCAGGCTGAGTGCTTCCCTGTCGATTTGGGCATAGTTACGCTCAGCTGAGTTCAATGAGCGTGACACAAAAGCTATCGGCCGTTCCGAGCCATCAGGGAATTTATGCGATAATACTGCTCCTACGCCGTAAGGGGATGCATCGCACGCCAGTCTGATTGGCAGTGATGGGTTGTAATGAGCCAAAACTTCTTTGGACGTGATTAAGTCTTTGCATTTATGGAAGGCACGTTTACAGTCTTCGCTCCATTTCCAAATTACTCCTGTTTATAGCAGTTCATTAAGAGGGTGCAGAAGAGTTGATAAGTTCGGTAAAAATTTATGATAGTAATTTATTAATCCCAGGAACGACCTTAATTGTGAAACATTTTCAGGTGCTGGGGCTTTTATGACGGCTTCAATTTTTTCAGGTGACTTATGCAACCCTTCCTTATTAATTATGTGGCCACAATATGATATTTGATTCTGGAAAAATTCGCACTCGGGGCGATTTGCTCGTAGGCCCCGTTCTCTCAGCCTAGTGAGCACCTGCTCCAAATTGGCAAGGTGCTCGTTGTCGTTTTCTCCTGTTTCAAGGATGTCGTCTAGGTAGCATTGAGTCCCCGGAATCCCTTGCAGGACTTGCTCCATAGCTCTTTGCCAGATAGCTGGAGCTGATGCTACTCCGAAAACCAGTCGATTGTACTGGTACAGGCCTTTGTGTGTATTTATCGTGAGATACTTTTTAGAGGCCACTTCAACCTCCATCTGTAGATATGCCTGTGCCAAGTCAATTTTGGTGAAACGTTTCCCTCCGGATAGTGAGGCAAAAATATCTTCTATCCTCGGAAGAGGATACTGTACCGTGTGAAGGACCGGGTTTACAGTCACCTTGAAGTCTCCACAGATGCGAATTTTTCTCTGTTCTTCAGATTTATCCTTATTCAACGCTTTCTTCATGACTGGGACAATGGGTGTTGCCCACTCGCTCCAATCTATTTTGGATAATACGCCTGCCCTTTCCAAATTCTCCAGCTCTGCCTCGACTGCTGGACGAATTGCGTATGGCACCGGTCTTGCCTTAAAAAACTTGGGAATTGCCGCATCTTCCACTTTTATTGAGGCGGTGATGCCTTTCAAGGTTCCTAGTTTCTCTTGAAACACTTCTTTGGCGTTGGCCAAGATGTCTTTTAATCGTTCAGGTATGACGTCATCATCGTTTTTTTCCTTACTGGTCACCGTCAGTGCTTGAATGGAGTGCCAGTCTAAACGTATTTTCCTGATCCATTCACGTCCCAACAGCGGTGAACCACCATCTTGTAGAACGTATAAATACAACTTTTGTATTTCCTTGCCGTTGTATACAACAGGCACCCTTATTTTTCCTTTGGGGTATACTTTCTGCCCCATATATGTTTTCAAGATAATGGATGTGTCTTTTAAAGGTATATGCGGAAATAGCCGGTCATAATCCCATCGATTTATGATGGTCAGAGCTGATCCTGTATCAAGCTCCATTTTAACTGGGGACCCTGCTATCGTGAGGGTAACCCAAATGGTCTGGTAATCTTCTTTGGCAATTACATTATGTAATTTGAGACAGCTTAGTCTCTTGTTTTCGGAGTCGCTATTGCTCTTCTGGTCTTTGGAGCTACTGTCCGTCATCATTTGTACCTTTCTGTACTTTTCTTTATTGATTTTTTTTTTCCTGTCCGTGGATTTTTTTTGTCCAGATCAGCATACCCGTGCAATGTGTCCAATCTTTCTGCATTGCCTGCATGCTTTGTCCTTGAACCAGCAGTCCCTCTGGTCATGGGTGAATCTGCCGCAGCGATAACATCTCTCGAAACCCTGTGTCATTTCATGGGTGCCGAAGTCCTGTGTCTTTTGCTGTATCTCTGCAGCTCCTCTTGCGGCTGCTTCGTATGATACAGCCATACTGAAAGCCTTGTCCAGTGTTAAATCTTTTTCAGAAAGCAGCCTTTTCTGTGTTCCTTCACTTAGGAGACCGCAGACGAATTTGTCTCGAAGATAATCTGATAGTCCTGCCCCGAATTGGCAGTGCTTTGATAGCTTTCTTAATTCGGTGAGGTAATCAGCGTTACTTTCATTCTTGTGTTGATTCCTCTTGAAGAATTTGAATCGTTCCGCTATCAGCAGCGGTGTTGGGTTTAAGTGCTCCTGTAGGGTATCAACAATTTCTTTAAAATTCTTGTCCTTTGGTTTGGCTGGAGTGATTAAGTTTCGTAACAGCCCGTATGTCTTTGCTTAGATTTAGAAGTACTGACGCTTTTTTTTCATTTTCTATTCCATTTGCGGTGCAATATACCTCCACTCTTTCCACATATGTGGTCCAATCCTCTATCTCGTTATCAAAAGCATCAATATTGCCAGACTTACGCATCCTAGAAAAAAAATGGCGCTTCCCGCGCTTTTCTTTCTTTTCTGCAGAAAAGATATGGCGCTTCCCGCGCTTCCCCGCCGCTGCTGCCGATGACAACGCTGTTTCCCGTGGGTTTCCCTTCTTTTTATTTATTTATTTACAGTTGGAGACTCATTCCCGCCGGACTCTCTCTCTAGGTCTGAACGCCGACCTGCTTGCAGCGCCGGCCGTCTCCCCAGTGCTCCCTCCCCGTCTGTTACTGCTCGCCTCCGCCTTCGCTGCTTGGCCTAGCTGCAGAGCCAGCCGCTGGAGCCCCAGTCTGACGCCCAGGAAGGATTATTGCAGTACCTGCCACCAGCTTGGCTAGCTGGTGAAACCACAGCTTTTTCTTTTTCTTGATTTTCTTCAACTTTGGACGCCAGAGGAATCGATGTCCTTGAGGTGCTGCCAAATTGCAGGTAAGTCTGTTTCCAATTCGTCACCACTGTTGTGTCCGTGTGTTAATAGAGACACTGAAGACAGGAGTTGGTTTCACAGGTGTTTACTGAACAAAGTCTGGAGGGGAACTACTTGATACAACACAATATACAGGCTTATATAGCCCGAGTGGCCATTACCGGCATTACAGTACACAGGGGGCTCTTAAAGGCACATACACTACAATTTCCGTTGTGCGGTGTTAGCCGTGGCTAAGTGGGGAACACGCCCGCGTCTGAGTTAGAAGGTTGTGAGTCTCACTCTAGGGACTTGAGACCATAATCCTGGATGACACTCCCGGCGCAGTACCGAGGGAGTGTTGCACTGTTGGAGGAGCCGTTTTTGCATGAGAT
This sequence comes from Somniosus microcephalus, assembly GCF_052327205.1. NCBI lineage: Eukaryota > Metazoa > Chordata > Chondrichthyes > Squaliformes > Somniosidae > Somniosus > Somniosus microcephalus. The sequence goes on along the minus strand of NC_141017.1, from coordinate 19,286,739 downwards.
GTTTGGCTGCCCATGTTCTAACTCGCATCAAGTCCTGTTCGCCCATCGCCCCCTGTGCTCGCTGACCTACATTGGTTCCCGGTTAAGCAGCGCCTCGATTTCAAAATTCTCATCCTTGTTTTCAAATCCCTCCATGGCCTCGCCCCTCCCTATCTCTGTAATCTCCTTCAGCCCCACAACCCCCCCGGCCCCCCCCCCCCGAGATATCTGCGTTCCTCTAATTCTGCCCTATTGAGCAACCCTGATTATAACCGCTCAACCATTGGTGGCCGTGCCTTCAGCTGCCTAGGCCCTAAGCTCTGAAATTCCCTGCCTAAACCTCTCCGCCTCGCTACCTCTCTTTCCTCCTTTAAGATGTTCCTTAAATCCGACCTCTTTGACCAAGCTTTTGGTCACCTGCCCTAATTTATCCTTGTGTGGCTTGGTGTCAAATTTTTTGTCTTACAATATTCCTGTGCAGCGTCTTGGGATGTTTTACTACGTTAAAGGCGCTATTTAAATATAAGTTGTTGTTGTTGTTGATGTTAAACCAAGGCCATGTCCTCCCTCAAAAGTGGATGTGAAAGCTCCCATTGCTCCATGTCGATAAAGAACAAGTGAGTTCTCATCGGTGTCCTGGCCAATATTTATCGCTCAACTAACATCATTAAACAAATTATCTGGTCAATATCTCATTGTTGTTTGTGGGATCTTTCTGTGCGTAAATTGGCTGTCGCGTTTCCGACATTACAACAGTGACTACATGTCAAATATGCTTCTACGGTCTCAGTACGTCCAAAAGATCATGTCCATTTTGCCTCTGGGTCGTTCTCATCCTCTGTCATCGAATTACAGTATGCAGACGACGCTTGTGTCTGCGTTCACTCGGAGGTCGAACTCCAAACCATCGTCAACACCTTCACCGAAGTGTATGAGAGCATGGGCCTTACACTAAACATCCGTAAGACAAAGGTCCTCTACCAACCTGCCCCCACCACACAGTACTGTCCCCCGATTATCAAAATCCACGACAAGGCCTTGGACAACGTGGACCACTTTCCATACCTCGGGAGCCTACTGTCAACAAGTGCAGACGTCGACAACGAAGTCCAACACTGCCTTCAGTATGCCAGTGCAGCCTTTGGTCGCCTAAGGAAGAGAGTGTTTGAAGACCAGGACCTCAAACCCGGCACTAAGCTCATGGCCTACAGAGCAGCAGTGATACCCGCCCTGCTGTATGCCTCAGAGACATGGACCATGTACAGCAGGCACCTCAAAGCACTGGAGAGGTGCCACCAATGCTGCCTCCGCAAGATCCTGCAAATCCATTGGCATTATAGGTGCACCAACGTCAGTGTTCTTGCTCAGGCCAACATCCCCAGCATCGAAGCTCTGATCATGCTCGATCAGCTCCGATGGACGGGTCACATCGTCCGCATGCCCGATACGAGACTCCCAAAACAAGCGCACTACTCAGAGCTCCGACACGGCAGGAGAGCCCCAGGTGGACAGAGGAAACGCTTCAAGTACACCCTCAAAGCCTCCTTGAAAAAGTGCAACATCCCCACCGACACCTGGGAATCCCTGGCCCAAGACCGCACAAAGTGGAGGAGAAGCATCCGGGAAGGCGCCGAACACCTCGAGTCTCTTCGCCGGGAGCAAGCGGAAGCCAAGCGCAGGCAGCGCAAGGTGCGCACGTCAACCCAAGCACTCCACCCACCCGCCCCTTCAACCACCGTCTGTCCCACCTGTGAGAGAGACTGTCGGTCCCGCATTGGACTCATCAGTCACCTGAGAACTAATTTTTAATGTGGAAGCAAATCATCCTCGGATCCGAGGGACTGCCTAAGAAGAAGAAGTCCAAAAGCATGTCACAGCCAATGAAGTGCTTTTGAAGTTGTAATTTAGAAAACACAGCAGACAATGTGCACACAGCAAGCTCCCACACACAAACAGCAATGAGATAAGCTGCCAGCTTTGGTGATGAGGGTTGTTTTGGGTACGGTAGCATAGTGGTTATGTTACTGGACTAGTAACCCAGAAGCCTGGACTAATAATCAGGTGGTGTTCAAATCACCACCACGGCAGCTGGGGAATTTAAATTCAGTTAATTAAATAAATCTGGAATTAAAAAAAAAGCTAGTATCAGTAATGGTAACCATATAACTATCGGACTGTTGTAAAAACCCATCTGGTTCACTAATGTCCTTCAGGGAAGGACATCTGTCGCCCTTACCCGGTCTGGCCTATATGTGACTCCAGACCCACAGCAATGTGGTTGACTCTTAACTGCCCTCTGAAATGGCCCAGCGAGACACTCAGTTGTAACAAACCGCTATGACAAAGTCAGCATTGTGGGAGTACCTTCACCACAAGGACTGCGGCGATTCACGAAGGTGGCTCACCACCATCTTCTCGAGGGCAATTAGGGATGGGTAATAAATGCTGGCCTTGCCAGTGACACCCACATCCCATGAACGAATAAATAAAAAATAAAAAAATGTTGGTTGAGGGATAAATGTTGGCCAGGACACCGGGAAGAACTCCCCTGCGTTTCTTTGAAATAGTGCCATGGGATCGTTTACATCCACCTGAGAGAGCAGACGGGGCCTCGGTTTAACGTCTCATCCGAAAAAAAATGGCACCTCCAACAGTGCAGCACTCCCTCAATATTGCTCTGGAGCATCAGCCTAGAAGTTGAGCACAAGTCTCTGGAGTGGGACTTGTACCCAAGGCCTTCTCCACTCAGCGGCGCGTGTGCTGCCCACAGCCGACACTTGGCCGTGGCCTCTATCAGGACAGTCGTTGAGGATGCTGAAATGGGCCTCTGCATTCCCGGGCTAAGGAGAGGGTAATCGGGTTTCAGGTCCCGATGTCTAGCCGGCTTGAGATTGCGTGCATGTGGAGGACGACAGGCTCAGGCTTGGCTGGTGACGCGCTCCGCAGTCGAATAGCCAACCTGTTGACACTCACTGTCAAGGCTCACGCATGAAGACTGGGCACTTGGCTGAGGTGCTGGCAAGTGCTTGTGCCTTCAGTGGAGAAAGATGAGAAAACTACAGCCAAAACGTGGCAGAAACAATAAAATTTCCCGAGAACATTATAAAGAAAAACTGAAACCAAACGTCGTCATGGTGAGGAAAGTCCCTTGGTGTGACCTCAAGTTCAATGCTCAGTTATCCTTTATATTCCCTCTGTACACGATTCTCAGGCCTGGCCTAAATCAAGCAAAAAGCCAGTTTTTTTTAACTTAATTTTTCACGAATTTCCTTGAACCAACTATACTTTGTGCTAAGTACCAAGCTCCTATCACTCCCTTTCCTCACCAAATTCCCTTGGATCCCCATGCCCCATGCTTCTCTTTTGAAATTCTGCCACTTCCCTTCCTTCCCCTCGCCCACCGGGCCAAACTTCCTCTAAGGATCCCCCCCTGCCCTAGCCCTGAACTTGCATCTTTCCCCAGTTTCTCTCCGATCTCCCCTTCTTGACCTCTCCACGCTCATCTGGTCCATGAGACCCACTTCCTGCTCCCTCGACCCTATTCCCACTAAACTGCTGACCACTCAGCCTCCTTTTCTGGCTCCCATGTTAGCTGACATTGTTAACGGTTTTCTCTCCAGATACCGTCCCACTCCACCGTCTCTGAATTGACGCCTGCTTGTCCGACATCCCGTACTGCATGAGCAGAAATTTTCTCTGTTTAAATATTAGGAAGAAGGAAGCCATTGTCTTCGGTCCCCGGCACAAACTCCGTTCCCCAGCCATTGACTCCATCCCTCTCCCTAGCATCTGTCTGAGGCTGAACCACACTGTTTGCAACCTTGGTGTCATATTTGACCCTGAAATGAGCTTCCGACCACATATCCGCAGCATAACTAAGACCGCCTATTTCCACCTCCGTAACATCGCCCGTCTCCGCCCTTGCCTCAGCTCATCTGCTGCTGAAACCCTCATCCATGCCTTTGTTACCTCTAGACTTCACTATTCCAACGCACTCCTGGCTGGCCTCCCACATTCTACCCTATGTAGACTTGAGGTCATCCAAAACTCGGCTGCCCGTGTCCTAACTCACACCAAGTCCCGTTCGCCCATCACCCCCTGTGCTCGCTGACCTACATTGGCTCCTGGTTAAGCAACGCCTTGATTTCAAAGTTCTCATCCTTGTTTTCAAATCCCTCCATGGCCTCGCCTCTCCCTATCTCTGTAACCTCCTGCAGCCCCACAACTCCCCCAAGATATCTGCGCTCCTCTAATTCTGCCCTCCTGAGCATCCCCGATTTTAATCGCTCAACCATTGGTGGCCGTGCCTTCAGCTGCCTCGGCCCTAAGCTCTGGAATTCCCTGCCTAAACCTCTCCACCTCTCTACCGCTCTTTCTTCCTTAAAACCTACCTCATTGACCAAGCTTTTGGTCATCTGCCCTAATTCTTATGTGGCTCGGTGTCAATTTTGTTTTATAACGCTCCTGTGAAGCGCTGTGGGATGTTTTACTACGTTAGAGGTGCTATACAAATACAAGTTGTTGTTGTTGTTGTTGTTGAAATGCCCACCCTTGTTTTCAAACCTCTCTACAGCCTTCCTCAGTGATTTCATCCCTCATTCCCTCCACTCCTCTAACAGAGAACTTCTCCTCATCCTTCCCTCCCTCCACTTCATTAATGTTAGGCTTCTCCTTGTTCCTCACTCCCATTACAATGGGCTTTACCTTATCCCTTCCCCCTTCCCCCACCTTCAGTGACCACTTGTTCAGCCGCTATACTCCTACCCTCTGGAATTATCTACCCACTCAGTTGCCACATTTTCTGCTTTCTAACCTTTTTGACCATCCTTTTTTGACTGTGTCATCGAGTTCCCTATCTCAGCCAACCGAACCCCTCACCTTTCCCCACGATTAGTGTCCTGAGACATCTTCCTGCACATGAGGAGCGCTATATAAATGCTAATTGCTGACACGGAACAATCTGTTAGAGTTTTCTACTGATATTGCCTCCCTATTTATTGAAGATTTTGACCTAGCGACGATGAAGGATCGGTGATATATTTCCAAGTCAGGATTGTGTGTGATTGGAGGGGAACTTGGAGGTAATGGTGTTCCCATGCACCTGCTGCCCTTGTCCTTCTAGGTGGAAGAGGTCATTGTTTTCGTGATGTTGGTTGAGGAATAAATGTAGGCCGATGTAATGTATTATCACATGGTTTGTCACATGGTTTAGTATGCGCATGCTCAGTTCGCTCTGGCCTAGTAAACAAGCACATGGACCAGCAACCCATCCTGTCTCTGTCTTTCATTTGTTCCACCCACATATATTACATTTTGGCGACGAGAATGGGATCCCAAAGCCATTTTTAGGGATTATGGAAGGACCCAGTGTTCAACATTTGAGTGAACAAGTTTAAGGTGAATTTGTGACACCTAAACTGAATTTTTTGCGATGTTTTACTGTTAATGCTGGTGCAGAATCGTCTGTGCTTCGCATTTGTGTGTGTGTATACACAGCAACAGCAGTGTTGATTCTCACAGGTACACAGGTAGCGTGCTGAGTCACTATTCCACAGGATCAGGACAATCATGGCCGCACCTATGGGATTCATCGGAAGGCTGGGCATGTATGACCAAGCCTGCAAACCATTCAGTTCTTACATTGAGTGGATGGAGATGTTTTTTAAGGAGAAAAAAATTATTGAGACCGAAAGTGCAGATGAGAACGTTCAAGCTCAAAATAAAGTAATTTGTGAATGAGAGAAAGCAATGTTCCTAATGGAGATCGGGCCAGATGTCCACGGAACGTTGACAAACCTACTCGTGCCAGGGAAAGTGAAGGATGCGTCGTTTGAAGACATTGTCGAGAAATTCGAGGACCATTTTGACCCAAAGCTGTTAGAAATAGCAGCGAGCTATAAATTTGGTACCAGAATCCAAAAACTAAGGGGGAGAAATTTGGTACCTTAGCGCCTCCATTTGGCGCAGTTGTGCCGCGGTGAGGCGAATCCAGTGACGCACGCCAAATCCGGCATCCCCGTAGCACTGCCGCTATGAGTTACCACCAGGGACCTCAGCGCCAGGCAGATCGTGACGTTAGTGAGTGTGCAACGCTCACTGGGCGCCCGATCTGCAAAATTGATTATCGTCCCCCCTGCCTTAGAGCCTCGCCCCAACAATGGCAGGGAGAGGAAGCATGAAGCAGGCGGATGGCAGCTCCAGGGGCGCTACTTAAAGGGATCAATTGCAGCTGTCAGGTTCGTGCTGTTTCACTGCTCCCTTGTCAGTTTGAGATTGTGCAAGAGTTTAATTCAGTCATTTAAAGGTTGTTTAGTCTCCGGAGTGTTGTGGCTAGTAACAATTAGTTACATTTATTCTCACAACATATCGGGCCAGTAATTCCTGTCCCAACGCGTGAGTATGGTCGGGGTACTCACGCGTCTGGCCGGAGGAAATGCCGGTTTTCAGCATGCACAGCACATGCGGGGAAAACCGGCATTTCCTGCCCTCTGAACGAAGGGGTTCAGAGGCAGAATGCGCGCGACTGCACAGGCAGTGTGTACGCAGTAAAATTCCTTTTTTTTTCCAGTGTTGCGCGTGTGTAAAGGCCTCCGGTCTTTACGCAAGGAAAAACAAGACGTAAGTATTTAGTTTTTCAGGTAAGTGGGCTTTTAGTACAATGTAGAAATTTTTTTTCCACAGGTTTGTTATTTTTAAAGAATTTACAGGATGGTAAGTTTAGTTTTAGACCACATTTTTAAAAATTAATTTTTTTCAAAAAATTGATTAATTGTTTAAAACATTTTTAAAAACTTATTTATAGTTATTATAATCAGTGGGGTGTTTTTTAAAATTTTATTTAAAGTTAAAGTAGTGTTTTGGCAGCCCATTCTTTTCATGAGTTTGACAGCTCTTACTGTCAAACTCATGAATGAGTTTCCCCTCCCCTGATTGGCTGCACAGTGCTCACCTGATCCCAGCCGGCACATCGCACTAACTACGCCGCTGGATCAGGTAAGCACATCGCGCCGACAGCTGAACCGGGCCAGTGACAGGAAATGCAAGCAGGCCCGGGCTTCAGATGTCGGCGCGCAGGGTGAGTGCACATCGGGGGCTTGCACGCGCGGCAAGCACCCGATCCTAATTTCAGGGCCATCAAGTTCTACACTTGGTTACATTAATGGGGGCTGTACTGACAGTCGACCTCACCCTCCAGGATCTACAGCAGAGGGAGCGCAGGCAGCGAGAAAGATAGCAAGATGTGGCCAGAGGGAGGAGGAGGGCCATCAGGGCTCTCAACAGGAGGTCTTACCCTCCGAGGTTATTCCGACAGCACTTCTCCTACCTCCAATTAAGCCAGGAGCAGTGCACTAGATGTGGCAACTCTTCCTTCACTTGACTTCACCCTCCAGCACCATTCCTGCCACCGGTGGGTTTCCCCATGGGAATTCTCCTATCTGAAGCGTTTGGGAGGAGAAGAGGAGGGAGCCACAAGGGAAACAGTTGGAGGGAGAGCTTTAAATTCATCTCATCTGTGGCTCAGTGGGCAGCACACTCACCTACTAAGTCAGAAGGTTGTGGGTTCAAGCCCCACTCCAGGGACTTGAGCACATAAAGCTAGGCTGACACTCCAGTGCAGTGCTGAGGGAGCGCTGCACTGTCGGAGGTGCCGTCTTTCAGGTGAGATGTCAAACCAAGGCACCGTCTGCTCGCTCAGGTGGATGTAAAAGATCCCATGGCACTTTTCTGAAGAAGAGCAGGGGAGTTCTCCCCGGTGTCCTGGCCAATATTTATCCCCCAACCAACATAAGATAAACAGATTATCTGGCCATTATCACTTTGCTGTTTGTGGGAGCTTGCTGTGTGCAAATTGGCTGCCGCGTTTCCTACATTACAACAATGACTACACTTCAAAAAGTACTTCATTGGCTGTAAAGCACTTTGGGACGTCCGGTGGTCGTGAAAGGTGCTATATAAATGTAAGTCTTTCTTTTTTCTTTCTATGAAATTCATCTGGCCAGTGAATGCGCAGCTCAATGAATCTGATGTCACCTCCATCCTTAGCCATAATTGTGCGAGAGGGATATGAAGCAGCTGTTTAGGGAGGACACATCATTCAGAGCTGAATGGCTTCCGCTGACTGTTGAAGCTGAGTGAGTTCAGAACATTGGAAACAACAGGACTTGGAGGGCCTGTGTATTAGAGAGAGGGAGTATCCAGCCCACACAAAATATTACCGCTGCAGAAATGCCTTCGAATTTCCTTTCCGCACTCTTGCTAGGAAAACATCTTCTCAGAGCTGGCACTGCCCTGGTTGTCTCATTCAGGTGGCCGTACTTAGTGAGACCCAGCACTCGCCATATTTAGCCGATACGCACTGGCTGTGCCCACGTCACGCCTTGCAAAATCTACCCCCTCCCTCCATGTCTGAGCCCAGGCCGCAGCTCTTTAGCCACAAGGGTCATCACAGTCAACGCCATTATGGTCCTCACCCCTTCCGTTTTCGCACCACTGGATTGTAAGGAGGGGCCAGAAAGCTTAGGCCATTGTAGCCAGGAGTGCTGAGGTGAGTTGAAGCATCTCTACCACTGCCTTTAGCTGAGATCAGCTACCTCAGTGTTTGTGTGAGTATCATATTGGGCAGTGCCTTTACCCTGCGACTCACTGGGGAAGGCGCTAAGCTTCAGCTTTCCCATGATTGATCCAGCAATGTGGGCGTTCGTAGGTCAGCTCAACCCTACTTAAACTCCCTCTTCAAATAGTCATACAATGTTCGCCGTCTCCTGTCTCTCCCCTCCTCCAGCGACTCCCATTAATGCCTCCGCTTAGAGCTCAGTAATGCCACTGGGTTGCCGGCCACTGCACCCTTCCCGGGACGTGATCGGTAACTGTCTATCAGCTGATGAGACTTTGCCATCTCCCAGTCTCCGGGCAGAAGGGCCCCTTTGTGACCTGAAACTATGACTTTAAATGATACTGGGTCTTAAATGGTAACTGCTTGACTCCCAAATACTTGACAACATGTCTCCAGCTATTTTGTGGGAATTCGCGGATATTAAATCATCCACTGTGGTATTTTAAAAGCTTTTATAAAAATAGCAATGCAGTTACGAACACGTAATGGCCATTTGACCAAACAAAATCAACCCCAACTACTTACCTTCTCTCCATGTCAATAAGGATTGATCTAACCTGGAACTCCCTCCCTAACAGCACCGTGGAAGTTTATTCACCTCAAGGACTGCAGTGGCTTGAAGTGGGGAAGGAGTTACAATAACATCACTGGCAGCTCACAGAATGGTGCAAGAGAGACAGTTGCTAACATGAAAGACCATATCCATAAGGTGTGGTCAAGATAACTGACCTTTGAGACTAAAAACAACTCAGTTGAGGCCTTGGGCTGGATTTTCCAAGCCCCGAGGAGGTGGGCATGGAGGTGGTACAGCACGCAAAATCGGAGAAAGTGGGGGCGGGTGGCAAACACGCCTCCATCCCGCCTCCGTGCCCTTTTGCCAGGAGGCGGGAGGATGTGCAGCTTCAGGTCCCGTCTCCTGGAGGCGGGAAAGGCTTTTAATCCTTTTAACTGCCTGTTAACAGGTAGTAAACAGGCAGAAAAGGGGATTAGTGCCATTTTACCTTCACAAGTGAAGGCTTCCCGACCTCGGAGAACCCCGCCGGATTGGAGGAGACGTGGAGGAGGTCTGCGGCGGTCGGAGGCACCTGGAAGTAAGGTGTAGAGGTGAGTGATGGGTGCAAGTGTGGAGTGGTAAGTATGCAAGGTGAGTGATAAGTTTAGAAAAGTGTTCACTTACCTTTTTTTACTTCTGTAGCTTTTAGCCGCGCTGGATCAGGAGAGCGGACATCCACCTTGTCAATTTCAGGTAATGGCTGATGAACCCTCCGATCCATCAGGCATCTTAAATTTACTTTTTTACAATGTTTTTTCAGTCCTCACTACAAAAACGAATCAAACTCAAGAGAATGTCAGTGTTTGACAGCTTCACAGAGCTGTCAAACACTGTCATTTCTTCTTTCAAGAAGTCTTGACAGATAGCACGTCTGACGTTGACATGATCTGTCAGTGACTTCTTCCCTAATTGGCTTGCTGAGCCCGCCGGGCGGGCTTAACAAGCTCAATCAGGGGAAAATCCCTCTGAATGGTCAGGCGAGGATGGAGGTGGGAGATTGACATGACAAGCAGCAGTCCCGCCTCCAGCTCGCCTCCATTGACAAAATTCAGCCCATGATGTCGAGCATTTCAGCTGCCCTGAGGGTTTTATTATCTGGGTAACAATGCTTCCAAGTTATCTTTTAATCAGTGTTCAGCAGTTTGGGCTAATAATTGAGTATGCAGCTTACACATGTTCACCTTAGGACATGTAACCCAATCCGTGAAGGTGCATGCGGGCCAAGATCCAATTAGGTTGCAGGAATGAATTGTGCATGAGGCTGCCATGCTTATTTGAATGTATAAAAATGTAGGGCTTACTATAATAATTTGGAAAAGTCTGGCTAAAGACAGAGCAGACTGCCTCCCCACCGGTGTAATAAAGACAACTTGACCATCGATCTGAAAACCTTGTGTCGAGTGTTGGTTTAAAATACTCCACATCAAGTTCAAGAAGGCGGCCCACCACCACCTTCTCAAGGGCAATTAGGGATGGGCAATAAATGCTGGCATTGACAGCGACGCCCATATCCCAGGAACCAATAAAACAAAATGCTAAATAATAAGAGAGCAGGATTGGCCCAAGCTGTTAATTGCATTTTTTCAAAGAGCCTTTGCTCCAACTTCAATATTATTGGCTAACCTCTTTGCTCAAACCCCAGCTAGATGTTCAAACCCCAGGTAGATGTCGTCAAACTCTTCTATACCAACCAGTATTACCCCGAGAAACAGTGCCAGTTATTATTAAAACCAACACCATTTAACCTTGCAACTGGTATGGCTGGAGTCTACATCCAAATGGTTCGAAATGGGTTTTGCACTGAAAGAAATTATATTTGCACCCAATGTTCTGAGGTTGCCTCATTGGTCTCAAGTATAGAATTGGATGGGAGCAATGGCACACTGGTGCTGGGAAGTTGCGTGCAACTGAAATTTAATGAGATGGGAACAATTAACGTGGAGCGTCTCATTGGAGCAGGGGGTGGGGGGGGGGGTGCAGCAGGAGACAACATTACTTCCAGCCTTAGAAGACGTTCAGAAGGCTTCTCAGCCCATCGGCAGCTTTTGCCAAGGGTGAAGGGAGAAGTGGCAGGCAGGCCATGAAGGGAACGGAAATTCAAGGTGCAGACATGGGTGTGTAGGCCAGTGTTGGAGCAGTCCAGTGTCCTTCCTCTGTTTGAAGGCTGCTGAATCATAGAATCATAGAATGGGTACAGCACAGAAGGAGGCCATGCGGCCCGTCGAGCCCGTGCTGGCTCTCTGCAAGAGCCCTTCAGCTAGTCCTACTTCCCCTGCCCTTTCCCCGTAGCCCTGCAAATTTTATCCTTCAGGTACTTATCCAATTCCCTTTTGAAAGCCACGATTGATTCTGCCTCCACCACCCTCTCGGGCAGTACATTCCAGATCCTAACCACTCACTGCGTAAAAAAGTTTTTCCTCATGTCGCCTTTGGATCTTCTGCCAATCACCTTAAATCTGTGTCCTCTGGTTCTCGACCCTTCCGCCAATGGGAACGGTTTCCCTCTATCTACTCTGTCTAGACCCCTCATGATTTTGAACACCTCTATCAAATCTCCTCTCAACCTTCTCTGCTCTAAGGGGAACAACCCCAGCTTCTCCAGTCTATCCATGTAACTGAAGACCCCCATCCCTGGAATCATTCTCGTAAATCTTTTCTGCACCCTCCCGAAGGCCTTCACATCCTTCCTAAAGTGCGGTGCTCAGAATTGGACACAATACTCCAGTTGAGGCCGAGCCAATGTTTTATTAAGGTTCATCATAACTTCCTTGCTTTTGTACTCTATAAGGGGAAAATTTTGTTTGATTTGCATCTCCCTTTAGCGCCCTAATTCAGCGGGAGGTTAGCGGCGGCGGGAATCGTTAGTGCCCCGCAGCGTGGCGCCTCCGGCGATGACATCATCGCCGTGCGCAGCACCCCGCTCACACTCCACTCACGCCCCCGGTCGCGATCTTCGGTAGCGCCTCCTGACTTACCGTCGGACGCTATGTTTGACAGGGTCAAGGGGGACCTACCTGCGGCCAGGATGGCGCAAATTAAAGGGGAGGGGGCGGGCGGCCATTTTTGTTGCTGGCCACCTCCCAGCACCTGCCCCCGTTGCCGTCCCTGGCCTCCTGTGCAGCGCCCCCTCCCTGCGGGGTGCCGGCTGTGCGCCGTGATATTTTGCCGGCACTCCAATCCCTGGTGGCCCAGCTGGGCCCCGAGTCGCACTGTGCAAGGCCCCTCCCCTTTAATAAGAGGAGGAAGGCCTGCAGTACCGCGGCGCGGCGTGCCGGTGCGCGTGGCGCTGCGGCACAAAGTGCCGCGATATTCACTGGTAGCACCCCAAGAGGGAGGGGGAGCACTTCCAGTAGTGCTCCGCCACCCTCTTGGGGCGCTACCAGTGAATTTCGGGTGCCGGGGCGCTAACTTTTTGTGCCCCGACGAAGTTAACGCCCCAAAGGCGACACGACCCAATTTTGCCCTGTATTTCTCTATTCATGAAGTCCAGGATCCCGCATGCTTATTTTAACTGCTTTCTCAACCTGCCCTGCCACTTTCAACGATTTGTGCACATGTACCCCCAGGCGTCTCTGTTCATGCACCCCCTTTAGGATTGTACTCTTTAGTCTATATTGCCTCTCCTCATGCTTCCTATCAAAATATATCACTTCGCACTTTTCTGCATTAAATTTCATCTGCCACATGTCCACCCATTCCACCAGCCTCTCTATGTCTTCTTGAAGTCTACCACTATCCTCCTCACTGTTCACTATACTTCCAAGTTTTGTGTCATCTGCAAATTTTGAAATTGTGCCCTGTACACCTAAGTGCAAATCATTAATATATATCAAGAAAAGCAGTGGGCCTAGTAATGACTCCTGGGGAACACCACTGTATACCTTCCTCCAGTCTGAAAAACAACTGTTCGCCACTACTCTCTGTTTCCTGTCACCGAGCCAATTTCGTATCCATGCTGCCACTGTCCCTTTTATTACACGAGCTTCAACTTTGCTGGGAAGCCTATTATAGAAACATAGAAACATAGAAGATAGGAGCAGGAGTAGGCCATTCGGCCCTTCGAGCCTGCTCCGCCATTCAACGAGATCATGGCTGATCATCCAAACCCTAGCACCCGGTCCCTACACCGACAGCCATCCCAAACAAGCCCTATCCCCGTAACCCCACGTATTTAATCCCCCCTAACACTAAGGGCCAATTTTTATCATGGCCAATCAACCTAACCCGCACATCTTTGGACTGTGGGAGGAAACCGGAGCACCTGGAGGAAACCCACGCAAACACGGGGAGAATGTGCAAACTCTGTGGCACTATGTGGCACTTTGTCGAACACCTTTTGGAAACCCATGTACACCACGTCAACCGCATTGCCCTCATCAACCCTCTCTGTTACCTCATCAAAAAACTCAATCAAGTTGGTTAAACACGATTTACCTTTAACAGATCCATGCTGGCTTTCCTTAATTAATCCACACTTGTCCAAGTGATTGTTAACTTTGTCCCTGATTATCGTTTCTCTAAAAGCTTCCCCACTACCGAGGTTAAACTGACTGACCTGTAGTTTTTAAAAATTCTTTTATGGGATGTGGGCGTTGCTGGCAAGTCCAGAATTTATTGTTCATCGCTAATTGCCCTTGAGAAGGTGGTGGTGAGCCGCCTTCTTGAACCGCTGCAGTCCGTGTGGTGAAGGTGCTCCCACAGTGCTGTTAGGGAGGGAGTTCCAGGATTTTGACCCAGCGACAATGAAGGATCGGTGATATACTTCCAAGTCAGGATGGTGTGTGACTTGGAGAGGAACTTGGAGGTGGTGGTGTTCCCATGCACCTGCTGCCCTTGTCCTTCTAGGTGGTAGAGGTCGCGGGTTTGGGAGGTGCTGCCGAAGAAGCCTTGGCGAGTTGCTGCAGTGCATCTTGTAGGTGGTACACACTGCAGCCACGGTGCGCCGGTGGTGGAGGGAGTGAATGTTTAAGGTGGTGGATGGGGTGCCAATCAAGCGGGCTGCTTTGTTTTGGATGGTGTCGAGCTTCTTGAGTGTTGTTGGAGCTGCACTCATCCAGGCAAGTGGAGAGTATTCCATCACACTCCTGACTTGTGCCTTGTAGATGGTGGGAAGGCTTTGGGGAGTCATGAGGTGAGACATTCGCCGCAGAATACCCAGCTGTTGTGTATGTACCTTTAAGAGAATAACTGGTCTCAGACTGCAGTACCGGCAGTGACCACCCCTGTATAAAAGGCGCTAGAGAGCCTCTGTTTGTTAGTTTCACTATTGACTTCCACCAGTAAAGACTTGTTTGTTTTCACTCCTGCTGGTCCGTGTCTCAATCATTCACGGACTTAACACTGGCGACGAATAAGAAACGAACTTACCTGCAACTCAGCAGCACCTCAGACGACGTTGTTGAAGGTCGGAGCCAGAAGAAAGAAAAAAAAATAGAGTCCAAAGAAACTCGGGAAACGGGCGTCGACCATCAATCATCGGTTTGAAAACTTGCAGGAGAGACTGTCCAGAGCCAGGCTGGGTTCCTCGGTCTGTGGTTTCCCAGCTAATTGGGCTGGTGGCAGGTAGTGCTCTGATCCTTCCTGGGCTGCGGCGGGCTGAAGCTCGATCGGATGGCTTTTCAACGGGGCCGGGCAGCGAGTTGGGAGGCAAAGAGAGAGAGAGAGGGTGGAGCACACAGGGCGCGGCTGGTGCTTCGAAGCCGGGCAGCGTTCGGACCTAAGAAGAGGGAGGGAAGTGTCCCAGAGGGTCCGCTCCACGACGGGAAAATAATAAAAGAAAAAGAATCAATATTAAACGCGCAAGAAACCGTGGAAAGCAGCGCTAACAACAGCGGGGAAGAAGGCAAAGCGCGGGAGACGCCACTTTGTTAAATCGGGGAAGAAGGCAAAGCGTGGGAGGCGCCATTTTAGATTTGCAAGATGCCGAAGACTGGCTGTATCACTGCTTTTGATAATACATTAGAGGACTGGACCACGTATGTGGAAAGAGTCGAGGTATATTTCGAGGCAAACGAAATAGCGGAGGGGAAAAAGGCATCGATATTGCTAAACATAATGGGCGCTAGAACGTACGGCCTATTGCGGGACCTGATTACTCCAGCCAAACCGAAGGCGAAGAGTTTTAACGAAATTGTTGCTGTCCTACAGGAACACTTAAACCCTGCACCGCTGTTGATAACAGAAAGGTTTAAATTCCACAGGAGCACTCAGCACAAAGATGAGAGCAATGCTGAGTATCTTACGGAACTACACAAGCTATCAAAGCACTGCCAGTTCGGAGCAGGACTGGCAGATACCCTACGGGACAAATTTGTCTGTGGACTCCTGAGTGAAGGAACACAGAAGAAGTTACTCTCAGAAAAAGAGCTGACGCTAGATAAGGCTTTCAGCGTGGCAGTATCGTATGAAGCAGCAGCCAGGGGAGCTGCAGAAATTCAACAAAAACCACAGGAATACGGCACCCATGAAATGACACGGGGATTTGCAAAATGTTATCGCTGCGGCAGAACTAACCATGACCAGAAGGACTGCTGGTCCAAAGACAAAATATGCAGACAATGCGGGAAGATTGGACACATTGCACGAGTTTGCAGGTCTGGGAAGAAGACCAGCGACAACAAAAAGGCTACTAAGGAACCATACAAGAAAGTACAAAAGATGACGGACAGTAGTTCCGAAGATCAGATGAGCGATAGTGAATCCGGAAACAGGAGACTAAGCTGTCTCAAACTTCACAATGTAATCGCAAAAGAGGATCACCGAACCATTTGGGTCACCCTCACGATAGCAGGGTCCCAAGTTAAAATGGAATTGGATACAGGATCAACGCTAACCGTCATGAATCGACGAGACTACGAGCGGCTATTTTCACACATACCCTTGAGAGAGACATCCATCGTCTTGACGACGTATACGGAGCAAAAAGTATACCCCAGAGGAAAAATAAGGGTGCCTGTCGAATACAATGGCAAGAAAATATGGAAATTGTATCTCTACATACTGCCAAATGGTGGACCACCGTTATTGGGACAGGAATGGATCAGGAAGATAAACTTAGATTGGCATTCCATTCATGCAATGACGGTGGATGGTAAAAAAGATGAAGACGTCACTCCTGGACGATTGTCAACAATCTTAGCTAATGCCAAAGAGGTATTTCAACAAGAACTGGGCACGCTTAAAGGCGTAAGCCTCGATAAAAATAGAAGAGAATGCAGTTCCCAAGTTTTTCAAAGCAAGACCGGTACCATATGCAATTCGCCCAGCCGTCGAGGCAGAGCTGGAGAATCTGGAGAAGGCGGGCGTGTTGTCTAAGGTCGACTGGAGCGAGTGGGCGACACCCATCGTTCCTGTCATGAAGAAAACGTTAAGCAATAAGCCCGGAGAGCCAAGGAAGATTCGCATCTGTGGGGATTTCAAGGTGACGGTGAACCCTGTCCTTCACACAGTACAATATCTTCTTCCAAGGATAGAAGACATCTTCGCCTCACTGTCTGGAGGGAAGCGTTTTACAAAAATTGACCTAGCACAAGCATATTTGCAGATGGAGTTTGAAGAGTCCTCTAGGAAGTATCTCACGATAAACACTCACAAAGGTCTTTACCAGTATCATCGATTGGTATTCGGAGTAGCATCGGCTCCGGCGATATGGCAAAGAGCGATGGAACAAGTCCTGCAAGGGATTCCGGGGACTCAGTGTTACTTGGACGACAACCTTGTAACAGGTGAAGATGACAGTGAACACCTTAACAACCTAGAACAGGTGCTCACTAGACTACGGGAACATGGGCTGCGAGCCAACCGCCCCAAGTGCGAATTTTTTAAGAAACAGATATCGTATTGTGGCCACGTGATTGATGAAGAGGGGTTACATAAATCCCCTGACAAAATTGAAGCGGTTGTTAAGGCCCCAGCGCCTGAAAATGTGTCTCAACTGAGGTCATTCCTCGGGTTGGTGAATTACTATCATAAGTTTTTGCCGGATTTGTCGACAATTATGCACCCACTGAACGCCCTGCTACGAACGGGGGTAGCATGGAAATGGAGCGATGATTGTAAGCGTGCTTTTCAGAAGAGTAAGGACTTAATCACTTCAAGGGAAGTATTGGCTCACTACAACCCAGCACTGCCAATCAGGCTGGCGTGTGATGCGTCTCCCTACGGCATTGGGGCGGTACTGTCACATAAATTCCTTGATGGTTTAGAGAGGCCGATAGCTTTTGCGTCACGCTCGTTAACTTCTGCCGAGCGTAACTACGCCCAGATTGACAGAGAGGCCCTCAGCCTAGTGTGGGGGGTGAAGAGGTTCAATCACTATCTGCACGGTCAAAAATTTACTCTACTAACCGATCATCAACCTCTTGTCTCCATTTTCAACCCTCAGAAGGGCGTACCGATAATGACGGCACAACGGCTGCAGAGATGGTCCCTTTTCCTAGGGGCACACCAATATGACATCGAGTACAAAGGAACTAAACAGCATGGAAATGCTGATGGATTGTCACGCCTACCTTTGCCGATGGTGGAAGAAGAAGACCTTGCAGTGGATCCAATGGAGTTATTCCACTCGACCATAGTCGAATGTCTCCCTGTGACGAATGCAAACATAGAAAAGGAAACACGGAATGACCCGACACTATCACGGGTCTATGATTTAACGGTGAAGGGATGGCCAGCACATGGCGAACCACTGCTGCCAGCATTCTCACCGAGAAGAGAACAGCTGTCAGTGTGCAGAGGAACCTTGATATGTGGATCCAGTGTAGTAATTCCACCTAAGTTGATGGATAGAGTACTCAATGAGCTTCATGAGGGTCATCTGGGTGGGGTAAAAATGAAGAACTTAGCCAGAGCGTTGGTGTGGTGGCCGGGAATCGATAGAGAAATCGAAGAGATGATCAAGAGCTGTGCAGGATGCCAGAAGGTCCAAAACGCCCCACCACAATCTCCTCTGCATCCATGGGAGTGGCCCTCATCTCCATGGCAACGGGTGCACATTGATTTTGCTGGTCCCTTCATGGACTCGATGTTTTTAATTGCGGTGGATGCACATTCAAAGTGGCCAGAGGTAATAAAAATGTCCTCAACCACCACAGAAAAAACTATCACAGTTTTACGAACCATATTCGCCAGGAATGGGCTGCCTGAACAGATTTGCTCTGACAATGGACCACAGTTTGTGTCTGAAGAGTTCCAGAGGTTCTTAAAGAACAATGGCGTTAAGCATTACACATCTGCCCCATATCATCCAGCCACTAATGGATTGGCCGAGAGGTTTGTCCAAACATTCAAGAAGGCTATCAAGGCATAGTGGCATAATGGGGGGGGACGGTGGCATAGTGGTTAGCACTGTTGCCTCACAGCGCCAGGGACCCGGGTTCAAATCTGGCCTCGGGCGACTGTCTGTGTGGAGTTTGCACATTCTCCCTGTGTCTGCGTGGGTTTCCTCCGGGTGCTCCGGTTTCCTCCCACAGTCCAAAGATGTGCGGGTTAGGTTGATTTGGCTATGATAAATTGACCCTTAGTGTTAGGGGATTAAATACGTGGGGTTACGGGGATAGGGTGGGATATGTGTCGGTGCAGGCTCGATGGGCCGAAATGGCCTCTATCTGCACTGTGGGGATTCTGTGATACTGTGAAGGCAATGTGTAATGAAGATATACCCCC
The DNA here is from genome assembly GCF_052327205.1 of Somniosus microcephalus. Lineage (NCBI taxonomy): Eukaryota > Metazoa > Chordata > Chondrichthyes > Squaliformes > Somniosidae > Somniosus > Somniosus microcephalus. Next base: position 19,267,927 of record NC_141017.1, on the reverse strand, counting down.
ACAACACAAGGTGAACAACTTCTTGTTTGCCTACCGGAATGCGACACATGCGGTTACCAACCAAACCCCAGCCATGATGTTCTTCAATCGAAGACTACGATGTCGCTTGGATTTGGTTAAGCCAAACGTCCGAAGAGATGTGGAGAACAGGCAGTTTCAGAATATGAATGAAAGGCCGACCAGGAGTTTTAAGATAGGTCAACCAGTTTTGGCCCGGGACTACCGCCCTGAGAAATGGCAGCCAGGAACGATTTGTACATGGCAAGGACCTCTCATGTATACCCGTGGACGTTGGAGAGAACATTGTAAGACGCCATGCTGACCAGATTCTAGAGTCAATGGAAAACGTCAACTCCACACCACGATCTGATACACCTGGCAATGAAATCGACGTACCAATTGCAGCTACCGCAGAATCGGTGATATTGGAAGCAGATGAACCAAACAACGACATAGATCTCGACTCAACATTGCCAGAAGAACCTGATACCCCAAAGAGGCGTTATCCAGACAGAATCAGGAAGCCTCCTCAAAGACTGAACTTATAATTGCTTAAACTTAACCAATGTATCTAGCAACCGTGATTGTGATTGTAATTAGTTATCATTTAGTTGTTAAATGAATGTTATGTACTGTTTATCTAAAAGGGGAGGAATTGTTGTGTATGTACCTTTAAGAGAATAACTGGTCTCAGACTGCAGTACCGGCAGTGACCACCCCTGTATAAAAGGCGCTAGAGAGCCTCTGTTTGTTAGTTTCACTATTGACTTCCACCAGTAAAGACTTGTTTGTTTTCACTCCTGCTGGTCCGTGTCTCAATCATTCACGGACTTAACACCAGCCTCTGACCTGTAGTTACTGGGTTTATCCTTACACCCTTTTTTGAAAAAGGCTGTAACATTTTCAATTCTCCAGGCCTCTGGCCCCACCCCCGTACCTAAGGAAGATTGGAAGATTATGGCCAGTACTTCCGCGATTTCCTCCTTAACCTCCCTCAGCATCCTAGGATGCATCCCATCCGGTCCTGGTGACATATCAACTTTAAGTACAGAGTGGAGGTGGTGATGATGCTGCATGAAGTGGTTACAGTGAGGGTAGATGACTTGTAACACTCCACAGCACCTTCCCCAAGGGTCAGCACTGTAGTACTCCGTTGAAGTGGTGGAGTCAAGCTTCAGGTCAAAGCTGACCGTGACCATCACTGGTCATACCTGCCTGTGCTGCATGGTAGTTGCCATAGTTCTTTCAGTAGATGGCACAATCCCTATGGAGGCATCTTCCTACGTTGAGTGACAGGCAGGTAGGCTTGCAGGATATGCGCCGTGGCATCTTGGTGAGTGCGGTCAATCAGGGTGCGTTGGGTGTTGGTCACCCCTGTCATGCCTTCTTTCATGCAGCGCCACTCCCAAGCCTATTACCTCTACCACCTAGAAGGACAAGAACAGCAGATGCATGGGAACACCACCACCTCCAAGTTCCCCTCCAAGTCATACACCATCTGTACTTGGGCATATATCACCGTTCCATCACAGTCGCTGGGTCAAAATCCTGCAACACCCTGCCTCATGGCACTGTGGGAGTACCTTCACCACACAGACCGCAGCGGTTCAAGATTAGGGTCACCACCACCTTCTCAAGGGCAACTAGGGATGGTCTTTACAGCGACGCCCATATCCCAAGAATGAATTTGTTTAAAAGCATGATATACTGTGGTTAGGGTACTTCCGAGGGTGCATCCAACGTGACAATTAATCGGGTATTCATGCATCCTAGTAGTGCCATTAATTCTGCTGTTTCCAGCTTCCTTTGGGAATGGGAACCTCTGTCTACATTAACGTCTGCTAAAGAGAAGTACTGTAAGCAGTTTTAAATGCCTTATTTACTTAGACTTGGCTGACATAAATGGTGACGACAAAGGGTGCTCGCTTTAGTGAACCAGAACCGTTTATTAAACACACACAGCGTGCATTATACAAACTTGGACAGTAAATACTTGGTTGAAATACAAGCTTTACTTCCCGTACAACCAAGGACGCGGAACATGCTGATGTGAAAGGCTTCGCTGGACAACCTCTCTCCTTTGAAGTCGTCTCTTCACTGTGGCTTGGGGTCTGGAGGTTAACCTTCTTATACCTTTTTTCAATAGGCCTTAGTCACATTCCTCGTTGATGGCTGTCTGGGCTTCACTTTGCTTAGTTGGTGAGCAGATCAATGTGTTCGAATCTCATGATTAGGTTCCATCTCCTCAGTCTCTGTGTACGGTGCCTTCCAGACAGAAAGCATCGAACAGCAAGCGTAGTTACAAAGCCGACTCCGTAAGGCCATTAACAAAATCTGGCCTTAAAGACAGGGCCTTTGTGTAAGACAGAAAGCATTAACTTAACAAGCACATTTATAATGGTCCAGGAAGTAAAGCCATTAACAAACTGGCTCTTGAGACGGCTGCCTCAGCGAAGATATTAACCCTTTACAGTACACGTGCCTCTGTTGTCGATGCGGGTGTGTGGGCGCCAGTGTGCGGGCACAGAGCAGCTGTTGCACAGCCTGAATTCCCTTGGTATCGCTCGGCAACCTCTTCTTTTTTTAAGTGACTCAGTTGGGAGAATTCCCACTGGGAAACCTATTAGTGGCAGTGATGATGCTGGTGGGGGACAAAATAATAAAGGAAAACTTTTGGCACAAAAGCTCGTGAGATCCTAATAGAAAACAAAAAGGAAACATCAAAGAACAGTCAACAAAATGGCTGAAGCGCGTTGACCTTAACACCAGTGCCGCCTTTAAATTAGTTTCTATCTGCTTACCGCTACCTACTTACCGCACAGAAAGCCAGGCTGACACGCCCAGTGCAGTGCTGAGGGAGTGCCGCGCTGTTGGGGGTGCCGTCTTTCGGATGAGACGTTAAACCGAGGCCCTGTCTGCTCTCTCAGGTAGCACTATTTCGAAGAAGAGCAGGGGGAGTTCTCCCCGGTGTCCCGGCCAATATTTATCCCTCAACCAACATAATAAAAACCGATTATCTGGTCATTATCACATTGCTGTTTGTGGGAGCTTGCTGTGTGTAAATTGGCTGCCGCGTTTCCCACATTACAACAGTGACTCCACTTCAAAAGTACTTAATTGGATGTAAAGCGCTTTGATCGTGAAAGGCGCTATAGGAATGCAAGTCTTTCTTTCTTTCAACCCTGGGTGTTGCGTTTAATAATGTGAATCGTGCACACCAGAACAATGGAAATAGTGTGCACAGCATAATTGCTCCCAAATTAATATTCCTCGCCCCTGGAAATGTCTGATAGGAAAATTAGGTAGCCATCTAGAATAATGGATTTTTTTCCTGCTTTTCCGATTGGGCTTCAACCAGAAAATCCATGGTAGGGTATATTTCCAGTCCCAACATTTCCCCATTAAATATATTTCCCATGACTGGCTCTTCGCCAGTTATTGTTCACATTAATATTCCCTTTCCCATTATACAGATCTCCTTCCTTAAGGCGGTGGAAGGCTGGAGAGATTTCCTAATCCCGAGTAGAATTGTCGGAACAGTTAGCCTCCAGAGTAATCTCCAGAAATGGAGTCAGAAGCTTTCCGTGCCAGCGTAATGTGACACCGTGCTGAAAGAGTTGTTTCTGAGAACCTTTCTTTTGCTTTCCTCACACGAAGTACAACCAACGATCCTGCCTCAGGTGGACTACAATGCTGTCCAGAGGAGAGAGCGAGAAAGAACTTGCATTTATGTAGCACCTTTCACGTCCTCAGGACGTCCCAAAGCGCTTCAAAGCTGATGAGTTACCCTTGAAGTGTCAGGGGTTTGTGCGCAGCGAGGGCCTACTATCAGAAGGTGAGAAGTGACTGGTTCACCAATGTTGGTGGTGTTGGTTGAGGGATAACCGTTGACCAGGGCACCAGGAGAACTCCCCGTGCTCCTCTTCCGCTCCACATCCATATGAACTGGCAGACGGGCCCTCGGTTTAACGTGACATCTGAGAGACAACACCTCCGACAACACAATGCTCCCTCTTGTACTGCCGGGGTGTCTTCTTCTTCTTCTTCTTCTTAGGCAGTCCCTCGGAACCGAGGATGACTTGCTTCCACATTAGAAATGAGTTCTCAGGTGACTGATGAGTCCAATGTGGGACCTACAGTCTCTGTCACAGTTGGGGCAGACGGTGGTTGAAGGGGCGGGTGGGTGGGGTGCTTGGCTTGACGCGCGCTCCTTGCGCTGTTTGCGCTTGGCTTCCGCTTGCTCCCGGCGAAGAGACTGGAGGTGTTCGGCGCCTTCCCGGATGCTTCTCCTCCACTTTGTGCGGTCTTGGGCCAGGGATTCCCAGGTGTCGGTGGGGATGTTGCACTTTTTCAGGGAGGCTTTGAGGGTGTCCTTGAAGCGTTTCCTCTGCCCAGCTGGGGCTCTCTTGCCGTGTCGGAGCTCCGAGTAGAGCGCTTGTTTTGGGAGTCTCGTATCAGGCATGTGGACGATGTGACCCGCCCATCGGAGTTGATCGAGCGTGGTCAAAGCTTCGATGCTGGGGATGTTGGCCTGAGCGAGAACACTGACGTTGGTGCGCCTATCCTGCCAATGGATGTGTCCAACTGTTGATTATGAGCTCAAGTCCTGGAGTGGGGTTTAGCCCCAAAACCTTCTGAGTCAAAGTTCCAATTGAGAAGAGGCCAAAGGGTTGAGCGTCCAAACTAAGCGTGTAACGTAAGCATGTGTATGAACAAAGTGAGCTCCACACACACTTGGCATAAATTACCATGCCTTCAGTCACCTCCTTGCTTGGTGCCCATTCCATCGGTTTTGATGCGCTTGCGATATTTTGGTCTTTTATGTACATTATTTTGCCGAAATCTTTCGAGTAGACGGAGGTGATGAGGAAGGAGTCAGCAGTAGCTCAGTGGGTAGCACGCTCACCTCCAGGTCAGAAGGTCCTAGGTTCAAGTCCAGAGCCTCAAACACATAATCCAGCCTGACCCTCCCGGGCCATGCACCGAGGGACTGCTGCAGTCAGAGATGCCGTCTTTCTGATGAGACGTTAAACCGAGGCCCCATCTGCTCTCTCAGGTGGACGTAAAAGATCTCATGGCACCATTTTGAAGAAGAGCAGGGGAGTTCTCCCCAGTGTCCTGGCCAAAAGTCATCCCTCAGCCAACGTCACTAAAAGCAGATTAGCACATTAATACAAAATCAAAATACTGCGGGTGCTGGAAATCTGAAATAAAACCAGAAAATGCTGGAAATACTCAGCAGCTCAGGCAGCATCTGTGGAGAGAGAAACAGAGTTAACGTTTCAGGTCGATGAAACATAGAAACATAGAAGATAGGAGCAGGAGTAGGCCATTCGGCCCCTCGAGCCTGTTCTGCCATTCAATGAGATCATGGCTGATCATCCAAATTCAGTACCCGGTCCCTGCTTTCTCCCCATATCCCTTGATCCCTTTAGCCTTAAGAAATATATCTAACTCCTTCTTGAATATTATTTAATAAGTTGGCCTCTACTGCCTCATGTGATAGATTCCACAGGTTCACCACTCTCTGGGTGAAGAAATTCCTCCTCATCTCTGTCCTAAATGGCCTACCCCTTATCCTTAGACTGTGACCCCTGGTTCTGGACTCCCCCGCCATCGGGAACATCCTTCCTGCATCTAGTCTGTCTAGACCCTTCGTCAGAACTGGAAAAAGCAGGAGATGGAACAGGTTTTTAAGCAAGTGCAGGGGCAGGAAAAGGGGGGAGAGGAGGAAAGAACAAAAGGGAAGGTCTGTGACAGGGTGGAAGGCAGGAGAGATTAAGAGACATTAAGAGATCACATTGCTGTTTGTGGGAGCTTGCTGTGTGTAAATTACCATTTCCTAAAAACAAAGTGTTTTTTTTTCCTCAATAAAAGACTGCCTGCGGTGTAATTAAATATCGTTGGTCAGAGGCATGGAGTGAGAGCATTAGTGTTACGGAGTTTTGGATTGTGTCATAAACCTCAAGAATGAGTTTCAGGTAGGCCTTAAAGGAATGCGAGAACGAGCGATTGCATTCCTGCGCTGTAACACACCCCTCTGAGCAGCTGTGGTTTTATATAAAATTTAATTAACTTTCCATACCGCATGTTGACGTTTCTTCACCCAGGCCTGCTCACGGTGGGGATGTGCCACATCGTTAATAGTTGTTGTGAAGGATTGTTCTTTCTGAGAACTGATTATTCACCCCACAACCTTCCGCGATCTCTGCGCTCCCTCCGACTCTGGCCTCTTGAGCATCCCCGATTTCCATCGCTCCGCCATTGGCAGCCGTGCCTTCAAGCTGCCTGGGCCCTAAGCTCTGGAATTCCCTCCCTAAACCTCTTTGTCTCTCTCTCCTCCTTAAAACCTCCCTCTTTGACCAAGCTTTAGCTCACCTGTCCTAATATCTCCTTATGCAGCTCGGTGTCAAGTTTTGTTTGATAATCGCTCCCGTGAAGCTCCTCGGGACGTTTTAGTACGTTAAAGGTGCTATATAAACGCAATTTGTTGTTGTTTCTTTTTTGCCGATATTGTCGCTTTGTCTCCTCCAGGCACACGCCAGCCGCGAACTTCGTTCATATCCGCTCCTGGAGACACGCGTAACCGGGGGGCGCGGCCAATCATGCGGCCTAAAAGGTCGCGGAATTTTGAGGGGGCAAGCCAGTTACAGGCGCAAGGGCAATACGCCCAAATCTCCTCGCTCCTTCACAGGCCTTCATCGATCTCTCAACCTGATCGCATCCCCGCCCATAATACTGATCCTGCCCAAAGTTACCGAACCTCGTTCACGAACCCTACCCCGCAATCACTCTCGCTCAAAGGCTCTCTTCAAATTACCACCAGATTTTCAGGCACAGCATCAGAGTCATTTTTTTCTGGTGTGTTATTGTAAGTTTTTGAGCGTTTAAAAAAAAAATTCTCCTTACTGAGAGCTGCTTTGTATTTTCTGTTCCTTTGAATGGATTTTTATGGAATAAGTAAGTTACATTAAAACTTGAAAAGCTTCCCCGAATGCAGGTTCTTAAACCCGCTGTGTGTGAATGATGGTCCAATGAGTTGGAACCTTCACTTTCATACTCAATGAAGAGAAATATACGGTGTGAGTTCGAAGCTGTCCTCAAGCCCTGATTGTTTACGGCCATTTTACGTTCGGCCGTATCCTAATGGGGCTCGGAGGAATTTTGAGTGTAACTTGACATCGGCAGAATGGCCGCAAGACTGGGACCATTTTCGGGTCTAACTTCCAGGTCGCGCCCACGGAGGACGTTCCAGGCTGGTGTCTCTGATTGGGCGCTGGCTGCCCCCTGTAACTGGCCCAGCTGCCCATTCTTCATCTGGAAGTCAAAGTAGTGAGTGTCGGCAGGCCGCTCGACTGCTGTGGGCATCACACGGGGACACATACACACACAAGTGCGCAAACACACACACAAAAGTGTGCAAACACACACAAGTGCACGAACACACACACACGTGGACACGCACACACACACACACACACAAGTGCGCAAACAGGACACACACACACAAGTGCGCAAACACACACACGTGGACACACACACACACGTGGACACACACACACAAAAGTGTGCAAAGACACACACGTGGACACACACACACAAGTGCGCAAACACACACACGTGGACACACACACACACGTGGACACACACACACAAAAGTGTGCAAAGACACACACGTGGACACACACACAAAAGTGTGCAAAGACACACACGTGGACACACACACAAAAGTGTGCAAACACACACACGTGGACACACACACACACGTGGACACACACACACAAAAGTGTGCAAAGACACACAAGCGCGCGAACACACACACACGTGGACACACACACACAAAGTGCGCAAACACACACACACATGGACACATACACACACAAGTGCACAAACACACACACACACATGTGCGCACACACTCACATATAACAACAACTTGTATTTATACAGTGCCTTTAACATAGTAAAACGTCCCAAGGCGCTTCACAGGATCGGAGAGAAACTGGAGAAAGATGCGAGTTCAGGGCTCGGGCACACACACTCTCATCCAAGCTGGGATCAGAAGTTATCGGGATCGGAGTTATCCCTGGTGTCCCGGCCAATATTTATCCCTCAACCAACATAACAAAAACAGATTATTTGATCATTATCCCATTGCTGTTTGTGGGAGCTTGCTGTGCGCAAATTGGCTGCTGCGTTTCCCACATTACAACAGTGACCACACTTCGAAAGTACTTTATTGGCTGTAAAGCGCTTTGAGACGTCCGGTGGTCGTGAAAGGCGCTATAGAAATGCAAGTCTTTCTTTCTTTAATTCTTTCTAAAAACCCTGATGTTTGCCCCTCCCTCCTCCAGGGGCACTGAGGCTAGTTTTAGCCGTCCTGCTGCCCCCTCAGTCTGGCCCAGACCGGGACCTGAACACACACACACACACACACACACATCTCCTTTGTCTGTTGGTAAACATTGTGGCCTAGAAATTCAGTGGGCTGCGCCACCAGTTAGCGCCCAAAGAGGGCACTCAGTGGCTTTAGCGCCACTGGCCACACCTCCCGCGATATTTAGCGGGGCGCTAATGGCGGCGTTAGCCTGCAGCGCTGCGCCACCACCGATGACGTCATCGGTGTGCGCAGCGCCCCGCTCCCGCCCCGATGACCATATTTGGTCGCGCCCGCCTCTTTAACGCCGGTCGCAAATAGCGACCGGTACACAGGGGCCTACCTGTGGCGGTAGTGGCGCTAGTTAAGGTGGAGGTGCGGGCGGCCGCTTTTTCGGCGGCTGCCTGCCAGCACCTCCGCCCCCGGCCTCCTAAACCCCCCCCCGCCCCGCGGCATTGCCGGCTGTTTCCCGAGAGCCCGGCACTTCTCCTTGGTGCCGGGCTCATTTGCCGACACTCGCTAGCGGGGCTCACGCTGTTGCAGGCACCTCCCCCTTAACAGTGGGAGGAAAGCCTGCAGTACCACAGCGTGCCGTGCCGCAGCGTGTGGCGCTGCGGCCCTTAGCGCGCCGATATTCAGGGTGAGCGCCCCAAGCGGGGCGCGGGGAGCCTCGAGTAGCGGCCCGCTTCCGTTTGGGGCGCAGAAACTGAATATCGGGATGGCGCAAGTGGCTCCGCTCGCAGTGGTAATTCCGGCGCCCAGGCGAGCTTGGCGCCCCAAACGGCGCCCAACTGAATTTTTAGCCCTCTATTTCTAAATGAGGCCTCACTGCTGTTAAACCCAGTGCCTTGGGTATTTTGACTCCACTGAGACAGACTGGCATCGGAATAAACTGGACTTGGAGTCTGACAGGAAGACAAAATCCCCTCCAGCTGTCCGTCTGTGCAAAAGCCGCGGGGTCTGATTCATGAGGCACATGACTCCTACATAACTTTCCGAATCAGTTGAAGACTTTCCTTTGGCTCTGTTTCTCGTGATGTCTTTTACAAATTCCCAGCAGAGTCGGAATCACAGCTACTGTAGAGAGAAAAAAGAACTTGCATTCATGTAGTGCCTTTCACAATCCCAGAACATCCCAAAAGGTTTTACAGTCAATGAAGTACTATTTGGGGGGGAAAATTGGGTATCGCCCATTCTGGGGCGCTAATATTGGCCGGGCGCCAAGTTTAGTGCCCGGCGCTAATTATCGCCTCCGACTGCAAAATTCTCCTCTATCGCCCCTGGCGGTGATTTGAGCGCTAAATCAGGCGCTACACACCTCCCTTAAGGCGCTAACATCGGGGAGCGAGGCGCTACCTCAGAACGCTACCCAAGCTCAGGCGTTGTCCGTTACCATGGAAGCCAGACAGACTGGCGCCATCCAGTTCTTAAAGGGGAGGGGCCATCTTGCTGGCCAGCCACTCCCTGCTCATTGCAGCCTTGAATCTCGGCCTGGAGAGACCTCGAAAGCAATTGTGTTGGAAGCACTAATGGATAGGCCCAGGGAAAGAGCTCGGCGCTTAGGAACCTCAAAAGTGGTGCTGAGGGCCAAAACTCCTTAGGGCAGCGTTAAAACCAAAAATTGTGCTGACAAGAAAAGGCAGGAAGTGCCCGCCTTTAAATAGCGCTCCCCCAGCCCCTTCCCGACTTGAAAACGTTCCCCTCTATCTGTCGTTCCTAGCGGCAGGCGCTAAGGCAGGGGTCGCGATTCAATATCTGGTCTGGGGCGCTACCGGGGCGCTGCACGCTCGACTGACGTCACGATCTGTGGGCGCAGGAGATCGTGGCGGTGGTGTTTAGCGCCGCCGCAAAATGACTGGTCAATTTTGCGAGCGGCGCTAAAATTGCCGCGCTCGGGTGCTAAATTCCTAGCGCCCTGTTAGCGCCCCCCAGAGGCGCTAAGCAACCAAATTTCTCCTCTTTGAAGTCTTGTAATGTAGGAAATATAGCAGCCAATTTGTGTACAGCAAGATCCCACAAACAGCAATGTGACGATGACCAGATAATCTGTTTTTTAGATGTTGGGTTAAGGGATTAATATTTACCTGGGAAGAACTCCCCTGCTCTTCTTCAAAATAGCACCAGGGAATCTTTTACAAGAGAGCAGACGGGGCCTCAGTTTAATGTCTCATCCAAAAGACAGCACCTCCGACAATGCTGCACTCCCTCAGTACTGCGCTGGAGTGTCAGCCTGGATTTTTTCGCTCAAGTCACATGGAATGGGATTTGAACCCCCAACCTTCTGACTCAGAGGTGAGAGCCATGGCTGACAGGCGGGGTGGGGAGTAAGTCCTGTAGCATTATGGCAGCTGTTCACTTGCATCAATCCTGAGCCCATATAGAGGATAAAACCCAAAATGGGACAACCAAAGAAAACAGCAAGGGAAGGAGGAACTTTTTTAAGTGTGTGGAACAGATTACTGGCATGGCAGGTGGAACAAAAAACCTGATTGGGTTTCAAGGAGGAACTACAAGAAACTTTTTTTATCCGGCACGGACGGGACCGACGTGGTGCCGGTTCATCAAAAATTCCGGATAACCGAGCGCTATAGTAAAAGATAGGGAGAGCTGATAGCTCCGTGTAAAGCAACAAACCCTGTTGCTTAGCAACAAGTGTAGAGCAATGGCCACAAGTTCCAAGCGTCTCTGTAGCTTAGCAACAGCTGCAGCCACACCCTTGCACAGCAACAGACGGAGGAAGGCAAAGACAATATGAAGTAAAACCTACTCCTGAATTTTGCCGGTTAACCGAGATTTCCGGTTATTTAGGTGCCGGTAAATCGAAAGTTTCCTGTAGACAGATTCGTGTCAACAAATGGGGTTTAACAAAAGAACATAATAAATAGGAGCAGGAGTAGGCCATTCGGCCCCTCGAGCCTGCTCCGCCATTCAATAAGATCACAGATGATCTTCCACCTCAATAAGAGCAGGGAGGTTATGATGGAGCTGTACAAAACACTAATTTGGCCACAGCTGGAATACTGTGTGCAGTTCTGGTCGCCACACTATAGGAAGGATGTGATTGCATTGGAGAGGGTGCAGAGGAGATTCACCAGGATGTTACCTGGGCTGGAGCGCTTCAGCTATGAAGAGAGACTGGACAGGCTGGGGTTGTTTTCCTTAGAGCAGAGAAGGCTCAGGGGGGACCTGATTAAGGTTTACAAAATTATGAGGGGCATAGATAGGGTAGATAGAAAGGAACTTTTCCCCTTAGTAGAGGGGTCAATAACCAGGGGGCATAGTTTCAAGGTAAGGGGCAGGAGGTTTAGAGGGGATTTGAGGAAAAACTTTTTCACCCAGAGGGTGGTTGGAATCTGGAACTCACTGCCTGAAAGGCTGGTAGAGGCAGGAACCCTCACAACATCCAAGAAGCATTTGGATGAGCACTTGAAACGCCATAGCATACAAGGCTACGGACCAAGTGCTGGAAAATGGGATTAGAATAGACAGGGCTTGATGGCCAGCGCAGACACGATGGACCGAAGGGCCTCTTTCTGTGCTGTATAACATAGATACATAGAGATAGGAACAGGAGTAGGCCATTCGGCCCTTCGAGCCTGCTCCGCCATTCAATGAGATCATGGCTGATCTTCGTCTGAGATCATAGCTGATCTTACCAGTTCAGTACCCCGTCCCCGCCTTTTCTCCGTAACCCTTAATCCCCTTAGCCTTCAGAAATATATCCAATTCTCTCTTGAAAATATTTAGTGAATTAGCCTTCACAGCCCTCTGTGGCAGGGAATTCCACAGGCTCACCACTCTTTGAGTGAAGAAATTCTTCCTCATCTCTGTTTTAAATGATTTGCCCGCTATTTTTAGACTGTGGCCCCTGGTTCTGTGCTCCCCGGCCATTGGAAACATTCTCTCTGAATTCAGCCTGTCCAGGCCTGCCATAATTTTATATGTTTCGATGAGATCCCCTCTCAATCTTCTAAACTCCAGTGAGTACAAGCCCAAACTATTTAATCTCTCTTCGTAGGTCATTCCCGCCATTCCAGGTATCAGCCTGGTGAATCGCCGTTGCACTCTTTCCATGGCAAGAACATCCTTCCGCAGATGGGGCGACCAAAACTGTACACAATACTCCAGATGCGGTCTCACCAGCACCTTGTACAGCTGTAGTAAGGTATCCCTATTCCTATACTCGAACCCCCTTGATATGAAGGCCAACATACCATTTGCCTTCTTAATCGCCTGTTGCACCTGCATGCTCTCCTTCAGTGACTGGTGCACAAGAACACCCAGGTCCCTCTGCACTTCCCCATCTCCCAATCTATTGCCATTTAGATAGGCCTAGAAATTCGGTATAACCGCGTTTGGGGCGCTAGTCCTGGCGTTGCGCAAAGTTTAGCGCCAGGCGCAATTTAGCGCCACCTAGCACGATATTGGGTTGCAGCGCCCCTAAAGGTGATTGCGGCGCTAAATCAGGCGCTGCATGCTACTCTTAAGACGCTAACCCGGCGGCGCAACCCAATTTCGCGGCGGCGGGGTGCAGCGAGGGTGCTGTCAATAATCACTTTCCCTGAGATACAGTGGCGCCGGCCAGCTCTTAAAGGGGCAGGTCAATTGGCATCACCAGACACACTCACTGCCTTGTAGGCCCTCAAAGCGGTGGGAGCCTACCTGTGGCGCACCAGCCTAGCAAGACATGGAAAGGGTGAGGCAGAGGGCGGAATGCCTCACTGATGGGGCATTGTATGCTTTGGTTGGCGCAGTGGAATCAAGGCCAAGGAAGATGGTCGGAATGTGATTTATGTTTTGGACAGTCTCCCGGGTGTGAGAGGCAGTTATGTGTCAGTGTATTCGTTTTGCTTTCTGTTGCCATAGCTTTCTCATGTTTGAAGGAACCACATTTTGTGTAATGAAACACTTTCTTCATTTACAATGGCCATGCCTGCTATTTACATGCATCTTGCCCTTCACAGGCTTGGGGGTATCAGACCGGTTCCATTCCTGTTCTTGGAATGGCAGCAAGCATTCCGTGAGAGGGGCCTAGAAGCTACTTCTGATCAGCCTCTGATGCGCAGCCTGAGAAGAGCCGCTCGCGTAGAAGTTCAGGACAGCAGCCATCTTCTCAGCCGCCGACAGAGATGTCCTGCACCTTATCTGAGGCTGCAGATCTGGCTGAAGCAGCTGGCACAGCTCAGTCACCACCTCCTTTCTAAATCGCAGCCTTCTGACACACTGCTCCTCCGGCATGTTCATGTAGGAAAACTGCTGTCGGATAACCCCGCCAGCTTAAGGTATGCTGTGGCGACGTCTGTTGGCCCTCCTCCGCCTGGCCATGCCCGCCCCCCTCTCCCTGCGTCTCAGTGCCCTTTCCAGATGATTCAGCAGCAGGACGTTCCCCTCCAATGCAGCCCCCATAATAAGTGCCCACAGGAAGGCTCCCCGTTGTCAAGGCTCACCAACAGCAACCTGATGGTCAGAAGGCTGAAGATCATCTGCCTGCGCTGGCTCAGTGGTCAAATGGCTCTCAGTGTGCAGCTCAGCAACTCTTTGTAGCTCTCGAGGAAGTTGTACTCCAAAAATGGCTGCTGCTTTTAAACCACACCAGTCCCCTTTAAATAACGCTCCTCCAGCCCGAGAGCGACTTGGTAAGGTTCCAGGTAAGTTGTCACTATTAGCGCCAGGCGCTACGGAGGGGGGCGCCACTGAATTTCCAGTCCGGGGCACCCAAAAGGTGTTGCACACTCAAATGACATCATAATCAGCCTGCGCCCATGAGCGGGCGCTAAGATTTAGCGCCGGCGCTAAATGCATGCTCAATATGGGGCGAGGCGCCTTGCGCCCGCCCGGAAATTGGCTAGCGCCCCACTTCTCGGCCTCTTTAGGCGTTAATTGGTGGCGCTATCAACCGAATTTCTCCCCCTATGACTCTAAGGCCTAGAAATTCAGTTGTTAGCGCCAGCCACTAGCGCCTTAGGAGGAGGAGAAGTGGGGCGCTAAGCGGCGAGCGCCTGGGCACGGCGTGATCTGCGCCTCTCGCGAACTTCACTCAAGATTTAGCGGCAGCGCAAAACCACAGCGCCCGCTCAGCTGCGCGAGCAGATCCTGACGTCATTTCATGGTGCAACGCCCTTGGTGCGCCCCGAACCGGAACTTCAGTGGCGGCCCCCTTCTTTGTGCCTGGCGCCCCCCAGCGACTGGTAGAGGGGAACGGTTCTCAGTCACTGCGGGGTGCGGGGGATGCTATTTAAAGGGGATTCCTCCTGCATTATAAGTGGCAGCCATTTTGTGGCAATTCTTCTGTGTGAGAGGCAGATATTTGGAGAGAGACAAAGGGAGAGAGCTTTCTGCTTTGATTCAGCGTTCGCACAGGTACTTCTGGCTTCAGGCCAGAGCTTTGCACTTGGATTTAACTTTCAGTGCCATAGCCTTGAGTCGCCACATATAATGGGGGCTGCAGTGGGTGAAAACGTTTGCTTACTGCATTGCATTCAAAGGGCTCAGAGACGCCGTGAGAGAGTGCCAGTCATGGCCAGATGGAGAAGGGCCAACAGGCGTCGGCAGAGGAGGCCTTACCCACCCAGGGTATACCGCCAGCAGTTCTCATAACTGAACATGTCTGAGGAGCAGTGTGTTCGGAGGCTGCGATTCAGAAGGGAGGTGGTCACTGAGATCTGCCACCTGCTTCACAGAGATCTGCAGCCACAGCTGAGGAGCAGGACGTCTCTGTCGGTGGCAGTGAAGGTGATGGTGGCTCTCAACTTCTATGCCACCGGCTCCTTCCAATCCGCTACTGGGGACATTGCCAACATCTCCCAGTTCGCAGTACATTGCTGCATCCGCCAGGTGACCAATGCCCTTTTCAGAAGGAGACGTCAGTACATCTCCTTCCCCATGACCCTGGACAAGCAGCAAGAGCATGCAATGGGATTTGGAGGAATAGCGGGCTTCCCCATGGTCCAGGGCGCCATTGACTGCACGCATGTGGCTTTGCGGGCACCTCTAGAGAATGCCAAGGATTACCGCAACCGGAAGGAATACCATTCGCTCAACGTCCAGTTGGTGTGTGACCACAGGCAGCTCATACTAGCTGCCAATGCCCGCTTTCCAGGCAGCAGCCACGATGCCTTCATCCTGCGCCGGACTTCTGTGGCAGACATTTTCGATGCCCAGGCTCACCCACGAGGATGGCTTCTCGGGGACAAAGGCTTTCCTTTGTGCACCTGGCTGATGACCCTGCTCCGTGCGCCCAGCACCCCTGCTGAAGAGCGATACAATGAGAGCCATCAAGCTACCAGGAACATCATTGAGCACACAATCGGCGTGCTCAAGCAACGGTTCCGCTGTCTGGACCGTTCCGGAGGAGCCCTACAGTACTCGCCTGAGTGAGTCTCCCATTTCGTTGTAGCGTGCTGCATGCTGCACAACCTGGCTATCCTCAGGACTCAGCCACTGCCAGCAGACATTGGAGGACCACCAGAGGAGGAGGAGGAGGAGGAGCACCAAGACGGGAGGGAGGCACAAAGTGCAAGGGCCGTCCGTCGGCGGCTTATTGCAACTCGGTTCTAGGCCCCCTCTCAGGGAATGGCTTGTGCCAATGAAAGAACATAAATGGAGCCGCTCCGCAAGCCCTCAGCTGGTCAAGGCAACAAATAGTTCAAAGTGCAAACATGGACAATGTGATTAAAGAAAATTTTTTACTGTGCAAACTCTGTGCCCTTCCCGCATGACAAACTAATTCAGATAAACCCCCCAAAAAACAGTCAAAGACATAACTGGCTCTCACAACATTCAGAAATTGAAAAAAATAGTTAAACAAAAATGACTATGATCCTCGGCCTTCATATAAAAAACAAACACAACAGTCTCAGCCTTCATATATAAAAAAAACATTCTTGGCCTTCATATATAAACACAACATTTGGCCACACCTACTTTTTCCCCTGTGAGGGTGATCTGCCTCGCTTCCACGAATGGCCCCTTCCCGCCCTGCAGCTCCTCCTCAATGGGACCCCAGTGGCTGCAGCAAGGCTGGGGGAAGGCTGCTGAGGGTCAGATGGTGAGACGCCAGATGCCCTTGGGGGACGGCCTGGACCAGCTCTGGGCCTGGAGGGCCCGGCTGCTGACTGCTCCAACTCTGCTTGGGCGGCAGCAATCTGTCCTACGGGTGGTGGCAGCTGCAGTGGAGGAGTGACAGTGTTGGCTGCAGGAATGCTGCCAACCTGACAGAGCACAGGCACTCCCTGGTCGGCTGATACACTGGCACTCGCATAGGCCAGCACTGCAGCATGCGCAGCAATCTGCTGAAGCACAGACTGCTGGGCTGCTGTGGCGCGGCGAGGGCCCCGGCGATGCCTGGCCGATCCAGCGAGGGTGGCAGCAGTTAGTGCCCGTGTGCCCTGATCTGTGCCTGCATCAGACCAGCCAGTGAATGCATGGCACGACTGAGCACTTGGCCGGAAGCCACCTGTGCTGCCGCGAAGTCCTGCTGACTCCTCGCCTGTGCTGCCGCGAAGTCCTGCAGACTCCTTGCCTGTGCTGCACTGAATTCTTGCAGACTCCTGGCCTGTGCTGCACTGAATTCTTGCAGACTCCTTGCCTGTGCTGCCCCGAATTCCTGAACACTCCTTGCCAGTGACTCTATGGAGTCAGGCAGCCTTGCCACTGCAGCCATGAGCTCGGTGTGCCTGCGCTCAGCCTGGGCGCCCATTTCACCAAGGAGCCGCACCTCCTCTGCGCTCACCGTAGCAGGACTGGAGGCCGCACTCACCCTCCGGGGAGAAGGCCGCCGAGCTTCCCCACCCCTCCCGCGTTGCTGCAGCCCGCTGGGCCCCGGAACTTCACTCTCCTCAGACCCTTCCACCCTGCTCCCCTCCAGGGAAGACGTGTCCCCATCATGGCCATGGGCTGCCTCGGCTGAGGGTGGCACTGATGGGCCGGCTTCCTCTTCCTCCTCCTCGAATTCAGAATCACTGACAGTGGCTGGCTTGAGGGACCGCCTCCTCACCTGGCGAATCAGCATCTGAAAGCAGGGAGGCACAAGAGTTGCTTTAGAGTGAGGACAGGGCGGCAGCGAGGGAGGCATGAGTGCTGCTATGCACTGCATTGGTTCGATAGTGGCAAAGGATGCTGGTGTGAGGCACAAGTGGAAAGAGAGAGGTCAAAAAGGTGATGACCTTACCATTGCTGTCCAGAACAGGGTCGGCATCTCCACTGGCGGTGGGGCCAATCAGCCGGCCTGCCATAATGCGCTCCACATGCTGCTCCAGGTTGCTGAGCTCTTTGAGGTCAGGACGGCCTCTCCTGGTCCGTCGCTGCTGCCTGCGATTGTGTGTCAGCTTGCACTGCAAGAGAAAGGACGGCCTCTAAGTACAGTGTCAAGCCCTGATCTTGCCTGCACTGCCTCCCATGGTGGAATAGCCCTGACATTATCAAGCCCTGATCTTGCCTGCACTGCCTCCCATGGTGGAATAGCCCTTACAATGTCAAGCCCTCATCTTGCCTGCACTGCCTCCCATGGTGGAATAGCCCTGACAGTGTAAAGCCCTCATCTTGCCTGCACTGCCTCCCATGGTGGAATAGCCCTGACAGTGTCAAGCTCTCATCGTGCCTGCACTGCCTCCCATGGTGGAATAGCCCTGACAGTGTCAAGCCCTCATCTTGCCTGCACTGCCTCCCATGGTGGAATAGCCCTGATAGTGTCAAGCCCTCATCGTGCCTGCACTGCCTCCCATGGTGGAATAGCCCTGACAGTGTGTAAAGTGCTGAATGTGCAAGTGGTTTTCATGAGAGTCCCATAGCTCTTGGATGAGGGCTGGGCATTGGGGCTTTCAGGTCCCTTTGGCCAGAAACTGAGGTGCACATGCAGGGATGAACAGGATAGTGGAAAGGGTACTCACCCTGACAACCCGAGTGAGGTCGTTGAACTTTTTCCTGCATTGAAGTGGAGTCCTGGCAACCATGCTGTTGGTGGTCACCCTGTTTGCCACCTCCCTCCAGGCTTTTCGGTACTCGCTGGGAAACGGCCTCCTCCCACTGTCAGGGAAGAGGACAGGTCGCCTGCGCTCCACTGCGCCAACCAGTAGCCTCAGGGCACCCTTGCTGAAGCGCTTCGTTCGCTCCCTAGCCTTCTGCATGGTCCTGGGCGTAGAAATGATGATCCAGCAATGGTCAGGCCTTGCTTCAGGGCTGCAGTGTGCAGGGCATGGCAGCCAATCAAATTGACCCTCCCCCTTTAAGATCTGACCGGCGCCAGCGTGTCTGCCTTCAATCAGCAACTCGCTGCACCTGCGCTGCGCCCGCCCTCGGTGTTAGCGCCTCGGCTCGCCAGCTTAGCGCCTTATGATAGTCGTGCATCGCCTGCTTTAGTGCAGCAGCAATCTCTTGGGGCGATGCAACTCAATTTCGGCGAAGGTGGCGCTAAGTTGCGCCGGGCGCTATATTTAGCGAACGCGCGGCTGTAGCGCCCCAAACGTGGCGATACTGAATTTCTAGGCCCATAACTCCACTTTCCCGTCCAATCCCCATCTTGATTCCGGAGATGAGGGGGTTGACGTATGAGGAAAGGCTAAGTAGGCTGGGCCTCTACTCATTGGAGTTCAGAAGAATGAGAGGCGATCTTATCGAAACATATAAGATTGTGAGGGGGCTTGATCAGGTGGATGCGGGGAGGATGTTTCCACTGATGGGTGAGACTAGAACTAGGGGGCATAATCTTAGAATAAGGGGCTGCCCTTTCAAAACTGAGATGAGGAAAAACTTCTTCACTCAGAGGATAGTAAATCTATGGAATTTGCTACCTCAGAGAGCTGTGGAAGCTGCAACATTAAATAAATTTAAAACGGAGATAGACAGTTTCCTAGCTGATAAGGGAATAAGGGGTTATGGGGAGAGGGCAGGGAAGTGGACGTGAGTCTAGGTTCGGATCAGCCATGATCCTATTGAATGGCGGAGCAGGCCCGAGGGGCCGTATGGCCTACTCCTGCTCCTACTCCTTACTTCTTCTTATGTTCTTATCCTTTGATTCCCCTGGAGTCCAAAAATCTATCGATCTCTGTCTTGAATATACTCAACGACTGAGCCTCCATAGCCCTCTGGGGCAGAGAATTCCAAAGATTCACCACCCTCCGAGTGCTGAAATTTCTCCTCATCTCAGTCCTAAATGGCCGACCCCTTATCCTGAGACGAAGACCCGTAGTTCTAGACACTCCAGTTTAGTGTTACTGGAAAGGCACCAAGACATCAAAATCATGAGGGGTCTGGGCAGAGTAGGTAGACAGAAACTGTTCCCATTGGCGGAAGGGTCGAGAACCAAAGGACTCAGATTTAAGGTGATTGGCAGAAGAACCAAAGGCGACATGAGGAAAAACTTTTTCAGTCAGCGAGTAGTTAGGATCTGGAATGCACTGCCTGAAAGGGTGGTGGAGGCAGATTCAATCGAGGCTTTCAATTTGGAGTTGGATAAGTACCTGAAGGAAACACATTTGCAGGGCTATGGGGAAAGGGTGGGGGGAGTGAGACTAGCTGAAGTGCTCTTGCAGAGAGCCGGCACGGGCTCGACAGGCTGAATGGCCTTCTTCCGTGCTGTAACCATTCAATGATTCTAAGGGAATACTGTGGATAGCTGGGTTAGATGGGCCGAATGCCTTCTCCTGCCTGAAATGGTTACTACGGCTGCAAGCCCACGAAAAGCACCAGACTGCAGGATGGTGGCACCAGTGGAAATGGGGGTCAGAGGAATGGTGTCCTGATTCGACAGACCCCTGCAGCCACTCAGCCCCTGCTTTCCTGCCCTACAGCACTGTACCAATCTTCCCCTATATTCCCGCTTCTCCCTGCATTCATCCTCTGTCTTTCTGCCCTTATTGTCCTCGTGATTCCCTGAACGTGGCACCCTCCATTCCCCAGTGCGTTACCCCTGCTTTACATTAGGCTTCAGTCCTCAGTACGGTTTCAGTGCAGATGCCATTTCTATTCTCAGACACCGTACGCTGCCTGATGTTATTTTCCAGTCAGGTTTTTGCGGGTATGCTGGTAATCTGAAAGCTTCACGCTGTTTGCTCTCAGAGTGGCACTTTCAGTGGAACGGATACTATCTCCCTGTGTCAACCCAACCCATCAATAGATATGGTAGCGATCTGTGCGTACTTCACCAAAAATGAACAGGATATTTGTAGAAAGTTGAACAATAGTGCAAGCCAAGCTTATGATTGAAAGTTAGAAACACAGAAGATAGGAGCAGGAGTAGGCCATTCGGCCCCTCGAGCCTGCTCCGCCATTTAATGCGATCATGGCTGATCATCCAAATTCAGTACCCTATCCCTGCTTTCTCCCCATATTCCTTGATCCCTTTAGCCTTAAGAAATATATCTATAAATATATCTATAGATGTTTAAATGTTTGCCATTGCCTATCCACCATAAACCCTTTAAGTAACGTTCCCCAATCCATCCTAGCCAACTCGCGCCTCATACCATCATAGTTTCCTTCATTTAAATTCAGGACCCTAGTCTCTGAGTCAAATACTTCACTCTCCATCTTAATGAAGAATTCTATCATATTATGATCGCTCTGCCCCAAGGGGCCTTGCACAACAAGATTGCTAATGAATACTTTCTCATTACATAATACCCAGTCTAAGATGGCCTGATCTCTACACTGTCCCATCAAACACTCCCAAGGCAGGTACAGCACGGGTTAGGTACAGAGTAAAGCTCCCTCTGCACTGTCCCATCAAACACTCCCAGGGCAGGTACAGCACGGGTTAGATACAGAGTAAAGCTCCCTCTGCACTGTCCCATCAAACACTCCCAGGGCAGGTAAAGCTCCGGTTAGATACAGGGTAAAGCTCCCTCTGCACTGTCCCATCAAACACTCCCAGGGCAGGTAGAGCACGGGTTAGATACAGAGTAAAGCTCCCTCTACGCTTTCATAGAAACATAGAAACATAGAAGATAGGAGCAGGAGTAGGCTATTTGGCCCCTCTAGCCTGCTCCGCCATTTAATGAGATCATGGCTGATCATTCAAATTCAGTACCCAGTCCCTGCTTTCTCCCCATATCCCTTGATCCCTTTAGCCTTAAGTTGAGGTGTATATTCCTGTTTCTCCGTTCAATAACTTTCGCAAAAAAGCAGGCAATGTGAGCGTGAAGGAGGAGATGTTCCCTCAACGCCAATTGCGGTCCCCGCCACACACTCCGATTCCTCGCCACCGACTCCCATCCCTCTCCTTGGTCATTGTCGGAGGCTGAACCAGGCAATGCTCAGCCTCCATTTTGACCCTGAGCTGAGCCTCCGACCCCATATCCGCGCCATCACCAAAACCACCGGCTTCCGTAATATCGCCCGTCTCCGCCCCTGCCTCAGCTCATCTGCTGCTAAGACTCGTCCATGCCTTTGTTATCTCCCGACTCAACAATTCCAATGCATCCCATCTTTCACCCTCCGTCAGCTTGCGTTTATCCAAAACTCTGTTGTCGGTACCCTAATTTGCATCATGTCCCATTCATCCATTACCCCGGTGCTCACTGACCTACATTGGCCCCCCGGTCCAACAACGCCTCGAATTTAAAATTCTCATGTCCCTCCATAGCCTCGTCCCTCCCGAGCTCTGAATCCTCCCCCGCGATCTCTGCGCTCCTCCCCTTCTGGCCTCTTGCGCATCCCCGATTTCCATCGCTCCACCATTGGCGGCCGTGCCTTCAGCTGCCTGGACCCTAATCTCGGGAATTCCCTCCCTAAACCTCTCCACCTCTCTACCTCTCTCTCTCTCCTTCTTTAAGATGCTCCTTCAAACCCTACCTCTTTGACCAAGCCTTTGGCCACCTGTCCCACTATCTCCTATGTTGCTCTGTCAAAATGTGTCTGATCGCACTACCTATGAAGCACCTTGGGACCTTTTCACTACATTAAGGGTGCTATACAAATGCAAGTTGTTGCTGTTGTTTCTTAAATCCTCTTTTCAGGGTCTACGTTGCTGCTCTTCCGATCTTATTCAAAGTTGCCGATTCCCTCTTGGCTATAGCTACAGTGAGCCATCTGGCCTATGGAACCTTACCCATGTCATCATGCTTCATGGGTGAGCCAAGACTGCGAGCGTTGGCAAGATATTCAACCACGGCGTGTGGTCGCAACCCAACAGCCACACATTCCAGCGGTGATTGGGAGCAGGGGCCCTGGCAGATATTTTTGCTCTCCATAATTCAGGCACTTCTGAGGCCACCCTGGCTAAGACCTCCTCCCAGTTCTGTGTGACCTGGCGGTACCCCCGGGTGGCGGTTATGCCACTGGGGGGGCTTGTGACAAGCGGGTTTCCTGTTTGATTTGAGCACAGCAGTCGAATGCCCAGAAAAAGATTTCTTGCAAATGACAACGAACTTGCCAGCTTCAGCAATACTGGTGAGGATCAAGCCCAGTCAGGACATCTGCATAACCGGCCCCTCCATCTCGCACCCACCAGTGTGCTCGCTCCTCCAGTCTTATTGCTGCAGCATGCTGACCTCTACTGCGCTGACCCTTAATGGCCACTGCTCCCTCCAGCCCCTGACGTTCCTAGATCCAGTGTCCCGCCCCCTTCCAGTGTATTGTCCCTCTCCAGTGTACTGCACCCCCCCAGTGTACTGCCCATATCCAGTGTACTGCCCCCCTCAGTGTACTGCCCCCTCCAGTGTCCTGCCCCCTCCAGTGTATTGCCCCTCTCCAGTGTACTGCCCCCCCAGTGTACTGCCCCATCCAGTGTACTGCCCCTCCAGTGTACTGCCCCCTCCAGTGTACTGCCCCTCCAGTGTACTGCCCCCTCCCCAGTGTACTTCCCCCTCCAGCGTACTGCCCCTCCAGTGTACTGCCCCCTCCAGTGTACTGCCCCCTCCAGTGTACTGCCCCTCCAGTGTACTGCCCCTCCAGTGTACTGCCCCCTCCAGTGTACTGCCCCCTCCAGTGTACTGTCGCTCCAGTGTACTGCCCCCTCCAGTGTACTGCCCCCTCCAGTGTACTGCCCCTCCAGTGTACTGCCCCCTCCAGTGTACTGCCCCCTCCAGTGTACTGCCTCTCCAGTGTACTGCCCCCCTCCAGTGTACTGCCCCTCCAGTGTACTGCCCCTCCAGTGTCCTGCCCCCTCCAGTGTACTGCCCCTATCCAGTGTACTGTCCCCTCCAGTGTACTGCCCCTCCAGTGTACTGCCCCCTCCAGTGTACTGCCCCCTCCAGTGTAGTGCCACTCCAGTGTACTGCCCCCTCCAGTGTACTGCCCCCTCCAGTGTACTGCCCCTCCAGTGTACTGCTCCTCCAGTGTACTGCCCCCTCCAGTGTACTGCCCCCTCCAGTGTACTGCCCCCTCCAGTGTACTGCCCCTCCCCAGTGTCCTGCCCCTCCCCAGTGTCCTGCCCCTCCCCAGTGTCCTGCCCCTCCCCAGTGTCCTGCCCCTCCAGTGTACTGCCCCTCCAGTGTACTGCCCCTCCCCAGTGTACTGCCCCTGCGGGGAGGAGCAGGGGAGTTCTCCCCCGGTGTTCTGGCCAATATTTATCCCTCAGTCAGCGTCACTGAAACAGACGATCTGATCATCATCACATTGCTGTCAGTGGGATCTTGCTGTGCTCAAATTGGCTGCCGTGTTTCCTACATTACAACAGTGCCTCCGCTTCAAAAAATGCTTTGTTAGGTGTGAAGGGCTTTGGGACATCCGGTGGTCGTGAAAGGCGCTGGAGAAATGCGACTTCATTCTTTCTTTCGGAGTGGAGGCAAGCTGGCAGCCTTGGCATTCGTTGGCAGCCTATTGGGTCTCGCTGCTTCACCCGCGCATTCCTGCCAGCTGCTGTGCCCGTCGGTGTTGAGTGACGGTCAGCAGAAATGTTGAAAATCAGTCATTCTTAATGCTTCTGAGTGTTGGACCCAGCATCAGACAAATGGCAGCTGGGATGTTTCTCTGGCACTCTGAGCACAAGGACTGGGCAGAGCGCCCGTCGGCACATGTGCAGTCTGGCTTTCAGAACAAAAACCCTCCTCCCAATAAAATTCTCTCTGGCCTTGTCGGAAAAGGGTCATGTTGTTACTGGAGTCATTTATAATCCCAAAACAGGCAGTTTGATAGGCAGACCTTCAGTCCAAGGGGCCATCTTGGCATAGGCTGTAAAAAAACTGCTGTTTAATGAGGTCGCCACCCCTTCGAGGCCTTTTTTAATGAGAGTGCCTCCTCATTAGAATCCTTCTTAATGACGGAGCCTCTCCATCAGGACTCCTCTTAATGAGGGAGCCTCTCCATCAGGACCCCTCTTAATGAGGGAGCTTCTCCATCAGGACCCTTCTTAATGAGGGCGCTTCTCCACCAGGAGCCCTCTTAATGAGAGAGCCTCTCCATCAGGGCCCCTCTTAATGAGGGCGCTTCCCCATCAGGACCCTTCTTAATGAGGGAGCCTCTCCATCAGGACCCCTCTTAATGAGAGAGCCTCTCCATCAGGACCCCTCTTAATGAGGGAACTTCCCCATCAGGACCCCTCTTAATGAGGGAGCTTCTCCATCAGGACCCCTCTTAATGAGGGAGCTTCCCCATCAGGACCCCTCTTAATGAGGGAGCTTCTCCATCAGGACCCTTCTTAATGAGGGAGCTTCTCCATCAGGACCCCTCTTAATGAGGGAGCTTCCCCATCAGGACCCCTCTTAATGAGGGAGCTTCCCCATCAGGACCCCTCTTAATGAGGAAGCTTCCCCATCAGGACCCCTCTTAATGAGGGAGCTTCCCCATTAGGACCCCTCTTAATGAGGGAGCTTCTCCATCAGGGCCCCTCTTAATGAGGGACCTTCCCCATCAGGAGCCCTATTCATGAGGGTGCCTCTCCATCAGGACCCCTCTTAATGAGCTGGCGTCCCCATCAGGACCCCTCTTACTGAGGGAGCTTCCATATCAGGACCCCACTTGTGTCAATCACAGTTTAAACATTTTATAATCATAAAATGCAGAAGTGTACTTGCAGCTGCTGAATTTTAGATGCTGTGAGGTGAGCCCCCCCTCCGACCCCAAAAGACAGCAAGTTGCGCACAGCTTTCAGCCTCCAGGGATGTCTCATGGGGAGCGGTTATAGTTGGACAGACAGTACCGTGCGTTCTCCCTTATCAGCACTCAATGTAGAAGCACAGCATCTAACAGCACGGAAGGAGGCCACTCGGCCCATCGTGCCTGTCCCGGCTCTTTGAAAGAGCTCTCCAATTAGTCCCATTCTCCTGCTCTTTCCCTATAGCCCTGCAACTTTTCCTTTTCAATCTTTGAAGGTGGCAGGAACAGTCGATAAAGCTGTTAAAAAAGCATACGGGAACCCTTGCCATTATAAATAGGCGTAGTGTACAAAAGCAAGGAAGTTATGCTAAAACTTTATAAATCACTGGTTAGGCCTCAGCTGGAGTGTTGTGTCCAGTTCTGGGCAGCAACACTTTAGGAAGGATGTCAAGGCCTTGGAGAGGGTGCAGAGAAGATTTAGAAACAGAAGATAGGAGCAGGAGTAGGCCATTCGGCCCCTCGAGCCTGCTCCGCCATTCAATGCGATCATGGCTGATCATCCAAATTCAGTACCCGGTCCCTGCCTTCTCCCCATATCCCTTGATCCCTTTAGCCTTAAGAAATATATCTAACTCCTTCTTGAATATATTTAATGAATTGGCCTCAACTGCCTTCTGTGGTAGAGAATTCCACAGCTTCACCACTCTCTGGGTGAAGAAATTCCTCCTCATCTCAGTCCTAATTGGCTTACCCCTTATCCTTAGACTGTGACCTCTGCCTTAAGTGGAGATTTAATAGAGGTGTTCTCTCTGGTTCTTTTGCCAATTACCTTAAACCTGTGTCCTCTGGTTACCGACCCGCCCACCAGTTTCTCCCTATTTATCAAATCCCCTCATAATTTTGAACACCTCTATTAAGCCGCCCCTTAAACTTCTCTGCTCCAATGAGAACGACCCCAGCTTCTCTAGTCTCTCCATGTAACTGAAGTCCTGCATCCCTGGTACCATTTGAGTAAATCACCTCTGTACCCTCTCAAAGGTCTTGTCATCCTTCCTAAAGTGTGGTGCCCAGAACTGGACACCATACTGCGGTCTAACCAGTGACTGATAAAGGTTTAGCATAACTTCCTTGCTTTTGCACTTTATGCCTCTCTTTATAAAGCCAAGTCTCTCCACATAACTAAAGTCCCTCATCCCTGTAGTCACCTGTTCTTTTGTTGACTGTGCCATTTTCCGGTTTCCTCACCGGTTTAATTCCTAATTAATGGCTCTTTGCATAAAGATATTAAAATAAATGCAAGCTTTAGTTAAACCTTAAGTTGAGGCCTAGTGGTTAGGCTTTGGGTTTGCCAATCAGGAAATTCCTGGCTTGACATTCCCGCCACTGAACATTCCTCTGCAAGCCAGTTCCTGAAGGAGGGACTCACCACACATGGGCTGGAAGTCTAACCAGCTGCCAACTGGGTAAAATTGCAGGGGCCCTGTTTGACTGCGTTACTCGCTCGGCGGGGACTTCAGAGTCCTGTGCCCAGTTCTAGGGGAGAGAGAGAGAGAGAGAGAGAGACCTGGCCCTTGGAAAGAGGTGGACAGTCCCTTTCTGGTCAGACATCGATCAAAAGTTGGCTGCAGAGGGTCTCCCTCTGGCCTTGTGAGAAAAGGCCTCAAGTTTGAACTCTCAGCCTATGTTTTCTTTTATTTATTTGCTTATGGGATGTGGGCGTCGCTGGCAAGGCCAGCATTTATTGCCCATCACTAATTGCCCTTGAGAAGACGGTGGTGAGCCGCCTTCTTGAACTGCTGTCCTTTGTGGCGGTTTGGTACAACTGAATGTCTTGCTAGACCATTTCAGAGGGCGGTTAAGAGTCAACCACATTGCTGTGGGTCTGGAGTCACAAATAGGCCAGACCGGGTAAGGGCAGCAGATTCCCTTCCCTCAAGGACATGAGTGAAGCAGATGGGTTTTTACGACAATCCGATAGTTTCATGGTCACCATTACTGAAACTAGCCTATGTTGAGTTAAGTAACAATTGGCCTCAGAGCCCTTAGATTCAGGAAATGGGGGGGGGCTGAAAAAAATTGGCCACTCCTGACCGTTATTCGGCGAGAGGACAAGGTCGGGATAAAGCCCAGCCGTGATGCTTTGCCTGGTTGAATAGGCTGCCAACACCCACTTTTCAGCCGCCCGTGAATAATGTGCCCCTTGTGAAGGCACTGCCAAAGGAAACAGCAATCAAGGATAGATAGAAGAGGAGAATGTATGTACAAAGGAGGGAGTATATCTCACCACAGACACGTGCGGAGGTGATTCACGGTTCTATTCATAAAGTGATTTCCCCTATGCAAAATCCCAAGAGGTTAATATCAAAACAAAATTAGCAGTAGAAAAGTTCATGCCTAAATGTAACAGGCCAAATTCTCTGCCCGCCCCGGTCCTTTCTCTCCCTGTATTTCTGCTGAGGGTTAAAACTTGACTCAAAACATCCTGGTTAGCAGGTTCCGTGAACAATGGACCATTTCCGCAGGTGCAGGTGTGAACCGGTGTTAAAATTAGTACGTCCTCTGCAGAAGGTTTGCGAAGATGAGAGAATATTCACCAATGGCCCTGTGTAAGTACATTTGGCCAGCTGAGCTCTGGTTTCCTGGAGGGCGGAGTGGGTAGACACTGAGGTCAGGGGCAGCTTTGAGTCTGCTTCGGCCTGTAATGTCACTGAAATCCATCTAATTTTTGTTCAACTTTCTCCTCTAGTTGCTGACTCGTGCTTTTAGTGGTACCTTAATGGCCAGTCCCTCTTCATTACCACAGCCAAGTAGCCATTGCTCATCTGTGATCCTAGAAATTGGGTGTTAGCTGGATATTCGACCGTGGAAGCCATCACAATTCTACTGCTTTTTGCCTGTTGTCTAAAAACACATGCAGAGTGCGCACACACACTCACACACACTCTCACACACACTCTCACACACGCGCACACACACTCTCACACACGCGCACACATACTCTCACACACGCGCACACACACTCTCACACGCGCGCACACACACTCTCACACACACTCACACTCTCTCTCACACATACATACTCGCACACACACACCTACACACATGCACTGACCCACACTCTCATGCACACTCCCACACACACTCGCACATATACATGCTCACATGCGCACACACATATGCACTCACCCAGACTCTCACACTCACTCACACACACACACGCATGCTCGCATGCACACACTCACATACACACACACGTACTCACCCGCACTCTCACCCACACTCACACACACACTCACACTCACACACACTCACACTCACACTCACACTTTAGCGCATGGGGCATTGAATAATGACAAAGGAACACGAATCTGGGATTGTTTTATATCATTGCTCGCCTATTAACACGAGCCAACAGATGCAACTCAAATCCATCTCTTTTTGTTCAACTTTCTCCTCTAGTTGCTGACTCGTGCTTTTAGTGGTACCTTAATGGCCAGTCCCTCTTCAGTACCTCAGCCAAGTAGCCATTGCTCATCTGTGATCCTAGAAGATGGGTGTTAGCTGGATATTCAACTATGGAAGCCATCACAGTTCTACTTGTTTACTAGTCTTTGTGACTGAGTAATACACTAGTGGGGAACTTACCCAGGGGGCCATTGTAGGAACTATAGTCCAAAAGTTTATACTGTACCAATAAGGAATTAAAACTTTATATAAATAATGTAGTAAAGGGAACTCCCTAATTATTCCTTTTGACATATTGTAAATCTTTGGAATTCTCTACCCCGGGGGACTGTCGATGCTTAGTCATTGAGTATATTCAAGGCTGAGATCGATAGATTTTTGGACTCTAGGGGAATCAAGCGATTAGAAACATAGAAACATAGAAGATAGGAGCAGGAGTAGGCCATTCGGCCCCTCGAACTCCGCCATTCAATGAGATCATGGCTGATCATCCAAATTCAGTACCCTGTCCCTGCTTTCTCCCCATATCCCTTGATCCCTTTAGCCTTAAGAAATATATCTAACTCCTTCTTGAATATATAGGCCCCGATTTTCTGGCAGCTGTCGGGCGGCTTTTCATGCGGCCGGGGTCCGAAAATCGCGGAAAAAGCGGGTCGGGACCCCCCGCCTGATTCCCCGCCCCGTCCGACTTTTGGACCGCTGTTTCTCCATCACCCGCTTTAGCCCCGGCCGCCGCTGGCGGGACTGCTCGTCGGAGCACTAGTCACCAATGATCACCTTGTTAAGGGAGATTTTCTGGGGCCGTTGCGACTTTGGGGCTTTCCCCACCTGAAACCCGCCTGCGGGGAACCCCGCCGATGAGAGCTGGCGTGAAAACAGCTGGCTTGCTTGCTTGCAGCAGCAGGTCGCTGAGGGCTGAAGAGATTTAAAGAGGCAGCATTTGCAGGCTGCAGGACCTTGTTGATCAAGGCTTGGGGGAACTATTTGAAGCCTTAGGAGCAGCTGCAGAAAGTTGGAGCCTCACAAACTTCTCCAGTGTGAGCTCCTGGGAAGCCCCTCTCACCACCCTAACTCAGCGCCCCCTCAACGGAGGCATCTGCCAGAAGTATGGGCGGCCTTTGGTACCTTCCCTTCCTGGCATTAGAGGATCTCCAGCAGCAGAGGCGGCAGCAGCAGAACCAAGAACAGCATGATCAGCAACAGGAGCGCCAGGCTGCTGCTCACTCACCTGAAGCTGCACAGGCCAGAAGGGGCCAGCGCTTGGAAGTGCCTTGAGAGCACCTTGCTGCGCTTTAGGGGGCCAGTGGGACCCGTTTCTGCACTGGCAGTCCTACTCAGAAGGACTTCCATGAAGATCTGGTTTCTCTGTTCAACAGATGGCCAACGCTCCTCAAGAGATGTCATTCTCTTATGAGCACTCACCATGTTTTCCGTACCCTGGCGAGTTATCTCCTGTATGGAGGTTGCCAACCTTTCCATGGTGATGCGTTCATGCGCCAATGACTCCACAAAGGCTCTGCTCATGGTCGCTATGGACTCCTCCATTCGCTCCACACTCGCAGCGACCCTGGAGACAAAACCTGCCAGAGACTCCTGCATCTGTGCATGGAGATCCATCACCTCTTCTCTTGCGGATGGACCCAGAGGCAGAGGGTCGACATGCAGCGCAGCTGAGCTGAGCTGGCAGAGTCCTGCGCCCTCCGACGAGGACTCTCCACTGCTGTCCCTGTCTCCAGAATCTGCTGAGGCTCACTTGTGAGCTGTGAAACACCAGGTGACAACACTACTCTCTGTCCCGATGGTCCCCCCGAGGTGTGAGTGTCTGCGCTGGTGCTGGGTGCGCTTACTTCTGCTGACGCTGCGCCCTCAGAGGTTGGAGCTTCCTCTGAGGAGTCTGGCTGCACAGCCTCTTCCTCCTCCACAGTGAGGACGGGGGCTCTGGATGGTACTGTGGGGGAGTAAAGGAAGGAGTTAGAAATGTAATGCCAAGGTTCTTCTGGTGACTCCCAGAGAGTTGGCATCTGCTGACACCTGCATCCATGCAGCATTGGTCTCAGTGGGAGGCCTCTTCCTCCCTGACCTAGGGAAGAGGACCTCCCTGTGGGCCCTAACCCCATCCAATAATGCCTGCAGTGAAGCCTCGTCGAATTTGGAGGCAGCTCGGGCTCTGGCACTGGCCACAGCTGCTGCAGGCTCCTTATGCCATCCTGTATGGTTCGTTTGGAAGCCTTCAGAGGATGCAGTGCTTGCTATGGATCTTGAAAGCACCACGAATGATGACATCATACTGTGGGGATTTCTGACTCGAATTGAACAATTAGCAAGGCTTCCCACATGCTGGGAATTAATTGGCCACTTGAGGGAAAATTGCGTGGAGCTGGCTGACACTTTTTTATGTGTGTCAGAAACTCCACATTCGGGGAAATCCGACCATTCCCCACACAAGCCGAAAATCGGGGCCATAGAGATCGGGCGGGAAAGTGGAGTTAAAGTCGAAGATCAGCCATGATCTTATTGAATGGTGGAGCAGGCTCGAGGGGCCGAATGGCCTACTCCTGCTCCTAATTCTTATATCCTTACATATTGACTTAGTTCAATCAATATATAATATATTTGTACAATGATAGAAAATAACGAATATGCAATGTGCTCCCACAATGCTCGGTCACCTTACTGGATTTAAACAAGGTGCCTTGTAAATATCCTCCAGTATTTCGCACTTTTTAACCTCAGCAAAGGCCCTCGTCGCTCTCCTTTTAACAGAGCTATCTGTTGTTTCAGATGTCTCCCAGGTGTCAGCCTCTCTCAGTGGGCCCCACTCCAGAGACACGAGCACATAATTGAAGCCGACACTCCAGTGCAGTGCTGAGGGAGTGCATGCACTGTCGGAGGTGCTGTCTTTTGGATAAGATGTTCAACTGGATAAGATGTTCTGCTCTCTCAGGTGGACATAAATATCCCATGGCACTATTTCGAAGAAGAGCAGGGGAGTTCTCCCTGGTGTCCTGGCCAATATTTATCCCTCAACCAACATAACAAAAACAGAATATTTGGTTAATATTATATAATGGGCCAGAACTTCGGGTCCCCACGGGTGAGTACGCGCTGGGTACTCACGCGGAGGCCCAACGAAAGTTCCGGTTTTGTGCATGCACTGCGCATGCGCGGGAAACCGGAGCTTCCGTTCCCTTAAAGGAAGGGGTTCACAGGTCGAACGCGTGCGCCGGAGAGGCAGCGCGTATGCCTGGAACTTCCGTTTTTTTTACAGGTTTCTCCGGGAGGGTAAGTCTCCAGCAGCTACGCTTTTAAAAAGCAGTCGCAAGGCCTGCTGTTAACAAGGTAAGTGGTGAATTAAGTAAAATTAAAACATTTTTTCCACAGGTTTATTATTTTTAAACACTTTAAAGAAAGGTAAGTTTATTTTTAGCCCCGTTAGAAAATGTAATTAATTTTTTCAAAAATTTAAATTATTGTTTAAAATAGTTATTTTATGTAATTTCTAGTTACTTTAAAAATGTGATTTTTAAAAAATTTTATTTGAAGTTTTAGTTATGTTTTGAGGCTGAACTCTATTCATAGATTTGACAGCTCTTCCTGTCAAATCTATGAATACAGATTCCCTGCTACCATTGGCTCTCCATGGCCCACGTGATCCCAAGGGACGCTTCGAACTAACTGCGTCCCCGGGATACGCAAGCACTGCGCGCCGGCAGTTGGAGGAGGCCCAGGATCGGAACCCCACGCAGGCCCACAGCTCAACGGCTGGCACGCTAGGTAAGTGCAGGTCGGGGGCTTGCACCCGCGGGAAGCCTCCGACCCGAATTTCTGGGCCAATTTAATTATCACATTGCTGTTTGTGGGAGCTTGCTGTGTGCAAAATTGGCTGCCGGGTTTCCTACATTACAACAGTGACTACATTACAATGAAGACTTTTGTTTGCTACTTATTAAAATGTGTTAACAGACCGTGCATGTGCCACACTTACACTGCTGACCTGCTTCTAGTTCTCGTGCTCCAACAACGTGTGTCGGATCCTGGCTCTCTGAGTTTACACTGAGAGATGCAGAGAGGATGTTTCCCCTCGTGGGGAAATCTAGAACTCGGGGGCACAGTCTCAGAATAAAGGGTCGCCCTTTTAGAACTGAGATGAGGAGGAATTTCTTCTCTCAGAGGGTCGTAAATCTGTGGAATTCTCTGCCCCGGAGAGCCGTGGAGGCTGGGTCATTAAATACATTGAAGGTGGAGATAGACAGATTTTTGCAAGATAAGGGAGTGAAGGGTTATGGGGAGCGGGCGGGGAAGTGGCTTTGAGCCCGAGATCAGCCATGATCTTATTGAATGGCGGAGCAGGCTCGAGGGGCCAAGTGGCCTATTCCTGCTCCTATTTCTTATGTTCTTATGTTAAGACACTTCACAGGAGTGTTATCAAACACTGAGGCACGTAAGGAGATAATAGGGCAGATGGGGTTATGGGGAGCGGGCGGGGAAGTGGCTTTGAGCCCGAGATCAGCCATGATCTTATTGAATGGCGGAGCAGGCTTGAGGGTGTTACGTCCGTGTGTAATTGAGGCATGGACTGCAGGAGTTGGTTATAACAGGTGTTTACTGAGTGGAGACAAAACTGGAACTACTATACAAAGTTACTACACAGGTTTATATACGGGGGTGCTCACTACTGGTACTGCAGTATACAGGGGCTGCAGAATATCGTTCCTTCTTCAAAGTACATACACTACAATTCCTCCCGTTTTAGCTAAACAGTACATGACATTCGATTAATAACTAAATAACATATTTACAATTACAGTTGCTATATACATTAGCTGAAGTTAAGCAATTATAAATTCAGTCTTTGAGGAGGCTTCCTGATTCTGTCTGGATAACACCTTTTTGGGGTATCAGGTTCTTCTGGCAAAGTTGATTCGGGATCAACATTGTTGTTTGGTTCGTCTGCTTCCAATATCACCGATTCTGAGGTAGATGCAATTGGTACTTCGGTTTCATTACCAGGTGTATCGGATCGTGGTGTGGATTTGACGTTTTCCAGTGACTCTAGAATCTGGTCAGCATGGCGTCGTACAATGCTCTCTCCAACGTCCACGGTATACATTAGAGGTCCTTGCCGTGTGCAGATCGTTCCTGGCTGCCATTTCTCTGTGCGTTAGTCCCGGGCCAAAACTGGTTGACCTATCTTAAAACTCCTGGTCGGCCTTTCATTCATATTCTGAAACTGCCTGCTCTCCGCATCTCTTCTGATGTTTGGTTTAACCAAATCCAAACGGCATCGTAGTCTTCGATTGAAGAACATCATGGCTGGAGTTTGGTTGGTAACCGCATGTGTCGCATTCCGGTCGGCAAACAAGAAGTTATCCACCTTGTGTTGTAGGGGTATGTCTTCATTACACATTGCCTTGATAGCCTTCTTGAATGTTTGAACGAACCTCTCAGCCAATCCATTGGTGGCTGGATGATATGGGGCGGATGTGTAATGCTTAACACCATTGTTCTTTAAAAACCTCCGGAACTCTTCAGACACAAACTGTGGTCCATTGTCGGAGCAAATCTGTTCAGGCAGCCCATTTCTGCCGAATATGGCTCGTAAGACTGTGATAGTTTTTTCTGTGGTGGTTGAGGACATTTTTATTACCTCTGGCCACTTTGAATGTGCATCCACCGCAATTAAAAACATCGAGTCCATAAATGGACCAGCAAAATCAATGTGCACCCTTTGCCATGGAGATGAGGGCCACTCCCATGGATGTAGAGGGGCTTGTGGTGGGGTGTTTTGGACCTTCTGGCATCCTGTACAGCTCTTGGTCATCTCTTCGATTTCTCTATCGATTCCCGGCCACCACACAAACGCTCTGGCTAAGTTCTTCATTTTTACCCCTCCCAGATGACCCTCATGAAGCTCATTGAGCACTCTATCCTTCAATTTGGGTGGAATTACTACTCTGGATCCACACATCAAGGTTCCTCGGCACACTGACAGCTGTTCTCTTCTCAGCGAGACTGCTGGCAACAGTGGTTTGCCATGTGCTGGCCATCCCTTCACCGTTAAATCATAGACCCTGGAGAGTGTTGGGTCATTTCGTGTTTAATTTTCTATGTTTGCATTCGTCACAGGTAGACATTCGACTATGGTCGAGTGGAATATCTCCACAGGATCCACTGCAGGTGCTTCTTCCACCATCGGCAACGGTAGGCGCGACAATCCATCAGCATTCCCATGCTGTTTAGTTCCTTTGTACTCGATGTCATATTGGCGTGCCCCTAGGAAAAGGGACCACCTCTGTAGCCGTTGTGCTGTCATTATCGGGACGCCCTTCTGAGGGTTGAAAATGGAGACAAGAGGTTGATGATCAGTTAGTAGAGTAAATTTCTGACCGTGCAGGTAGTGATTGAACTTCTTCACCCCCCACACCAGGCTGAGGGCCTCTCTGTCAATCTGGGCGTAGTTACACTCGGCTGAAGTTAACGAGCGTGACGCAAAAGCTATTGGCCTCTCTGAACCATCAAGGAATTTATGTGACAGTACCGCTCCAATGCCGTAGGGAGACGCATCACACGCCAGTCTTATCGGTAGTGATGGGTTGTAGTGAGCCAATACTTCTCTTGAAGTGATTAGGTCTTTACACTTCTGAAAGGCCTGCTTACATTCATCGCTCCATTCCCATGCTACTCCAGTTTGTAGTAGGGCGTTCAGTGGGTGCAGAATTGTGGACAAATTCGGCAAAAACTTATGGTAGTAATTGACCAATCCGAGGAATGACCTCAGTTGCGATACATTTTCAGGCGCTGGAGCCTTAACTACCGCTTCAATTTTGTCAGGGGAATTATGTAACCCCTCTTCATCAATCACGTGGCCACAATACGATATCTGTTTCTTAAAAAACTCGCACTTGGGGCGATTGGCTGGTAGCCCATGTTCTCTTAGTCTAGTGAGCACCTGCTCTAGATTGGCAAGGTGTTCACTGTCATTTTCACCTGTCACTAGGATGTCGTCCAAGTAACACTGAGTCCCCGGAATCCCTTGCAGGACTTGTTCCATCGCTCTTTGCCATATCGCCGGAGCTGATGCTACTCCGAATACCAGTCGATTATACTGGTAAAGACCTTTGTGAGTGTTTATCGTGAGATACTTCCTAGAGGATTCTTCAACCTCCATCTGCAAATATGCTTGCGCTAGGTCAATTTTTGTAAAACGCTTCCCTCCAGATAGTGAGGCGAAAATATCTTCTATCCTCGGAAGAGGATACTGTACTGTGTGAAGGACTGGGTTCACCATCACCTTGAAGTCCCCACAGATGCGAACCTTCCTTGGCTCCTCAGACTTATTGTTTAACGTTTTCTTCATGACAGGAACGATGGGTGTCGCCCACTCGCTCCAGTCTACCTTAGATAACACGCCTGCATTCTCCAGATTCTCCAGCTCTGCCTCGACGGCTGGGCGAATTGCACACGGTACCGGTCTTGCTTTGAAAAACTTGGGAATTGCATTCTCTTCTATTTTTATCGAGGCGGTTACGCCTTTAAGAGTTCCCAGTTCTTGTTGAAATACCTCTTTAGCGTTAGCTAAGATTTTTGACAAGCGTCCAGGTGTGACGTCGTCATCCTTTTTACCAGCCACAGTCAGTGCCTGAATGGAGTGCCAGTCTAAACTTATCTTCCTGATCCATTCACATCCCAATAATGGTGGTCCACCATCTTGCAGTATGTACAGATACAATTTCTGTATTTCCTTGCTGTTGTATTCGACAGGCACCCTTATTTTCCCTCTGGGGTATACTTTCTGCCCCGTATACGTCTTCAAGACAATGGATGTGTCTTTCAAGTGTATGTGTGAGAATAGCCGCTCGTAGTCTCGTCGATTCATGACGGTCAGGGTTGATCCTGTATCCAATTCCATTTTGACTTGGGACCCTGCTATCGTGAGGGTGACCCAAATGGTTCGGTGATCCTCTTTTGCGATTACGTTGTGAAGTTTGAGACAGCTTAGTCTCTTGTTCCCGGATTCACTATCGCTCTTCTGGTCTTCGGAACTACTGTCCGTCATCTTTTGTACTTTCCTGTACTGTTCCTTAGTAGTCTTTTTGTTGTCGTTAGTCTTCTTCCCGGACCTGCAAACTCGTGCAATGTGTCCCATCTTTCTGCATATTTTGTCCTTGGACCAGCAGTCCTTCTGGTCATGGGTTGTTCTGCCGCAGCGATAACATTTTTCAAATTCCCGTGTCATTTCATGGGTGCCGTATTCCTGTGGCTTTTGCTGTATTTCCACAGCTCCCCTTGCTGCTGCTTCATACGATACTGCCACGTTGAAAGCCTTATCTAGCGTCAGCTCTTTCTCTGAGAGTAGCCTCTTCTGGGTTCCTTCACTCAGGAGTCCACAGACAAATTTGTCCCGTAGGGTATCTGCCAGTCCTGCTCCGAACTGGCAGTGCTTTGATAGCTTGCGTAGTTCCATAAGGTAATCAGCATTGCTCTCACCTTTATGCTGAATTCTCTTGTGGAATTTAAACCTTTCTGCTATCAGCAGCGGTGTAGGATTTAGGTGTTCCTGTAGGATATCAACAATTTCATTAAAACTCTTCGCCATCGGTTTGGCTGGAGTGATCAGGTTCCGCACTAGGCCGTACGTTCTTGCACCCATTAAGTTTAGTAGTACCGATGCCTTTTTCTCATCGGCTACTTCATTTGCCTTGCAATATACTTCGACTCTTTCCACATACGTGGTCCAGTCTTCTATTGCATTATCGAAGGCAGTGATATTGCCAGTCTCCGGCATCTTGGAGATCTAAGATGGCACCTCCCGCGCTTTGCCTTCTTCCCCGATTGAACAAAATGGCGCCTCCCGCGCTTTGCCTTCATCCCCGCTGGATTAAGATGGCGCCTCCCGCGCTTTCTGTCTTCTCTGCCGCTACTTGCGCTGTTGCTGGCGTTTTTATGCCTTGATGGTGATGCCCTATGGTCTTCGTGCACTTCCCCCCCCCGCGCTGCTGCTAACGCCGCTCTCCGCGGTCCCCGTGGCAAACTGCAGCTCCTCGCGGCTTTCTGCGCTTCTAACTTCTTTTATTTTAATTACTGTTCCCGTCGTCAGAGCAAACCCTACAGGACACTTTCCTCCCTCTTCTCGGGTCTGTACGCTGCCCGGCTTCGTAGCACCAGCCGCGCCCTGTGTGCTCCACCCTCTCTCTCTCTCTCTCCTCTTCCCGACAATGCTGCTCGGCCCCGTTGAAAAGCCACCCGATCGAGCTCTAGCCCGCCGCAGCCCAGGAAGGATCAGTGTACTACCTGCCACCAGCCCGATTAGCTGGAACACCATAGACTGGATAACCAAGTCCAGCTCTCGACAGCCTCTCCTGCAACTCTTCGAATTCAATGAATCAGAGGCGGTTGCCCACGGTCGACGCCCGTTTCTTCTGTTTGTTTGTTTTTTCTTCTGGCCTCGACCTCTAACAACTTCGCCTCAGGGATGGATCCCCATGAGGTGGTGCAGAACTGTAGGTAAGGTCGGGTCTGTTCGTCGCCAGTGTTACATCCGTGTGTAATTGAGGCACGGACTGCAGGAGTTGGTTATAACAGGTGTTTACTGAATGGAGACAAAACTGGAACTACTATACAAATTTACTGCACAGGCTTATATACGGGGGTGGTCACTACTGTTACTGCAGTATACAGGGGCTGCAGAATATAGTTCCTTCTTCAAAGTACATACACTGCAGAGGGGCCAAGCTCTTATATTCTAGGTGCGATAATGTAGTATTCAAACACAGGCCTTTATTTTACAGTCACACACGGTCGCAGACTCTGGGATCAGCTTCCTGTTAACGAACCCCCATGAGATACAAGGATCTTCATTCATTGCATTTGACGCCTACGGACCTTGGCAGCTGCTCGCCGAATGAAGGCCCCAGTGCTTTCAACGATTTCCTGGATCTATGGAGCGTCAATGCAAGCGAGGTCAAAGGCCGTGTTCTCATTGCTTCTGGCAGGAACAGGCAGTGAATGAAGGCGCAAGCAAGAAATGGTACTATTTGACTGTGCGATTCCATACGTGGGCAGTCCCCGTTTGGGAGATAGACGGTCCAGCCAAGAGCAGAATTCACCTTGTGATCATTCATAGTGCAAAGGATGACTATCCCCTGAAGAACAGTCAGCTGAGAATCACAGTTGATGGGAAAATTTGCCCTGTTTAAAGAGGACTTTGATGAAGTGATAATATGCATAGGGAATGCCGATTTAGGACTGAGCAGTCCAGCTTTTGTTTCAAGCAGGATTTACATGAATTCCTAAAATTTAGGCCCCAGGCACCAAGGCCAGGATTATCCATTTCTTACATTGCCTGTGCCTGTGGCTCCCACTCAGCCGTGGCTCTTATCTCCGAGTCTAGAAGGTTGTGGGTTCAATTCCCACTCCAGAGACTTGAGCACAAAAATCTACACTCCACTGTAGTACTGAGGGAGTGCTGCACTGTTGGAGGTGCCAGCTTTTAGATGAGACGTTAAATCAACGCCCCGTCTGCCCCTCTCTCAGGTGGACATAAAAGATCCCACGGCGCTATTTCGAAGACACGCATAGAGTTCTCCCTGCTGTCCTGGCCAATGTTTATCTCGCCACTGAAATATGTTCGGCTAGAAATTCGATTGCCCGCGGGATCATCCCGCGCCCGTTCAAAGTAATGCAGGGAGCACGCCAACTTCGTGCTGCCTGCGAATTAACATGATTGTGGCTTTTGCTGAACGCGCTGTTGAGTGTAGCAGGGGGCCCACGTTTGTGTG
The DNA here is from genome assembly GCF_052327205.1 of Somniosus microcephalus. Classification (NCBI taxonomy): domain Eukaryota; kingdom Metazoa; phylum Chordata; class Chondrichthyes; order Squaliformes; family Somniosidae; genus Somniosus; species Somniosus microcephalus. Next base: position 19,228,336 of record NC_141017.1, on the reverse strand, counting down.
CGGCCAGCACCAATTAAAGCTAGCCTGCACTTCTTAAAGGCAGTCTGCACCTCTTAAAGGGGAGGAGCATTCTGGCTGCAGCAGGTGGTATTTACTGGCTGGGGAACAGAGTTTGAGTAGGGAAAAGTACAACTGATGGCACAACAGGGGGGACAGCACGCACCAAGGTTCTCAGATGCAGCACTGGAGGCCTTGGTGTAGGAGGTGGACAGGAAGAGAGGGCCCTTGTTTCCACAGGGGGCCAGAATCCGGCCTCGGGTGACTGTCTGTGTGGAGTTTGCACATTCTCCCCGTGTTTGCGTGGGTTTCCTCCGGGTGCTCCGGTTTCCTCCCACAGTCCAAAGATGTGCGGGTTAGGTTGATTGGCTATGATAAATTGACCCTTAGTGTTAGGGGGATTAAATACGTGGGGTTACGGGGATAGGGTGGGATATGTGTTGGTGTAGGGGTTACGGGGATCGGGTGGGATATGTGTCGGTGCAGGCTCGATGGGCCGAAATGGCCTCTATCTGCACTGTGGGGTTTCTGTGATTCTGTGATTCTGTGAGACCCTCGAGGCAAATTCGGAAAAGGCAATGGGAGCAGATAGTCATCGCTGTCAATGCCAGCAGTGTAGCCCCGAGAACCTGGACGCAGTGCAGGAAGAAGTTTAATGACCTCACACGAGTGGTCAAGGTCAGTGAATTCATCTTCAAAACCCATATCCCACCACCAGCCTCACACACTGCTCAATCACTCACCTACCAACAATCTCTACCAAACACGACTCATACCTCACATTCATAGCTTCACCTCACCCTCACACACTTACTACTGCTGCCAGCCTCACACCCACCTCTCACAGCTTGCACACACTGTCAGCTATTCAACCATGACAGGCAGATCACCCAAACAGATTGCACCGCACTCACTGACACACTTCCCTTTCTCTTGCAGGACAAGGTGGCTCACAACCAGAGGCAGTAGGACCTAACCGGTGAGGGGCAGGCCCCCCTGTATAACCTTACCCCGATGAAGGAGCCATTGCTAACCATTATTGGGAGGGCCATTGCTGAGTCCGTGGCCAGCGGCGGGGCTGAAACAATACAAGATGACAGTATCCTCATACGTAATCCTCCTTCTCTCATCCCACTTCCCCCTCACCTCACAACCTCTTCTGATTTGCAAGCTGTACATGGTGTAAAGCATGCACCTCTTGCTTTCCCTCCTCCACCTCACCACAACCTTACCATTGTGCCTTTCTCCAGGCACTAGTGGAGAAGCAGGAACTGGAAGAGGAAGAAGGCAGGGATGCAGAAGACACAGCACCGTCACCCAATTTCACACTTCTAGCCACCAGCTCAGAACCCCCCCCACCCCCGCCCGCCCACGTATTTTAGAGGATTGTTTAGACACGGGATCTGCACGTGGTGAGGCACTGGGCACCAAGTGGCTGGCAGCCAGGGCAGGGGGAAAGGGTAGCGCAGGTGCCAGCTCCCCGGAGGGCGAGGTCGCACACTGGTTCTGCTGTGGAGGATTCAGACGAGGAATTCACTGGGATGGCCTACAGAAGAAGGCTGATGGGTATGCACATCAAAATGCTTGGTGCACTGGCAGCCCTACCAGCGAGCCTGAGTGCAATGTCAAGGAGCATGGAGGAGTCTGGCACCAACCTTGCACAGGGCTTTGCACAGAGCTTGGAGCCCATGATTTCCAGCGTGGAAGTGATGGGCAACTCCATTAGCGCACTGGTGGACCCAACCATCAAGCAGCGTCCAATGGCTGATGTCTCAGCTTCCACTGCAGCACAAGCAGAAGCCATCCAAGGTCTCTCAGTGCTGCAGTAGAAGCTTAGACGTCTGAAATGCAAGCTCAGACTGCTCTTATGCCTGCTCAGCTTGCTGCCACGCAAGTTCAGACTACTGTCTTTGTTTACCAGTGTGGAAAGGGGCTTGCAGGGTGTCACAGCAGTCCAGCAACAAACTATCCTTCAACAGATTAATAGGATTCAACAGCAAAATACTGCGGATGCTGGAAATCCGAAATAACAACAGAAAACGCTGGAAAAACTCAGCAGGCCAGGCAACATCCGTGGAGAAAGAAACAAGAGTTAACGTTTCTGGTCGAAACCCTTCTTCAGAACTGAGAAAAAAAAGGCAGAAAATGAAACAGATTAAAAGGCCAGTTTGGGGGCTGGGAAATGGGGGAGGGGATGAAAGAACAAAAGGGAAGGTCGGGGAGAGGTGAAGAGACATTAAGAGATACTCAAGACGAGACCAGATGGTAATAGGACAGGTAAAGAGACAAAGGATGGCTCGAGATGAAGTGTGAAATGCGCTGGCAGAGTGAGAGACAGCTGCCATGTGGGAGAGAGAAAAAGGAAAAGGCACAAACCAAAAGTGTGGATAAAAAATATATAAAAATATAATAGGGGCTGAGGTTATGATCTGAAAATGTTGAACTAGATATTGAGTCCAGAAGGCTGTAAAGTGCCTAATCGGAAGATGAGGTGCTGTTCCTCGTCTTGAATATTTCTTAATGTCTCTTCACTTCCCTTTTGTTCTTTCATCCCCTCCCCCATTTCCCAGCCCCCAAACTGGCCTTTTAATCTGTTTCATTTCCTGCCTTTTGTTTCTCAGTTCTGAGGAAGGGTTTCGAGCTGAAAGGTTGACTCTGTTTCTCTCTCCACGGATGTTGCCTGGCCTGCTGAGTTTTTCCAGATTAATAGGATTGTTGAGTCACTGCCCCGGGGAGGGGGGCGGGCGTGGTACGGGGGGGTGGGGGAGTGGCAGTGGCTCCGTGGAGCATGAACCTGCTGTCCTCTCTCAGGATGACAGCAGTCGTCCTCTCGCCACGGTCACTCCACCAGCACCCTTGCTGTTGCCTGCCCCGCTGCCGCCCATGCCGAAGTCTACAGCCGGACCTTCTAGGTCCAGAGCTGCTCGAGATCGCCCGGCAAGGCCACCTGCAGCCATGCCCACTGAAAGCCAGCAGCCTTCCACCAGCCCTGCTGCAGCCACTGGGGTAGCACTTCGCAGGAGCACTAGGACAAGCAAAGGCACACGGAAGACAGGCACTAAGGGAATGCACAAGGGTGATTAGTTGACTTTGTTATCTAATATTGGATAGATTTATGTGTAAAGTTCATTTGGAATGTTGCTTTTGTGGTGGCTTTTATTTCAGCATTTTGGCCAAGAGGACGCTGTGATGGTCTGGAACAGAGGGGTGATAAGGTGTGTGACTGGGGTTGTGTTCAGTGGAACTGTAGCCAAATGAGGTGATTACAGACAGCCTCACCGGAGACAGGATGTGCTGTTGCCTCCTCCCTTCCTCCTGCTCCTCCTCCTCTTCCTCCTCATCCTCTTCCTCCCCCTCTTCCTCCTCAACCTCTTCCTCCCCCTCTTCCTCCTCATCCTCTTCCTCCCCCTCTTCCTGCTCATCCTCTTCCACCCCCTCTTCCTCCTCAACCTCTTCCTCCCCCTCTTCCTCCTCAACCTCTTCCTCCCCCTCTTCCTCCTCAACCTCTTCCTCCCCCTCTTCCTCCTCATCCTCTTCCTCCCCCTCTTCCTCCTCATCCACTTCCTCCCCCTCTTCCTCCTCAACCTCTTCCTCCCCCTCTTCCTCCTCATCCTCTTCCTCCCCCCTTCCTCCTCATCCTCTTCCTCCCCCTCTTCCTCCTCATCCTCTTCCTCCCCCTCTTCCTCCTCAACCTCTTCCTCCCCCTCTTCCTCCTCAACCTCTTCCTCCCCCTCTTCCTCCTCAACCTCTTCCTCCCCCTCTTCCTCCTCATCCTCGTCCTCCCCTTCTTCCTTCTCATCATCTTCCTCCTCCTCTTCCTCCTCATCCTCTTCCTCCCCCTCTTCCTCCTCAACCTCTTCCTCCCCCTCTTCCTCCTCATCCTCTTCCTCCCCCTCTTCCTCCTCATCCTCTTCCTCCCCCTCTTCCTCCTCATCCTCTTCCTCCTCCTCCTCCCTTCCTCCTGCTCCTCCTGCTCCTCCCTCCTCCTCCTCTTCCTCCTCACCGTCTTCCTCTTCCTCTTCCTCCTCATCCTCTTCCTCCCCCTCTTCCTCCTCATCCTCTTCCTCCTCCTCCTGCTCCTCCTGCTCCTCCTCCTCTTCCTCCTCATCCCCTTCCTCCTCCTCTTCCTCCTCATCCTCTTCCTCCTCCTCTTCCTCCTCATCCTCTTCCTCCTCCTCTTCCTCCTCATCCTCTTCCTCCTCCCTCTGCGAACAGCTTGTCCTCTTCCTTGCTGCCTCTGCTCCATCTCCCTGTCATGCGGCAGGCCTAGGGGAATGATAACGACAGCCCCCATGACGGGGAGCAAGTGGTCTGACCAGAACCCTCAAAGTCAGAACGGCATTTTCAACACAAAACAGTACCCGTAGCACCGAAAAATTGGGCTCAACTGAGCCAAATTTCTAGCCCATCATAAGGTTAATAGAGGGCTTTCCTTATCGCAATGGATACTGGGAGAGCCCGACTGCCATCTGTGCGAAGAAAACATTTGGAAATCCTGTTGTTGGGTTGGGCTATGAGGAGAGAAAGAGAAATCAGGAAAAAGGGAGAGAGAATCAGGAAATGAAGAAAAGGAAAGACAGTAAAACACGATAAGAGGGAAAAGGAGGAAAGAGATCAGAATACAGTGGGGTAGAAATTTGTTGGCGCCTGGTTTCGGGTGTGTTGACGGTGAGGTGCCCGAGCCCCGTGCAGAATTAGGCCTCAGGCCTCAAGTAAATAATCTGGGACAGCTGCCGGCAGCTGCCGCACCGCCTCAGCTCGCCCGTCGACGGGTCCGACTCTCGGAGCCACCTGCCTCGACGGCAGGTGAGTGCCGAGAGGAGGGGGAGGACAGCGGAGGAGGGCTGGCGAAAGTCACCTTTACCGGTGGTGGCCAGTTCCTAGGCCGCAGCCTCGCCAGGTGAAGGTGAGCGGATCAGGTCCGGCTCCTGCACCACTCCACACCAGTTTCCCAAGGGGGTCCTGAAACAGGCGATCGGCCCCTCGTTTACAGACATAAGGGGGCCTGACGACTGTTTTAGGCGGCCGCCAGGGACGCCTGAAAAATCACCTGACTTCTTTCAGGCGTCTTTGGGACGCAGGACGTTGGTCCCCGTAACTGGGCCTCGTCGCCCCCCGTTTCATGCCCGCAAAATGGCCGCCGGGAGTTCCAATTCCCAACCCCATTAAATCCACTCAGCAGTTGCTTGTGGCCCACGTGACAGGTGTAACTTGTCACTTTTGGCCATGTTTTATGCGGCCGGGGGCGTTTGGCCTCATGTATTTTTGACTTGTGTCAAGAAATCTCACGGCCCGAGGATTCTGGAAGTTGACAGCTGCATGTCCGCTCGCTCCAGCGACCCCGGAACTCACAGTAAGGGCGAGGGCTTGGCTGCAAGCGCACCAGGGCGACTGGCCACGTTCTGGTAGCTGGAGAGTGCGCAGGGCTCAGGAGGAATCGCAGCTGGGCCCTGTTTACAGCCTTATCCTTCACACATTTTTGCTTCACAAGCCTCGATTAGGGGCCAAGGCCCATAAATCAGGTCAACACCAAGGGTTGAAAGGAGAAGGTGAGGTAACTCGGGAAATTATCATTAGGCCACGCCAAGTTTGGATTTTAACAGCTTGTAGATCGTCGGAGGAAACTAAGACTCGGATAGGCGAGGAGTTTTATAGTTCAGAGGTCATGGGAAAGAAGTGTTAGAAAGAATGGGTGAGAAATAAAGACTGAGAAAGAAAGACTTGCATTTCTATGGCGCCTTTCACAACCTCAGGATGTCTCAAAGCCCTTTACTGCCAATGAAGAACTTTTTAAAGTGTAGTCACTGTTGTAGTGCAGGAAACACAGCGGCCAATTTGCGCACAGCAAGCTCCCACAAACAGCAACGTGGAAATGACTAGAGTGTGATGGAGTAAGGAGTGTGATGGAATACTCTCCATTGCCTGGATGAGTGCAGTTCCAACAAGACTCAAGAAGCTCGACACCATCCAGGACAAAGCAGCCCGCTTGATTGGCACCCCATCCACCACCTTAAACATTCACTCCCTCCACCACCGGCGTACCGTGGCTGCAGTGTGTACCATCTACAAGATGCACTGCAGCAACTCGCCAAGGCTTCTTCGGCAGCTCCTCCCAAACCCGCGACCTCTTCCAACTAGAAGGACAAGGGCAGCAGGCGCATGGGAACACCACCACCTCCAAGTTCCCCTCCAAGTCACACACCATCCTGACATGGAAGTATATCGCCGATCCTTCATCGTTGCTGGGTCAAAATCCTGGAACTCCCTCCCTAACAGCACTGTGGGAGCACCTTCACCACACAGACTGCAGCGGTTCAAGAAGGCGGCTCACCACCACCTTCTCAAGGGCAAATGGGGATGGGCAATAAATACTGGCCTTGTCAACGACGCCCACATCCCATAAAAATGAACAAAAAAAAGATCATCTGTTTTCAGCGTTGGTTGAGCGCTGATTATTGGTCAGGACACTGGGGAGAACGTCCCCCCCTTGTCCTTTTCCATAAAAGCTGTCACCATCAGGAGAGCTTCAGCGGAACAGCCAAGCACCCTTGCCAAAGCAGCCCTCTCCCAGTGCCAGCCTCAGCAGTATTGTTCCAGCCAGTTCAGCCGTCAGGCACAAGAGCTGGCACCGCATCAGTGCAGCTGCAAATTAGCCAGAATCCGTTAGGCTAAACTCTCGGTTAGGGTTGTACCTGTCATCTCTCACACGGTGCCCACTCACGCACACCCCTCCACCCCCCGCCCCTCTGCACCAACATCTTCTATTTCACATTTGTCAGTCCTTCTGTCAACGGCCACGACTACATAGAAACATAGAAACATAGAAGATAGGAGCAGGAGTAGGCCATTCGGCCCCTCGAGCCTGCTCTGCCGTTCAATGCGATCATGGCTGATCATCCAAATTCAGTACCCTGTCCCTGCCTTCTCCCCGTATCCCTTGATCCCTTTACCTTTAAGAAATATATCTAACTCCTTCTTGAATATATTTAATGAATTGGCCTCCACTGCCTTCTGTGGTAGAGAATTCCACAGGTTCACCATTCTCTGGGTGAAGAAATTCCTCCTCATCTGAGTCCTAAATGGCTTACCCCTTATCCTTAGACTGTGACCCCTGGTTCTGGGCTCCCCCACCATCGGGAACATCCTTCCTGCATCTAGTCTGTCCAGTCCTGTCAGAATTTTATAAGTTTCAATGAGATCCCCTCTCATTCTTCTAAACTCCAGCGAGTACAAGCCCAATCAACCCAATCTCTCCTCATACGTCATTCCTGCCATCCCAGGTATCAGCTACATTCCAGCGCTTGACCCTTGCTCCGTCTCACACACATGTAATTGGAGTTGCTGCTTTCTGTGAAGCGTTAACCTTGCTTCACCTGGCTCGCACAATCTTTCCACTCGAGTTCTCCACCAGTCGGCAGCTCTTAGCTCCCAGCTCTGGGGCGGGTGAAGTCGAAACCGTCTGATCCTTAGTTTGAAAAATCAAACACGTCTAAAACTCGCTTGCCTCCGTGCTACTGACTTTTACGTGCCTGTGACACCTTACAGTTCCCCTGTTCTGCGATGGCGCCATCTTGCCCACCCCACTCCGCCTTCCCCCTCAGTGTTCTCTCTGCTTTGGAATCAAAGGGGTTCCATAATCCTGTGCTTCGAGCACACTGGTAAGTGTCTTTATTGGTGGCACTTGGTCCATTGATCTCCTGGACTGCTTTTGATTGCCTGAGTTAGACTATCCCAGCTGACGCCTCAGTTGAGGGTCCTACAGTTGACCTCAACAATAACAACAACACAACTTGCATTTATATAGTGCCTTTAACTTAGTGAAATGTCCAAATGCACTTCACAGGAGAGCGATTATCAAACAAAATTTGACACCGAGCCACATAAGGAGATATTAGGATAGCAAAATACTGCAGATGCTGGAAACCCAGCTTCGACCTGAAACGTTAACTCCGTTTCTCTCTCCATGGATGCTGCCCTGGCCTACTGAGTTTTTCCAGTGTTTTCTGTTGTTATTAAGAAGATATTAGGACAGGTGACCAAAAGCTTGGTCAAAGAGGTAGGTTTTAAGGAGCAACTTAAAGGAGGAAGGAGAGGCGGAGAGGTTTAGGCAGGGAATTCCAGAGCTTAGGGCCTTGGCAGCTGAAGGCACGGCCACCAATGCTGGTAAAATCAAGGACGAGCAAGCGGTCAGAATTGGAGGAGGGCCGAACTCTCGGAGGAGATTACAGAGATAGGGAGGGGGTGGGCGAGGCCATGGAGGGATTTGAAAACAAGGATGAGAATTTTACAATCGAGGCGTTGCTTTACCAGGAGCCAATGTAGGTCCGTGCGCACAGGGGGTGATGGGTGAATGGAAACTGGTGCGAGTTAGGACACGGACTTCAGTGCCCCGAGCTGAGGGGACAGATAAGAAAGAGCTCTCACGGCCTGCTCGCTAACCAATGACCTACGACGAAAAGCGTGCGTGCGTGTGTACACTGCTTGAGGATCGCGTTTGGCCGCGATGCCATCCATGCCTGAATAGCCCACTGACCCTCACTCTCTAGGACCACACGTGAAGAATGGTCACTCGAGCAGGCATCGGAAGGAAATGGCACCCATGGAACTGCCCCGTGGCACGAGGCAGCAGTCTTCAGGAGAGGCCTCTCCTTTCCAGATGCTGGCCTCTTCAAGGCTCTTTGAAGTGGGATCGGCTGATGGCACCTCACCATTCATGAGGAGCTGGCAGAGAGTGTGGCCAGCTGCCAGGGCCCTATTTATTAACTGTAAATGTAATGCACTGTAGGAGTCTACGTACTCCTAGCAAAAAATACTGAACTCGGAGAGGTTCAACAGAAAAGGTTTAATTGTTGAGGCTGCATGCTGAACACAAAATGGAGTCAGAGGCTACACAAAGTACAACTCTCTTTCATCAGTGCACAGCTTCGACCGCTCCTCCCCCGCTCTGGGCTTAACTATGTTGCAGATCGAGTTTCTTAAAGGTGTGATCCTTCTTAAAGGCATGACGCCTGATTTATAGTCTATGGACCGGAAAGCGGATTGTGTCCGTTCTGTGATCGGTACGCCACAGCACCATCCTCAAATGGATCACATCTGGCCCAGCATGGCTAACCACGCAACCCTGGATACAGACCCGAGGAGTCTGGCGATGAACTGGAACCTAAGATGAAAGTAAACAGCAACTTGGCGTTATGTTCCAGCAGATCAGGTGACCGAAGGGGCCCCATGATCCAAGTGGAAGGGGTAAGGCTGAGTTTCTTTCAGTCCATATTGCCTTCAAAGATCAGCAAAGTATCTTTCTCCTTTAAACTATAACATCCAGATGTGCATCTGGACAACAAGGTGTCAGCCATGGCACAGTGGGTAGCACTCACTCTCGCTTCTGATTCAGAAGGTTTGTGGGTTCAAGTCCCCACTTCAGAGACTTGAGCGCAAAATCTAGGCAGTACTGAGGGAGTACTGCACTGTCAGAGGTGCCATCTTCCTGAAGCGACATTAAACCAGGTCTGCCCTCTCAGGCGGACATAAAATATCCCATGGCACTTTTTTGAAGAAGAACAGGGGAGTTGATCCTCTATCTCAAAACCATATTCCCACTCTCTCCCCATACCCCTTGATGCCTTTTGTGTCTAGAAATCTATTTATCGCCTTCTTAAATATATTCAGTGACTTGGCCTCCACAGCCTTCTGTGGTAGAGAATTCCACAGGTTCACCACCCTCTGAGTGAAGAAATTTCTCCTCATCTCAGTCCTAAATGTCCTACCCAGTATCCTGAGGCTGTGACCTAGTGTTCTAGATCCCCCAGCCAGGGGAAACATCCTCCCTGCATCCAGTCTGTCTAGCCCTGTCAGAATTTTATACGTTTCAATGAGATCCCCTCTCATTCTTCTAAACTCTAGTGAATACAGGCCTAGTCAACCCAATCTCTCCTCATACGACAGTCCTGCCATCATCCTGGTGAATCAACCGCTCCAACCTCTTCCACCATCTCTTCTCCATGGTTCACCTGCAAGGCACCTCCAACTTGTCCCAAAGTAGCCTGCAATGGCTTCTCTTCCCACCCCACATGGTCACCCCTGGAGTTCCATTTTTGATCCCTTCCCATTCTTCATCTGCATGCTGCTCCCCATTATGGGGTCAGCTCCCAAATATATGTTGGTGAGAACCATCTCTGCCTGTTGTAGAATCATAGAAGGATGCAGCACAGAAGGAGGCCATTTGAAAGAGCTCTCCAATTAGTCCCACTGCCCCGCTCCTTCCCCATAGCCCTGCAAATCAAGTGACCGCCAGCAGGCCATTCGAAGCTGGTCCTGACCTCCTGCCACATCTACATGTGTCCTTTTGCAGCGGTGGTCACTGGACGGCGATCATGAACAGGAATCCCGGGGCTGATATTTATTCTCCTTGGCCCAGGGGGTGGGGCCTTCCTCACCTAGACCCAGACTGAGATCAGTGAACTCGGCACGGAACAGGGGTCAAGCTTGGCGCCCCTTTGGTCCGAGCGGCACAGCTAATTGCTACCATCGTCAACTCCACAGGAGCCGGGCCTGCCCCCCCTGCTCAGGCCTCACGAAAGGAAAGCTTCAATTATTTTAGTAAAGTCTCCCGTGGATTCAGGGAGGAGCAGCAGTGCTCCTCTCAGCTACACAGCACTCCTGACAGCCGCTGAACAAGGGCGAGCTGCCTGTGGTGGCGTCACAGGCACCGAAGGCCCGGCCAGATTATTTGAGGCCTGAGGCCCAATTTCCCCAATGACACGCCCCAACCAACGGTGCTAGAAAACAGCTTACGTGAACGTTCATCTCACTTGTGCTGCCTTGCTGCCTTCAAAATGGCTGCCACGTATCAAATAGGATCGGCACTCCAAAGATATTCATTGTTTATCATGAGATGTTAAACCGAGGCCCCATCGACCCTCTCAGGAGGAAGTAAAAGATCCCCTGGCACTGTTTCAAAAAGGCGTAAGCAGAGTTCTCCCCGGTGTCCTGGCAACCAATGTCACAAAAAACAGATTATCTGCTCGTTATCACATTGCTCTTTGTGGGAGCTTGCTGTGCGCAATTTGGCTGCCACATTTCCTACATCACTACAATGACTCCACTTCAAAAGTGCTTCATTGGCTGTAAAGTGCTTTGGGACGTCCTGAGGTCGTGAAAGGCGCTATAGAAATGCAAGTTCTTTTTTTTTGTTGAGATATTTTTGTCTGACGCGTTAAGGGGCTAAATAAAAAAAACAGTCCTTCTTTTAAAAGAATGCACTTTCCGTGGAGAAGCAAAAAAAAATGTTTTAATATTTCTTTAGTCACTTTGGGGCTTTTAGCTGCTGGCACTGACAGGAGATTGGCTGGGACAGAAGTCCAATCAGGTTGTGATGTGAATGAGAGATAGACAATGCTCTATTGTCCAGTTATCTGAGTTTCTCTGTTTGAAATGTCTTGCTGTGCCATCTGTAAGGATTCTATGTGAAGAGCATTTAGCCAAACTCAATTACTCCTGGTCATGGGTGGGCATGAGCCCACAGCACAGAAATGTCTGTAATTCAACAATAATTGGCACATAATTGGCCGCCTTATTCTGAAAGGCCGTGGGTTAGTTGCTGTGGAAAATGTTACACTTGGTTCTGAGATTCGAGTTGAGGGACAATTTGGGGCAAAATAGAGGCTCTAATTTACATCAAATCCACGTTGTACCTGCCCTGGGAGTGTTTGAGGGGACAGTGTAGAGGGAGCTTTACTCTGTATCTAACCCATGCTGTACCTGGCCTGGGAGTGTTTGATGGGGAGAGTGTAGAGGGAGCTTTACTCTGTATCTAACCCATGCTGTACCTGGCCTGGGAGTGTTTGATGGGACAGTGTAGATGGAGCTTTACTCTGTACAGAGTGGAGCTATAGCAGGGGGTGATTTACAGCCAAATACAGAGAAAAAAACAAGGCAGAGCAAATATGCGAAGGCAAAAGGGAATATGGCAGGGCTGGAAGGCATTTATTTTAATGCAAGGAGTCTTGCAAATAAGGTGGACGAACTGAAGTTGTTGTTGAACACATGGGAGTACGATATTGTTGCTATCACGGAGACATGGTTGAGGGAGGGTCAGGACTGGCAGCTCAATATTCCGGGGTATAGAATCTTCAGGCGAGACAGAGGGGGGTGTAAAAGGGGAGGGGGTGTTGCAATATTAATTAAGGAGTCAATTACTGCTGTAAGGAGGGATGATATATTAGCGGGTTCCTCTAATGAGGCCATATGGGTAGAACTTAAAAACAAAAAGGGAGCAAGCACTTTGCTGGGAGTGTACTATAGGCCCCCAAACAGTCAGGGGGAGATAGAGGAACAGATATGTAGGCAAATCTCAGAAAAGTGCGAAAATAATAGGGTAATAATAGTGGGGGATTTCAACTTCCCCAATATAAATTGGGATAGTCAGAGTGTGAAAGGCTTAGAGAATGCAGAATTCTTAAAGTGCATCCAGGAGAGCTTTTTGAGCCAACATGTAGAAAGTCCTACAAGAGAGGGGGCGATACTGGACCTAATTCTGGGGAATGTAGCCGGGCAAGTGGTGGAAGTGTCAGTAGGAGAGCATTTTGGCGACAGTGACCATAATTCGGTGAGATTTAAGGTGGTCATGGAAAAAGACAAAGACGGCCCGGAAATAAGGGTTCTAAATTGGGGGAAGGCCGATTTTAATATGATAAGGCAGGATCTGGCCAAAGTGGACTGGGAGCAGCTACTTATAGGAAAATCCACATCAAGACAGTGGGAGACTTTCAGAAGGGAAATAGAGAGAGTACAACGCCAACATGTTCCTGTAAAGGTCAAGGGTGGGACCAACAAGCAAAGGGAACCTTGGATGACAAGGGATATACAAAAATGCAGTAGAAATAAAAGGGGGGCTTTTGGCAGTTACAAAAGACTAAAGACGGAAGAAGCCCTAGAGGAGTATAAAAAGTGCAGGGGCATACTTAAAAAAGAAATTAGGAGGGCGAGGAGGGGCCATGAAATAACACTGGCGAGCAAAATAAAGGAAAATCCTAAGATGTTTTCTAAGTATATTAAGGGCAAGAGGATAACCAGGGAAAGGGTAGGGCCCATTAGGGACCAAAGTGGCAATCTGTGTGTAGAGCCAGATGATGTAGGCGGGGTTTTAAATGAATTTTTTGCATCTGTGTTCACTATGGAGAGAGACGATGCAGACATAGAAATTGGGCAAGGGGACTGTGACATACTTGAACATATTAGCATCGAGAGGGAGGAGGTGCTAGCGGTTTTAGCAGGCCAAAAAGTGGATAAATCCCCAGGCCCGGACGAGATGTATCCCAGGCTGCTGTGGGAGGCAAAGGAGGAGATTGCAGGGGCTCTGACACAAATTTTCAGAACCTCTCTGGCCACAGGGGATGTACCAGAGGACTGGAGAACAGCTAATGTAGTACCATTATACAAGAAGGGTAGCAGGGATAAACCAGGGAATTACAGGCCAGTGAGCCTAACATCTGTGGTAGGGAAATTATTGGAAAAAATTCTGAGGGACAAAAGTAGTCTCCACTTGGAGAGGCAAGGATTAATCGGGGATAGTCAGCATGGCTTTGTCAAGGGTAAATCATGTCTGACAAATCTGATTGAATTTTTCGAGGGGGTGACTAGGGGGGTGGATGAGGGAAATGCTGTGGATGTGGTTTACATGGACTTCAGTAAAGCTTTTGACAAAGTCCCGCAGAGGAGACTGGTCAAGAAGGTAAGAGCCCATGGGATCCAGGGTGCCTTGGCGCGTTGGATCCTAAACTGGCTGAGTGGCAGGAGGCAGAGGGTGATGGTCGAAGGATGCTTTTGTGACTGGAAGCCTGTGTCCAGTGGGGTACCTCAGGGATCGGTGCTGGGTCCCTTGTTGTTTGTGATCTACATAAATGATTTGGATGAGAATGTAAAAGGTATGATCAGTAAGTTCGCAGATGACACGAAAATTGGTGGGGTGGTAAATTGCGAGGAGGAAAGCCTCAGGCTACAGGACGATATAAACGGGTTGGTCAGATGGGCGGAAAAGTGGCAAATGGAATTTAACCCTGAAAAGTGCGAGGTGATGCATTTTGGACGGACAAATAAGGCAAGGGAATACACAATGAGTGGTAGGACCCTAGGAAGTACAGAGGGTCAGAGGGACCTTGGTGTACATGTACATAGATCTCTGAAGGCAGCGGAACAGGTAGATAAGGTGGTTAAAAAGGCATATGGGATACTTGCCTTCATTAGCCGAGGCATAGAATATAAGAGCAGGGAGGTTATGATGGAGCTATACAAAACGCTGGTGAGGCCACAGCTGGAGTACTGTGTGCAGTTCTGGTCGCCTCACTATAGGAAGGATGTGATTGCTTTGGAGAGGGTGCAGAGAAGATTCACCAGGATGTTACCTGGGATGGAGCGCCTCAGCTATGAAGAAAGACTAAACAGGCTGGGGTTGTTTTCCTTGGAGCAAAGAAGGCTGAGGGGGGACCTGATTGAGGTGTACAAAATGATGAGGGGCATAGATAGGGTAGATAAAGAGGAACTTTTCCCCTTAGTAGGGGGGTCAATATCAAGGGGGCATAGATTCAGGGTAAGGGGCAGGAGATTTAGAGGGGATTTGAGGAGGAACTTTTTCACCCAGAGGGTGGTTGGAATCTGGAACTCACTACCTGAAAGGGTGGTAGAGGCAGGAACCCTCACAACATTCAAGAAGCATTTGGATGAGCACTTAAAATGCCATTGCATACAAGGCTATGGACCAAATGCTGGAAAATGGGATTAGACAGGACAGGGATGGATGGGCGGCGCGGACACGATGGGCCGAAGGGCCTCTTTCTGTGCTGTAAAACTCTATGGGCTAGATTTTCAGTATAGGCAGTTTTGGGGCGCTAACTTTAGCGCCCGCCCGAAGTTAGCGCCCGCCCCAAAGTAGCGCCCCGTTGCCGGGAATTCAGTGGCTTCGCCCTAAGAGGTTGGTGGAGCGCTAAAAGAGGCGTTCCACTACTCTCTTTAGGCGCTAAGCCGGCGGTCCAGAGGGATAGCGCCCAGGCGGGGCGCAGCACGGGTGCGGTCATTTTTGCACTGACAGCAGACCCCGTGGTGCCGGCCAGCTCTTAAAGGGGGAAGGGACGAATTGGTCTGCTGCCACGCCCTGCACACTGCAGCCTTGCAAAGAGGCCTCAACACTACTGCTCAGCCCCAGGGAGTCATGGCAACGCCAGAGAAGGCCCGTCAGCGTGCCCTGCGCTTCTCAGAGGGTGATCTGGACATAATGGTCACAGCTCTGGAGGTGAGGCGCAAGATCTTGTTTCCAGAGAGTGGGAGGAATCCAACCCACCACGACTACACCAAAGCCTGGAAGCAGATCGCCCAGAGGGTGACGTTCACCGGCGAGGCCCCCAGGACCCACAAACAATGCCGTAAGAAATACAACGATCTGACCAGGATTGTGAGGGTGAGTAGCCTTTCCAGTCTCCTCCTCATTCTTGCATGTACACCTGACATGATGGGCAAAGGGACCTGAAAGTCCTATTGGCCAGCCCTCAGCCAGCAGCATTGGGACAGTCATGAGCATCAAATGGCCATTCGGCACTCTCCACTTTGGCCAAGCTATTCCACCATGGGAGGCAGTGCACACTACATCAGGGCTTCACTCTGTCCAAGCTATTCCACCATGGGAGGCAGTGCACACTACATCAGGGCTTCACTCTGTCCAAGCTATTCCACCATGGGAGGCAGTGCACACTACATCAGGGCTTCACTGCGCACTTACAGCCCGTCCTTTCTCTTGCAGGCTAAAGTAGCGTTTAATCGCCAGGCCCGTGCCGGGGTGGCCGCGCCAAGCTGCAGAAGCTCACTCGGCTGGAGGAGCGCGTGTGTGTGCTCATGGGAGCCCGTGTGATTGTCCCCACAGCGTGCGGTGTATCCGACCCTCCACTGCCCGGCAATGGTAAGGACCTCGCCTTTTGGCCCTCTCGCGTCGCACTGGCCCATCCGAGCTACCTCCTTTGCCACTGTCCCACCAATGCGCTGAATCCCACCAGTCCTAACTCCCTCGCTGACGCCGTCTCCTCACTCTGAAGCTACTCTTGTGCATTCCTGCTTTCAGCTGGTGACGACCAGGACCCTGAGGCTGCCAGTGACAGCACCTCCGACCAGGAGGAGGAGGAGGAGCAAGCCGGACCTTCGGGGGAACAGTCACGTCCCGCAGGAGAGGAGGAAATGCTTGACACCTCCTCACTGGACGAGTGCCTGGAGGAACTGTCGCAGGGCAATGCAGCTTCTGGGACCAGTGGCGTCCAGCCACCTAGCAGCCGTGCGCGTGGCCCGCGGCCTTCCCCCCAAAGGGGGGAAGGATCAGAGGGGAGTGCTGCTGCTCGGCACACTCGCCGTCACCAACGCGGCAAGGGTCCCCTAGTTCGGCCCCCTCCTCCCCAGCGGGAGAGTCGCGACTCCAGTCCGGACACCTTCACTTCGGAGGAGGTGCGGAAGCTCGATCAGATGGCCGACGACTCGGACCGGCGCCACACGGAGCTAATGAGCGTGGTGGGGCGCATGCCTGAGGCCATCGAGTCGCTGGCGACCAGTGTGCGCGAGTTCGGGGCAGCAACTGCCGCGACTGGCCGCATGCTAACTGATGCCGTCAAGACCCTGGCGGATGTGATGCGCGCGCACACCAGGACCACAGGGCCACTCACTGCTGCCACACGCGCTGTCTCAGGCAGGCATCGCCAGGGCAGGCGCCGCGCTGGACCATCCCAGCAAGCCGGCCGACGGCTGATTGCTGCGGATCCTGCAGTGCGGGCCCGGCCGAGTGCCACCGCGCCACAGCACCAGCCAGCGCATCCCAGACGCCAGCTGGCCCACATTGCGCCATCCGTCGCCGCCATTCCCCCTCTGGGGCGTCGACGGCAAGCGGCTGCAGCTGATGGTGGCCAGGCTCAGGTGCGCCACTCAGCAGACGGCCCCTCGAGGCCCGAACGCCGTGTAGGCCGCCCCCCAGCGGCATCTGGCGGAAGGGCATCTGAGCCTCAGGCGCCTTCCCCCAGCCTCGCAGCAGCCACTGGGCAGAGCTTGCGAAGGAGCAGCAGGCAGGGCAGGGGAGGCAAAATGCTGGCCAAGGTCTCGCCCTCGCGGGCCACTCAGTAGAGGGTGTGGCCAGCTTTCCTTTAATATGGCGGTGGCCATCTTTATTTTGCCCATGGTTGTGCTTTTGGAGGGCTTATTTTTTGCGTTAGGCCGACGTTGAGGCCCGGTTTCAATAAAGGTGGAGTGGCTCCTCCCCAGTTTGTGCGAGTGAGTCGTTTGTTGGGCTTTTTGTGGGGCCCGTTTATTGTTTTTGGGGATTCATGTGGGAAGGGCTTTTCATTTTTGTGCAATAAAAAATTATCTTTATTCATGCAGTCTCCATGGTTGTTCTTCTTAGTGTTTGTTGGCTTCGCCGGCTGAGGGCTTGCGGAGCGGCTGCATTCATCTTCCCTCATGGCCCCTGGCCATTCCCTGACAGGGGGCTTAGAAGTACCGTGTAATAAGGTGGCGTCGTGCGGCCCTTGGCCCTGGTCGCTCCCTCCTGGGAACGTACTCCTGCTCCTCCTCCTCCTCCTCATGCTCCTCATGCTCCTCCTGCTCCTCCTCCTGAGGTGCTGGTCCAACGTCAGGTGGCAGTGCCTGAGTCCTGCGGATAGCCAGGTTGTGTAGCATGCAGCAAACCACCACAAATTGGGAGACCCGGTCCGGCGAATACTGGAGAGCTCCTCCGGAGCGATCAAGGCAGCGGAACCGCTGCTTGAGGACCCCAATAGTTAGCTCGATGATGTTGCGGGTGGTTTGATGGCTCTCGTTGTAGGCCTCTTCAGCAGCGGTCCTGGGCGCGCGAAGCGGGGTCATGAGCCAGGTGCACAAAGGATAGCCTTTGTCCCCGATGAGCCATCCTCTTGGGGAAGGCTGTGCCTGGAACATGTCATGCACAGTACTCTGCCGCAGGATAAAGGCATCGTGGCTGCTGCCTGGGAAGCTGGCATTGACTGCCATGATGCGCTGCTTGTGGTCACATACCAGCTGCACATTCAGAGAATGGTAGCCCTTCCTGTTGCGATACTGCTCGCCATGCTCCAGAGGGGCCCGCAAAGCCACATGCGTACAGTCAATGGCGCCCTGCACCAAGGGGAATTCCCCAAGTCTGGCAAATCCCAATGCGCGCTGATGCTGGCTCTCGAGGGCCATGGGGAAGGAGATGAATTGGCTTCTCCTTCTGAACAGTGCTTCGGTCACGTGGCGGATGCAGCGATGCGCGCCGTACTGGGAGATGTTTGCTATGTCCCCAGCAGCGTATTGGAAGGAGCCGGTGGCATAGAAGTTCAATGCCACCGTCACCTTCACTTCCACCGACAGAGACGTCCTGCACCTGAGCTTTGGCCGCAGATCTCGGCGAAGCAGGTGGCAGATCTCTGCAATCACCTCCTTTCGGAATCGGAGCCTTCTAACACATCGCGCGGCACTCATGTTTAGGTAGGAGCGCTGCTGGCGGTATAGCCTGACTGGGTAAGGCCTACGTGGCCGACGCCTGTAGCCCCCTCTGCCTCTAGCCAGGGCTGCCCCTCTCACAATGCGTCTGCGAGCCCTACGGATATGGCGCTGCAGCTGCGCGTTGGCACCCCATGCAGCCCCCATCAAATCCTGGCAAACAGTCTAATTTCCAAATGGCCACTTGCAGCGCTATTGCCTGAGTCCAAAAATACCTGGCTCTTGCTGCTTGAAACCAGTTAGCTATCCTCCTTGTTGTGTCTCCAGAAATGCGTTGCACAAGACTGTTTTCTGAAAAAAGGATGGCCTTTATACTGGAGAGGACGTTCCCTTTAATTAGCGCCCCCCGGGGCCCGCGCTGGTTGTGTTGCGTTCCTTTTTCCAAACGCTCCGGCCGCCCGCCGCACAATGGGGCGGTCCGACTGAAGTTTGCAATCGGGGCGGCCAAAGGGCGTTGCACGAGGATGTGACGTCATTTTCTGCGCGCGCATCCGGGCGGGCGCTAAACTTTGCGCCGGCGCTAACGGGCAACTTAATTTGGGGCGGAGCGCAAACTGCGCTGCGCCCGGGCGCTACACGCATAGCGCCCGGAAATCACTTCTCTTAAGGCGCTAACTGCTGGCGCAAGCTACTGAAAATCTAGGCCTATGACTCAATGGGCTAGATTTTCAGTATAGACAGTTTTGGGGCGCTAACCTTAGCGCCCGCCGGAAGTTAGCGGCCGCCCCAAAGTAGCGCCCCGTTGCCGGAAATTCAGTGGCTTCGCCCTAAGAGGTTGGTGGAGCGCTAAAAGAGGCGTTCCACTACTATCTTTAGGCGCTAAGCCGGCGGTGCAGAGCGCAACACCCGAGCTCGGGCACAGCGCACGGCAGACACTCTGGTGCCAGTGAGCTCTTAAAGGGGAAGGGTGCATGTGTGTTTGGAGGAGGAGGAGGAGGAGGAGGAGGAGGAGGAGGAGGAGGAGGATGATGATGATTCACAACAACACACTGGATCCTTCCACACAACACATGCAGACGGCCGTTTATAGTGCAGGAGGAGTGCCCTTTAATTTGCGCACCCCAGGGTGTGTTGCGTTCCATTTTACAAACGCTCTGGACGCCAGCCGCACAATGGGGCGGTCCGACTGAAGTTTGGATTCGGGGCGGCCAAAGGGCGTTGCACGAGGATGTGACGTCATTTTCTGCGCGCGCATCCGGGCGGCCGCTAAACTTTGCGCCGGCGCTAACGGGCAACTTAATTTGGGGCGGGGCGCAAACTGCGCTGCGCCCGGGCGCTACACGCATAGCGCCCGAAAATCACTTCTCTTAAGGCGCTAACTGCTGGCGCAAGCAACTGAAAATCTAGCCCTATGACTCTAACCTGTGCTGTACCTGCCCTGGGAGTGTTAGATGGGACAGTGTAGAGGGAGCTTTACTCTGTATCTAACCCATGCTGTACCTGGCCTGGGAGTGTTTGATGGGACAGTGTAGATGGAGCTTTACTCTGTATCTAACCTGTGCTGTACCTGCACTGGGAGTGTTTGATGGGACAGTGTAGAGGGAGCTTTACTCTGTATCTAACCCGTGTTGTACCTGCCCTGGGAGTGTTTGGTGGGACAGTGTAGAGAGAGCTTTACTCTGTATCTAACCCGTGTTGTACCTGCCCTGGGAGTGTTTGATGGGACAGTGTAGAGGGAGCTTTACTCTGTATCTAACCCGTGCTGTACCTGCCCTGGGAGAGTTTGGTGGGACAGTGTAGAGAGAGCTTTACTCTGTATCTAACACGTGCTGTACCTGCCCTGGGAGTGTTTGGTGGGACAGTGTAGAGAGAGCTTTACTCTGCATCTAACCCGTGCTGTACCTACCCTGGGAGTGTTTGGTGGGACAGTGTAGAGGGAGCTTTACTCTGTATCTAACCCGTGCTGTACCTGCCCTGGGAGTGTTTGATGGGGAGAGTGTAGAGGGAACTTTACTCTGTATCTAACCTGAGCTGTACCTGCCCTGGGAGTGTTTGATGGGACAGTGTAGAGGGAGCTTTACTCTGTATCTAACCTGTGCTGTACCTGCCCTGGGAGTGTTTGATGGGACAGTATAGAGGGAGCTTTACTCTGTATCTAACCCGTGCTGTACCTGCCCTGGGGGTGTTTGATGGGACAGTGTAGCGGGAGCTTTACTCTGTATCTAACCCGTGCTGTACCTGCCCTGGGAGTGTTTGATGGGACAGTGTAGAGGGAGCTTTACTCTGTATCTAACCCGTGCTGTAGCTGCCCTGGGAGTGTTTGGTGGGACAGTGTAGAGAGAGCTTTACTCTGCATCTAACCCGTGCTGTACCTACCCTGGGAGTGTTTGGTGGGACAGTGTAGAGGGAGCTTTACTCTGTATCTAACCCGTGCTGTACCTGCCCTGGGAGTGTTTGATGGGGAGAGTGTAGAGGGAACTTTACTCTGTATCTAACCTGAGCTGTACCTGCCCTGGGAGTGTTTGATGGGACAGTGTAGAGGGAGCTTTACTCTGTATCTAACCTGTGCTGTACCTGCCCTGGGAGTGTTTGATGGGACAGTATAGAGGGAGCTTTACTCTGTATCTAACCCGTGCTGTACCTGCCCTGGGGGTGTTTGATGGGACAGTGTAGCGGGAGCTTTACTCTGTATCTAACCCGTGCTGTACCTGCCCTGGGAGTGTTTGATGGGACAGTGTAGAGGGAGCTTTACTCTGTATCTAACCCGTGCTGTAGCTGCCCTGGGAGTGTTTGATGGGACAGTGTAGAGGGAGCTTTACTCTGTATCTAACCTGTGCTGTACCTGCCCTGGGAGTGTTTGATGGGGAGAGTGTAGAGGGGGCTTTACTCTGTATCTAACCCGTGCTGTACCTGCCCTGGGAGTGTTTGGTGGGACAGTGTAGAGAGAGCTTTACTCTGTATCTAACCCATGCTGTACCTGGCCTGGGAGTGTTTGATGGGACAGTGTAGAGGGAGTTTTACTCTGTATCTAACCCGTGCTGTACCTGCCCTGGGAGTGTTTGATGGGACAGTGTAGAGGGAGTTTACACTGTATCTAACCGTGCTGTACCTGCCCTGGGAGTGTTTGATGGGACAGTGTAGAGGGAGCTTTTCTCTGTATCTAACCCATGCTGTACCTGCCCTGGGAGTGTTTGATGGGGAGAGTGTAGAGGGAGCTTTACTCTGTATCTAACCCGTGCTGTACCTGTCCTGGGAGTGTTTGATGGGACAGTGTAGAGGGAGCTTTACTCTGTATCCAACCCGTGCTGTACCTGCCCTGGGAGTGTTTGATGGGAGAGTGTAGAGGGAGCTTTACTCTGTATCTATCCCGTGCTGTACCTGCCCTGGGAGCGTTTGATGGGACAGTGTAGAGGGAGCTTCACTCTGTATCTAACCCATGCTGTACCTGCCCTGGGAGTGTTTGATGGGACAGTGTAGAGGGAGTTTTACTCTGTATCTAACCCGTGCTGTACCTGCCCTGGGAGTGTTTGGTGGGACAGTGTAGAGAGAGCTTTACTCTGTATCTAACCCATGCTGTACCTGGCCTGGGAGTGTTTGATGGGACAGTGTAGAGGGAGTTTTACTCTGTATCTAACCCGTGCTGTACCTGCCCTGGGAGTGTTTGATGGGACAGTGTAGAGGGAGTTTACACTGTATCTAACCGTGCTGTACCTGCCCTGGGAGTGTTTGATGGGACAGTGTAGAGGGAGCTTTTCTCTGTATCTAACCCATGCTGTACCTGCCCTGGGAGTGTTTGATGGGGAGAGTGTAGAGGGAGCTTTACTCTGTATCTAACCCGTGCTGTACCTGTCCTGGGAGTGTTTGATGGGACAGTGTAGAGGGAGCTTTACTCTGTATCCAACCCGTGCTGTACCTGCCTTGGGAGTGTTTGATGGGACAGTGTAGAGGGAGCTTTACTCTGTATCTATCCTGTGCTGTACCTGCCCTGGGAGCGTTTGATGGGACAGTGTAGAGGGAGCTTCACTCTGTATCTAACCCATGCTGTACCTGCGTGTTTAACGCCGGCACTGAATACTTTAAATGGAAACTTTTCAATCCCTTGCACGAACATCCTTCCACCTTGATGAGTATAAAATTGAGCAAAAAAAAATTGTTTTGCTGGACGCAAACCAGGAGTAGTCAATCTTCAGAGACCGTTAAGGCTGTGCTGGAGCTGGATAACGTTTTAAACAGCTCCGTGCAAATCAACAATCGCTCTCCCATCTGTAGACCATTACGCGCACATCCTGAAGAAAGATACTGTTTCAGACGGTTACAATGAAAGCATTCTTGTCAAGTGAGTTAAAGACAACTCTGGTGATCGCGAGACTGACAAGCGAGCTTGTACTGTCTGGGTGCAAAAAACAGTGAGTTGACTGTGTGTTGATAGCTCTCTCACTGCGGGGGGGAAACTTGGCAGCTCACGACTGCTAAACACGTCTAGAAAGCAGATCGGAAAGTGAAACAATTGCGCCCTGGGTCAGCTCTCCACACCCGTTGTTTGCAAAGCATCGCCGGCGATATTTTAAAGAGACACTCCTCATTCAACTGACCTTATTTTTTTTGGAGAAGCGAGTGTCGGAGGAGCTGTGTTTTGAAAGATAAGCCTCTGCCTTTTTCAGGGATCACACCGCTGATCCACGTTCTCGCTCCATTCCTCAATCCCTCCTCTCTCCAGTAATGCATCTAATCGTCGGAGGACCATTTCCGCTGTCTGCTTCCATCCAGCCCTGGCAACTCATTCCAAGATTTTATTACACTTTGGGTGAAGACGTTTCCCCTCTGAATCTCTTCATGCTCTGGCTTTCCTCATTTCAACTTGTATCCCATGGGATTTGAACACTTCATCACAGTGAACAGTTTCCATGGACCAGTTTTGACAAATCTCTGCATCGAATTATACAGCACAGAAGGAGGCCGTTCGGCCCATCGTGCCTGTGCCTGCTCTTTGAAAGAGCTCTCCAATTAGTCCCACTCCCCCCTGCTCTTTCTCCATACCCCAGCAAATTTTTCCTTTTCAATTATTTATCCAATTCCCTTTTGAAAGTTACTATTAAATCTGCTTCCACCCCACTTTCAGGCAGCGCATTCCAGATCATAACAACTCGCTGCGTAAAACACATTCTCCTCATCTCCCCTCTGATTCTTTTGCCAATTATCCTAAATCTGTGGTCACCCCGACCCTCCTGCCAAGTTAAAACAGTTTCTCCATTGCTATTCTATCAAAATCCTTCATGATTTTGAGCACCTCTATTACATCTCCCCTTAACCTTCTCCACTCTAAGGAGAACAATCCTAGTTTCCCAAGCTTCTCCACATAGCTAAAGTCCCTCATCGCTGGTAACATTCTGATAAATCTCCTCTGCACCCTCTCCAAGGCCTTGACATCCTTCCTAAAATGTGGTGCCCAGAGCTGTGTGCAATACTCCAGCTGAGGCCTAACCAGTGAATTATAAAGGTTTAACATAACTTCCTTGCTTTTCTACTCTATGCCTCTATTGTTGATGCCAAGGATACCATATGCTTAAATGCATGATTTTAAAAACTTCAATTATGTCCCCTCGCAGTCATCAAGTCATAACAGCACAGAAGGAGACCATTCGGCCCATCGAGTCTGTGCCGGCTCGCTGCAGAGCAATCCAATCAGCCGCATTCCCCCCGCTCTATCCCCATAGCCCTGCAAGTTTGTTTCCCTCAAGTACCTATCTAGTCTCCCCTTGAAAACATTGAGGGCCTCCGCTTCCACCACTTCTCCTCTTTTCCAAAGGAAACCAAAGTTCTTGAGTTCTCCTCATAGCTTAAATTCCTGATACTTGTAGCCATCATCATTACTCAGCTCTGACCCCACTCCATGGCAGTAATATCCTTTGCACGACATAAATGACCACAACTGTAAGCAATAGTTCAGTAAACAACAGACCTAGGCCCAACCATCTTCAGCTGCTTCATCAACGACCTTCCCTCCAACATAAGGTCAGAAATGGGGATGTTCGCTGATGACTGCACAGTGTTCAGTGCCATTCACAACTCCTCAGATAATGAAGTAGTCCATGCCCGCATGCAACAAGACCTGGACGATGTTCAGGCTTTGTAGGATTCGCAAAATTGGACTTTGTATTAATCAGGGTCAAATGGCAGAAGAGGCCATGATTTTAAAGGCTGTTTTAAAAGAAGCCCAGAAAAAGGGGCGTACAAAATGGCCGCCATACCATGTGACCAGCTTATTGGGACACTTTAAAATGGTTCCTGCGAATCCTCAGACAGCTTTGTGGATTCAACCCACAGCAAGTTCTGGAAGCCATTTCTGAGAGAACGAAACCAGACCCACACATATACATATGGATTAGATGCAGATCCAGTCAAGATCGGCCTGGAGACAGAGGCCATCTAAATGTTGACCCAGACAAAAGGGGACAATTTCATATTCATGAGAACAGCACCCAGGACTAGATAACGAGATCAGCAGGACATTAAAAACAATGAAGGTCATTCCAGACCAGAGATGGGCCTTTACCGGCCATCGAAAACATTTTAAAATATAATAACTGCCCTGCTGTGCTCCCAGCCCGCCAAAAGTTAAACAAAGACTAACCTGATTTTGGGCGGGAAGTGGAGATTCTGGGGGAAAAGTATAACTGAAGGAGTTGGAGTTGTACGACACACTCAGGAAGAAGGACTCGCTCGGAGGACGCAGAGCTCACGCAGGCACTCGGGAAACTCTGAAGGAGACACCGGAGTTGTAGTTGGAGACAGCGGCGGGTGAAGAGGAGTCGCTTCGGGAGAAGATCAGCAAACTCCTCTCCACCATCGGAGGAGGAAGAAGAATTAAGCCAACATCAAGAAGGCCATTCGAAGCCGGCGTCCCGCCCCGGGGAAACACATCGGGAGATCATCGACCATCCCCGGGCCGTTGCCGAAACGAGAGGCCATCGACCCAACTCGGGAGAAGAGACCAAAAACAAACTGAAGAAACGATGGGAGCCAGCCCAAGGCTCCTCTGACCGGGGTCGAGCCAATGATCCCCGACCCCGCCGACAGCCAGAACCAGCTGGTGTCCAGCCGCCCCCGACCCCCACCTCAGGAGAGAGGTGTGGCGCAGCTCGCTGGGGTTCCACGATCCACGTGGAGACGGAACGCCTGAAAGGATCAAACGTAGACTGGTTCAAAACCTTGCACTTCCTAGTTGGATTGGTGAGCATGTTTCTGGCCCTTCACAATCAGATCTAGATAGGTTTAAGGGGGTGGATTTAAGGGTACAATTAACATGAGTTGTTGTCCCTCGACGTTCCGTGTGTTTCCTTATTTCATGATGATCTTTGTAGAGTATAAGATGCCTGTATTTGCCTTAGTTAGTACTGTGTCGTTATGATTTGTTTGTGTTTTTCCCTCCCATGTACTCTCTTATCTGCTTGCATTTGATTTTGATATTTTTCCTTATGCAATAAAATTTCATTTCGTTTCATCAAACTTGGTCTACAAGAGTTTTCTCTACATTGTAGTTCCTGCCCCAAAGTCCAGGGTACAGAATCTAAGGGGCGAGTGGGTCGAACCACTCACGGTTTTACTGTGCAAGAGAGAGAGGCCTCTAGAGAGAGAAACCTCAGAGACATCTCTCAGGAAAACCCCTTACAGCTTGGGCTGACAAGTGGCAGGTAACATTCGCGCCACAGAAGTGCCAGGCAATGACTATCTCTAACAAGCAAGAGTCTAACCACCTCCCCTTGACATTCAACGGCATTACCATCACCGAATCCCCCACCATCAACATCCTGGGGGTCACCATTGACCAGAAACTTAACTGGACCAGCCACATAAATACTGTGGCAACAAGAGCAGGTCAGAGGCTGGGTATTCTGCGGCAAGTGTCTCACCTCCTGACTCACCAAAGCCTTTCCACCATCTACAAGGCACAAGTCAGGAGTGTGATGGAATACGCTCCACTTGCCTGGATGAGTGCAACTCCAACAACACTCAAGAAGCTCAACACCATCCAGGACAAAGCAGCCCACTTGATTGGCACCCCATCTACCACCTTAAATATTCACTCCCTCCACCACCGGCGCACCGTGGCTGCAGTGTGTACCGTCTACAAGATACACTGCAGCAACTCGCCAAGGCTTCTTCGGCAGCACCTCCCAAACCCGCGACCTAGAAGGACAAGGGCAGCAGGCGCATGGGAACACCACCACCTCCAAGTTCCCCTCCAAGTCACGCACCATCCTGACTTAGAAGTATATCGCTGATCCTTCATCGTTGCTGGGTCAAAATCCTGGAACTCCCTCCTTAACAGCACTGTGGGAGCACCTTCACCACACGGACTGCTGCGGTTCAAGAAGGCGGCTCACCACCAACTTCCCAAGGGCAACTAGGGATGGGCAATAAATGCTGGCCTTGCCAGCGACGCCCACATCCCATAAACCAATAAAAAAAAAGATGGGATATGACAAATTCCTCGTGCAACACCAATCCACTATTGTCACATCAAAGAAAGAAAAAAATGGTATATCTATTGTGCCTTTCATGACCTCAAGACATCACAAATGGCTTTGCAGCAAGTGAAGTATTTTTTGAAGCATAGTCACTGTTGTAACATAGGAATTGCGGCTGCCAATTTGCGCACAGCAAGCTCCCACAAACAGCAATGAGATAATGACCAGATAATCTGTTTTTTTTAGTGATATTGGTCACAGGTTAAACGTAGGCCAGGACAACAGTGCAAATGATACGTCGAAGTGTTTCAATATAACGTTTACGTAGAATCCCTAAAAGCAGAAAGAGGCCAACTACCCTAATATAAGTCTATTACTTCTTGAAAGATCTCAACTCCATTTACCCTTCTTCTCACCATAGGCACTGGCAAAGACTGGGGGAGCAGCACTGAGGTATCTGTGTATGGTCAGGCCTAACCTTGTCAATGGGTGGACCTGGTCATTTATTTTCCCCTTAACATCAGACGTCAACTTAAGAACTTACGCTATGCATTCACCCAGGACCAGACTGGAATGTGTGTCTGGAGTATGAAAGTTCGCTTATGTCAAGGACTCTTCCAAATAAACAGAGTTAATGTTATTTTGTTTCTGCCCAGATACCTGTGGAGTGAAGATACTTAAGGGTGTGCTGCTGATGTTCTCATGTGAGACAGCAACAGCGTTCCTTCCATTTACTGGGCTTCCTGGCACCAAAACCCGACAAAACTCACAGGATAAAGCTCAACTATTGATTAATTTTACACACTGAAAGCAAACTTACCCAGTGACCTAGTAAAATAAGCATAAACACGACTGATTTATATCTTTGACGTGTCTCCTCACACTCTTGCCAGTTTGGCTCAGTTGGTAGCGCTCTCGTCTCTGCCTCACACAAATGAGTACGCATCATACTCTCAGAGACTTGAGCTCATAATCTAGACCGGAAGGCCTTTTTGCTGGTTTATGCGGCTTTCACGTGGCCAGGTACCGAATCAGCTTTGGAGATGCCACGACGTGAATGGATTTTTCCTTTGGAATGCAGTAGGCCCTTGATGAACGATGCAGTGAATCCTGCAGATATCTTCGGAAAGCCGAACAAACTGATCACCTCTCACACGAGCCAAGGTAAAAGTATTCTCACTATGTGAAAGATTCAAATCTTAATTCGAAAGCCGGGTCTCTAGTCCTCTGGCATGGATCATGACAGTTTGGACACATTCTTCCCGCTAATAGAATAATATGTTGGCAGAGAACGAACACTCTTACAGCCTCAAACGCCAACTTTATGATTACTTTGTCAAAAAAAAGACCAAAAGGAATTGAGAAAGTCCTTCCTGAACAGATGTCCATTTTGCTGCACGTGCTGTCACCAAACATACTGGTCTGAGCAAGACCAATACTTGCTTGGATTATCAAACAAGTCACCTCCTCTGAACAACATCTCTCAAATTGCTTACTGTCCAGGGGAGAGGTATACCCCAAATTGGGGAGTGTATGCACTTCATCTCTATGTACCTTTGTGAGTCAACATTGGTCCCACCTCATCGTTGGAGATGACCTTCATCTCATCAGCATTGAGCCTCCTGTAACACACCGAAAACAAGCTCAATCATCGCACTAAGTGAGCAGCACTCCGTCTTGCACTGTATTATTTTTGTCCTTGTTCATGCCGTTCTTTCCTTCGACCTCTTTTGAGGCTCCAATGTGAGATGTTAAACCAAGGTTGCATCTGGCTGCTCCAGTGATTCAGGTAGACCTTAAAGGTCCCGTGGAACTATTCAAAGAACAGGGAGTTCTCCCCGTGTCTTGGCCAACCTTCCTCCCCTTAACTAACTCTGCCGTATAAATAAAACGTTAACTGGTCATTTGCCTCATGACTGTCTGTGAGATGTCGCTGGTTGAGAATGGCTGTCTTATTTGCCTAAATAAGCACAGTCGCTGCCCCCCAAAGAACTTCCTTGTACAAAGTACTTAGTGAAGTGCCGAGGTTTAAACGCATGTTTTTTTTTAGTTAGTCATGGATTTATCACAGTTACAGGGGAAAGGGGGGGGTGGGGTCACGAGATTTTCAGATTTTATGAAAGGAAGTCCCAATATATAAAAGTAATTGACTCCCACTAGCCTAGGGAGGGCTGATGTGAGCGAGGGAGCAGAAAAGAGGATCTTTTCAAAATGAGACAAGGTTAAATTTTGGGATGCTTTGTGCGGCTGGATACGTTTGAGATGCTATGCACGGAGATTGCAATGATGGCTGGCGCACTGCGGCCCTTGTGCTTCCTGCCCGCTCCACGGGGCGTGCTCCGACGGCGGTGTGAGACCGCGCCAAAAAAACCTGCCCCCTTAAAGGTCCCCTCAAACCGCGGTAACTTAACCTCCTGCTTCACCGCTTTTGGCAACGCAAGTCCACCACACGGCATGAAATTCTCCAGACCGATCATTTCAAGTTGTCCCAGTGCCACCGTACACGGTTTCGGCACGTGGGAAGCGAGAGTCTCTGGTGAATGTTCCCTCTTTTCCCCATTAAAAAGAGGAGGGAGAATGGATTGAGGTCTACAATCTGGAGTTTCCAATATGTGGCCTAAATTGAACCAGTTTGAGATATCCTACGTAACCTGGTCTGAAAACAATTGGACATAAGGAGTAGGAGCAGGAGTAGGTCATTTGGCCCCTGGAGCCTGCTCCACCATTCAATAAGATCATGGCTGATCTTATGATTGATTATCCATTAAGCTGTGTGCAAAATGGCTGCTGTATTTATTTGTTTTCTTTTATTCATTCATGGGATCTGGGCGTCGCTAGCAAGGCCAGCATTTATTGCCCACCCCTAATTGCCCTCGAGAAGGTGGTGGTGAGCCCCCTTCTTGAATACAACTGAGTGGCTTGCTAGGCTATTTCAGAGGGCAGTTAAGAGTCAACCACATTGCTGTGGGTCTGGAGTCATGTATAGGCCGGACTGGGTAAGGAGTTTGGGACATTGGCTGTAAGGTATGATTCTGTGAGTATGACTATGTCAGGCTGTTGCATGACTAGTCTGTGGGACGGCTCTCCCAATTTTGGCACAAGTCCCCAGATGTTGGTGAGGAGGAGGAGGACTTTGCAGGGTCGACTAGGCTGGGTGTGCCGTTGCCGTGTCTGTAGCCGGTGCCGGGTAGTCCGTCCGGTTTCATTTTTATTACAGGAAACTTTGTGCTATCCGGCACCGACGGGACCGAGCTGTTGCCATCCCATCAAAACTGCCGGACAAACCAGCGCTAATGTTGAAACATACGGAGATTTTGAGCTCCGTGTCTGGCAACAAACCCTGTTGCTTAGCAACAGCTTCTAAACAGTGGGCCGTACCTTGCAAGCGTCTCTGTAGCTTAGCAACAGCTTCAGTGAGACCTTGCAGAGCCTGACTGGTGGAAAAAAAAGCAACGAGAAGAAAAAAAACCTAACGCAACGGCTCCTGATTTTTGCCGGTGGCTCGAGCATTCCGGACAGTTAACCTCCGGATAAACCAAAGTTTCCTGTATTTTGTTTCGTAGTGGTTTGTTACAACTGAGTAGCTCGCTAGGCCATTTCAGAGGGCAGTTAAGCATCAACCACATTGCTGTGGGTTTGGAGTCACATATAGGCCAGACCGGGTAAGGACAGCAGATTTCCTTCCCTAACGGACATTACAACAATCCGATAGTTTCATGGTCACCATTACTGATACTAGCTTTTTATTCCAGATTCCAGATTGTATTTAAATTCCCCAGCTGCCATGGCGGGATTTGAACTCGGATCATTAGTCCATTGGTGGGATTTGGAACTCAGATCATTAGTCTAGGACCGCTAGGATTACTAGCCCAGTAACGTAACCATTATGCCACCATACCCAGGAGTGTACTTTCATTGCATGTGAAGCCAACTTTGCAAAAGTGATCATAGCATGTTCGCGTTTGGCATTCAGCTCGAGAAGGTGATAGAGCACACACACAAACCAAGGTTTTAAAGCTTAATTAAGGCTGAATTCGAAAGAATGCGGCATAAGCTAAAACACGTAGTCAACACATGAGGTAAGACGCAGCATAAAGCTGAAGGAAATGGTTTGCACAAATGCCAAGAAAAATGATAATCTAGCAGACGGGGAGAAATATAGAGAGCAACAAAGAAAGGCGAATAGAAAAAAGTATTATAAATATATTAAGAGTAATGGAGATATAGGCCATTAAAATGGAGCATGGACTGGTTTGGCCGAATGGCCTGTTTCTGTGCCGTATATCTTATTTAATTAAAGACAGGTGTAGGTGATGCTGCAATAGATAACTAAGGAATGGCAGATTTAGTAAACAAGTACTTTGTATCCAACTTCACAGCAGAGGAAGAGAAAAAAATGCCAGTGAAAGAAGGGAAACTAAAAATAAATCAAGGGGAGAAACTTGCTGGATTCGATACAAGTTAAAAAAAAAATTAGGAATGGAGAAAACAATGGAACAGGATAGATAAATCTTCAGCTGTGGATACTGTGACAATTGGAGCTTTCAAAACTGAGATCGATAGATTTTTGTTAAGTCAGGGTATCAGGGGATGTGGAACAAAGGCGGGTAAATGGAGCTCGACGCGCAGATCAGCCATGATCTCATTGAATGGCGGGGCGGGCTCGAGGGTGCTGAACGGCCTCCCCCTGCTCCGATGTCCCTGTGTATGCAAGGGTGGAATGGGCAGAGTTCCCAGGTTAGCCTGCTAACTCCCGAGGATTTGCCCCTTTGACGTGGCAGATGGAGCGCCCTCCTCCCCACTGGGTGACAGTGATCGACAAGAAACAGGGCAAAATTCCACTGGTCTTGGCTTCCACCCCAACGGGCAATACGCCCACTCGCTTGGCCCCGACCAGAAATTTCGCTCCAAGGTCTTTTGTTGTTTCTGGTCTGTGTAACTTCTATCAATAATAGGAACAGACTGCAGCACTGGCTGAAATGGAACTTAACACTTCACTACTTGAGTCTGGTATCAATAACACTATTTTATTTAACCATCATAGAATGGTTACAGCACGGAAGAAGGCCATTCGGGCCTGTTGAGCCCGTGTCGACTCTCAGCTAGTCCCACTCCCCCGCCCTTTCCCCGTAGCCCTGCAAATTCTTTCCCTTCAGATACTTATCCAACTCCCTTTTGAAAGATAAGATTGAGTCTGCCTCCACCACCCTTTCAGGCTGTGCATCCCCGACCTTAACCACTCGCTGCATAAAAAAGTTTTTTCTTACGTTGCCTTTGGATCTTTTGCCAATCACCTTAAATCTGTGTCCTCTGGTTCTCGACCCTTCCGCCAATAGGAACAGTTTCTCTCTCTCTACTCTGTCCAGACCCCTCATGATTTTGAACACCTCTATTAAATCTCCTCTCAATCTTCTCTGCTCCAAGGAGAACAACCCCAGCTTTTCCAGTCTATCAACTGAAGTCCCTCATTCCTGGAACCATTCTTGTAAATCTTTTCTGCACCCTCTCTAAGGCCTTCACATCCTTCCTAAAGTGTGGTGCCCAGAATTGGACATGCTATTGCATGCTAATTGTTTCATTCATTCTCGGGATATGGCCATCGCTAACAAGGCCAGCATACTTCCCATCCCTAGTCTCCCTTGAGAAGGTGGTGCTGGGCTTTCTTCTTGAACCACTGCAGTCCGTGTGGTGAAGGTGCTCCCACAGTGCTGTTAGAGAGAGAGTTCCAGGATTTTGACCCAGCGACGATGAAGAAACAGCCGATATATGTCCAAGTGTGACTTGGAGGAGAACTTGGAGGCGATTGTATTCCCATGCACCTGCTGCCCTTGTCCAGCTAATGCCTCAAGTAGTTAAGTGTTTGGAGGAAAGCAAAATACAGTGGATGCTGGAAATCTGAAATAAAAACTGAAATTGCTGGAAATACTCAGCAGGTCAAGTAGCATGAAAAGAGAAGCAGAGTTAACGTTTCAGCTCGATTACCCTTCACTAACATATTTTAGCTAATTATTTAGGGCTGGAGCATCATCATTATCAACAACAGCATCATCATCTTCCTCATCATCCTCCTCCTCATCCTCCTCATCATCCTCCTCCTCCTCCTCCTCCCCCTCATCCTCCTCCTCATCCTCCTCATCATCCTCCTCCTCCTCATCCTCCTCCTCATCCTCCTCCTCCTCCTCATCCTCCTCCTCATCCTCCTCCTCCTCCTCATCCTCCTCCTCATCCTCCTCCTCCTCCTCATCCTCCTCCTCATCCTCCTCCTCATCCACATCCTCCTCATCCTCCTCCTCATCATCCTCCTCCTCCTCCTCATCCTCCCCATCCTCCTCCTCCTCCTCATCCTCCTCATCATCCTCCTCATCCTTCCCATCCTCATCCTCCTCCTCCTCATCCTCTTTCTCCTCCTCCTCCTCCTCCTCCTCCTCCTCATCCTCCTCCTCCTCCTCCTCATCATCCTCCTCATCCTCCTCCTCATCATCCTCCTCCTCCTCCTCATCCTCCCCATCCTCATCCTCCTCCTCTTCCTCCTCATCATCCTCCTCCTCCTCCTCCTCATCCTCATCATCCTCCTCCTCCTCCTCATCCTCCCCATCCTCATCCTCCTCCTCATCCTCCTCCTCCTCATCCTCCTCCTCCTCATCCTCTCCCTCCTCCTCCTCATCCTCTTCCTCCTCTTCCTCCTCCTCCTCCTCATCCTCCTCATCCTCCTCCTCATCATCCTCCTCCTCCTCCTCCTCATCCTCCCCATCCTCATCCTCCTCCTCTTCCTCCTCATCATCCTCCTCCTCCTCCTCCTCTTCCTCCCCATCCTCCTCCTCCTCCTCCTCCTCCTCCTCCTCATCCTCCTCCTCCTCATCCTCCTCCTCATCCTCTTCCTCCTCCTCCTCATCCTCCTCCTCCTCATCATCATCATCATCCTCCTCCTCCTCATCCTCCTCCTCCTCCTCATCCGCCTCCTCCTCATCCTGCTCCTCATCCTCCTCCTCCTCATCATCATCATCCTCCTCCTCCTCATCCTCCTCCTCCTCATCATCATCATCCTCCTCCTCCTCATCCTCCTCCTCCTCATCCTCCTCCTCCTCCTCATCCTCCTCCTCATCATCTTCCTCATCTTCCTCCTCCTCCTCCTCCTCCTCATCCTCCTCCTCCTCATCATCATCATCTTCCTCATCACCTTCCTCATCATCTTCCTCATCATCATCTTCCTCGTCATCATCATCATCTTCCTCATCCTCGTCCTCCTCCTCCTCATCCTCCTCCTCCTTATCATCATCATCATCTTCCTCGTTCTCCTCCTCCTCATCATCATCATCATCCTCTTCCTCATCATAGTCATCAAATCATCATCATCATTATCATTATCATCAATGTTCATGCATTCACTGGTCCTTCTGTAAAAGAATGACTCAGTGTGCTTTGCTTGTGGATGGAGCTGGATAACCCGAAGTAAAGTTACGAGACTGGAAGCAAGGTAAAGCAATAGGGTTTAAGGAGGCTCTAGTAGGAAGGGACTGTGATAACAAGACTAAGTGGCTTGCAAGGGGATTCCAAAGATTGAATGTGGAGTAAGCCTGGAAGTGAAATGAAAGGGGTAGAGGGCATGCAATAGTCAAGGTAAGGCAGACTCTGTGGGCTGGGACATATTGAGGAAGGTTGCTCAAGGAAGCTGGCGAAAGGCCACGGAGGGAACTGAAACTGATTTGTCGAGATACAGGGAGGCAGTAGCTTGGCGACGATGGAAGTGATGGATACGTGGGGCCCAGGCGGCAGAGCTTTGCATTAGCTGGCGTTTGAGGAGGCTGGGTGCTGAGCATTGGGGAAACTGCTGACGAGCAATACTAAACAAAGTGCTTCTTTTTTTTCTCGGGTCAGGAGCAGCTGGACATTTGCTGATTTCAGCAAAGAAAGCCAGGTCTCCTCATTCTTTAAATCAGCACAGCATGACCACCACATGTTGCCTTTTAGATTTTTATTTCAACGGACCTGCAGAGCTTTGAATAAATTGCTACTGAACACCTTACTCAGCAAACCCTGCAACACTAATAGTAGAAGTGGCAAACGATTACTCAGTGCTTTTTATTTAACTTTCCAATTTTCTTCCTGCCTCCCTTGAAGATTTTGACAGGAACGTAACGAACAGGAGGAGGCCATTCAGCCCCTCGGGCCTGCTCCACCATGCAATTAGATTATGGCTGATCTGTATCTCAACTCCATTTTCCTGCCTCTCCTCCATATCCCTTTAGACCCTTACCCAACAAAAATCTACCGAACTCAGTCTTGAAAGCTCCAAATGTCCCTCAGCATCCACAGCCTTTTGGAAGATAAAGTTTTGTTAACCAAGATTGACGTAATAAAGACTCACGACGCACTTGGTTGTACGTAAAGCAAGGCTTTAATCGACTTGTAACAAAACATGGAGGTCTAGTTAGTAGTCACTAGCTTCCTGTTTCCAGACTGTCTCTGGCCAAGGTGGGCCCACGCCCGAGTATTTATACTCCTCAGGCGGCGCCCTCAGCTGGCCATTCAATAGTACTTCCTGAGTTACTTCTTGCAGGAGTTGCGATTTATGACAAAGATATTATGGGATATGGAGCAAAGGTGGGTATATGGAGTTAGGCCACAGATCAGCCATGATCTCATTGAATGATGGAACAGGCTCGAAGGGCTGAATGGCCCTGTTCCTTTGTTCCGATAAAGTTCCAAATTTCGACTATCCTTTGTTCCTGAAAGGCCTAGCTCTAATTTTATGATTATATCCCCTTGTTCTTGATTCCCCCATCAGATGAAATAGTTTCTCCGTAGCTACCCTATTGAATCCTTTTAACATTTTAAACACCTCGATCAGATCACCCTTCTATACTCAAGGGAAAACAAGCCCGCTTTATGCAACCTGTCTTCATAATTTAACCCTCTGAGATCCGATATCATTCTGATGGTGGGACAGTTCCATAGGCATCGGCTGCTGCCCAGTACTTGATCCAAATGGCCATTCGTCACCTCATACAGCTTGCTTCTGTTCTCACCCAATATCAATAATCTCTTTCCACCACAGGCCACATCAGAGATTAGGCATGAGAACCTCTCTCTGCTCCGGAAGCTTACCACCTCTACTGTCACCCAGGCCGAGGTCAGGTAAGTCAACACTAGAAAGAAAGACAGACTTTATATAGCGCCTTTCATAACCTCAGGGTGTCCCAAAGCGATTTACAGCCAATGAAGTACTTTTTTGAAGTGTAGTCACTGTTGCAATTTCGGAAACGCAGCAGCCAATTTTTCACAATGAAATAATAATCAGATAATCTGTTTTAGTGATGTTGGTTGAGGGATAAATATTGTCCAGGACACCGGGGAGAACTCCCCTGCACTTCTTCAAAATAGTGCTGTGGGATCTTTTACATCCTCCTGAGAAGGCAGACGGGCCTCGGTTTAATGTCTCATCCAGGACAAAGCAGCCCGCTTGATTGGCACCCCATCCACCAGCTTAAACATTCACACCCTCCACCACTGGCACACCGTGGCTGCAGTGTGTACCATCTACAAGGGGCACTGCAGCAACTCGCCAAGGCTTCTTCGGCAGCACTTCCCAAACCCGCGACCTCTTCCACCTAGAAGGACAAGGGCAGCAGGCGCATTGTAACACCACCACCTCCAAGTTCCCCTCCAAGTCACATACCATCCTGACTTGAAAGTATATCGTCGATCCTTCATCATCACTTGGTCAAAATCCTGGAACTCCTTCCCACACAGCACTGTGGGAGTACCTTCACCATACGGACTGCAGCGGTTCAAAAAGGCGGCTCACCACCACCTTCTCAAGGGCAACTAGGGATGGGCAATAAATGCTGGTCTTGCCAACAATGCCCAGATCCCGTAAACAAATACATTTAAAAAAAAATCAGACAGATGGCTCTCTCAGTGCTGCACTGGAGTGGGATTCTAGATTTGTGCTCAATTCTGTGGGGTGGGACTTGTTAAGTCTGTGTGTCCCAGTTATGCTTATTATAAATCACTGGACACAGACCACAAGAATAACTTTTAACAGGTCTTTACTATTCGGAGGTCAGGGCTGAACTGCCCAGCAAATCCCTACACAACACTTATATACCGGTGTGGTCACCACCGGTATTACAGTATACAGCAGCCAAGAGAAAGTAGCACATCTCTTAAGGTAGTTCTCTTAAGGTGGAACAGGTTACATACACCACAGGACTCAAACACACAACCTTCTGACTTAGAGCAGGGATTGAACCCAGGACCTTTCTACTGCATGGTCCAGTACCACACCAGTTGTGATTTTACCCACTGTGTTACTGTGGGAGCAATGGAAGATTCTTTGTTAAAATCAAGCTTCATGACACATAGAAACATAGAAGATAGGAGCAGGAGTAGGCCATTTGGCCCCTCGAGCCTGATCCGCCA
Source organism: Somniosus microcephalus (assembly GCF_052327205.1). Lineage (NCBI taxonomy): Eukaryota > Metazoa > Chordata > Chondrichthyes > Squaliformes > Somniosidae > Somniosus > Somniosus microcephalus. The sequence continues at coordinate 19,190,993 of NC_141017.1, read as the reverse complement.
TTCAATGAGATCATGGCTGATCATCCAAATTCAGTAACCTGTCCCTGCCTTCTCTCCATATCCCTTGATCCCTTTAGCCTTAAGAAATATATTCAATTCCTTCTTGAATATATTTAATGAATTGGCCTCAACTGCCTTCTTTGGCAGAGAATTCCACAGGTTCACCACTCTCTGGGTGAAGGAATTCCTCCTCATCTCTGTCCTAAATGGCTTACCCCTTATCCTTAGACTGTGACCCCTGGTTCTGGACTCTCCGACCATTGGGAACATCCTTCCAGCATCTCGTCTGTCTAGTCCTGTTAGAATTTTATAAGTTTCGATGAGATCCCCTCTCATTCTTCTAAACTCCAGCGAGTACAAGCCCAATTAACCCAATCTCTCCTCATACGTCATTCCTGCCATCCCAGGTATCAGCCTGGCGAATCTTCGCTGAACTCCTTCCATGGCAAGAACATCCTTCCTCAGATAATGCGACCAAAACTGCACACAATACTCAAGATGTGGTCTCACAACTGTACAACTGCAGCAAGACATCCTTGTTCCTGTACTCAAACCCTCTCTCTACAAAGGCCAACATACCATTTGCCTTCTTAACCGCCTGCTGCACCTGCATGCTTACTTTCAGCGACTGGTGCACAAGGACGCCCAGGTCTCGTTGCACTTCCCCTTCTCCCAATCTATTGCCATTCAGATAATAATCTGCCTTCCTGTTTTTGACACCAAAGTGGATAACCTCGCATTTATCCACGTTAAATTGCATCTGCCATGCTTCTGCCCAATCACCCAACCTGTCCAAATCATATTGGAGTTTCTCTGCATCCTCCTCACAGCACACATGCCCACCCAGCTTTGTGTCATCTGCAAACTTGGAGATATTACATCTAGTTCCCTCGTCCAGATCATTAATATATATTGTGAATAGCTGGGGTCCAAGGACCGATCCCTGCAGTACCCCACTAGTCACTGCCTGCCACTCAGAAAAAGAGCCATTTATTCCAACTCTTTGCTTTCTGTCTGCCAACCAGTTCTCGATCTAAGTCAATACCTTGCCCCCAATCCCATGTGCCTTAATTTTACACGCTAATCTCTTATGCGGGACCTTATCGAAAGCCTTTTGAAAATCCAAATACACCACATCCACTGGTTCTCCCTTAACTATTTTACCAGTTACATACTCAAAAAATTCCAGTAGATTAGTCAAGCACGATTTACCTTTTGTAAAGCCATGTTGACTTTGTCCGATCCTGTCACTTTTTTCCAAGTGCTCTGCTATTACATCCTTTATAATGGACTCTAGCATTTTCCCCACTACCGATGTCAGGGTGACCGGTCTGTAATTCCCCGTTTTCTCTCTACCACCACACATAATATATTGAAAATAAATCTTTATTCAAACTGCAAGTAATGGTGATACAATAATCCCATAATCCCAATCTGGTAGCGAGAGTGATTTGGAGCAGCAGTGTTGTAGCCCTATCTACGAACCAAGCTCCCCACTTGAAGCGTTGGATCATAGAGTCATATGTTTTCTTAAATAAAAACAGAAAATAGCTGGAAATACTCAGCAGGTCAGGCAGCATCTGTGGAGAGAGAAACGACCTGGACAAAATTAGAGATGTAACAAGATTTAAGGAAGTACAGAGGCAGGGAAAGGGGGAAGGGGAGGAAAGAACAAAAGGGAAGGTCTGTGATAGGATGGAAGGCAGGAGAGATTAAATGACAAAAGGGATGATGGTGCGAGGCAAAAGGAGATGGTAATGGGACAAGTTAAAAAACAAAAGATGGGTGTAGAGGAGGTGTAAATGGGAATGGCTGAATCATCAGCATCAACTGCTGTCCGAAAAAATGGGAGAAGAGACTATGATCTGAAATTGTTGAATTCGATGTTGAGTCTGGAAGGCTGCAAGTGTGCCTTATATTTTCTTGCTGCTGCATTAGACTGCTGTACAAGAACAAACTGCCTGTCCCGCTGGGAAATCAATCAGAACTTAGCAGTAGGGCAAACCACAACTCCTACAGAGAGCACGTCGCCATCATGCAGGCCCAACACTGCACACAGCAAGAATAGCCCAACACTGCACACAGCAAGAATAACTAAACACTGCACACAGCAAGAATAACCCAACACTGCACACAGCAAAAATAACCCAACACTGTACACAGCAAGAATAACTAAACACTGCACACAGCAAGAATAACCCAACACTGCACACAGCAAAAATAACCCAACACTGTACACAGCAAGAATAACTAAACACTGCACACAGCAAGAATAACTAAACACTGCACACAGCAAGAATAACTCAACACTGTACACAGCAAGAATAACTCAACACTGTACACAGCAAGAATAACTCAACACTGTACACAGCAAGAATAACTCAACACTGCACACAGCAAGAATAACTCAACACTGTACACAGCAAGAATAACTCAACACTGCACACAGCAAGAATAACTCAACACTGCACACAGCAAGAATAACTCAACACTGTACACAGCAAGAATAACTCAACACTGTACACAGCACGAATAACTCAACACTGTACACAGCAAGAATAACTCAACACTGTACACAGCAAGAATAACTCAACACTATACACAGCAAGAACAACTCAACACTGTACACAGCACGAATAACTCAACATTGCACACAGCAAGAATAACTCAACACTGTACACAGCAAGAATAACTAAACACTGCACACAGCAAGAATAACTCAACACTGTACACAGCAAGAATAACTAAACACTGTACACAGCAAGAATAACTCAACACTGTACACAGCAAGAATAACTCAACACTGTACACAGCACGAATAACTCAACACTGCACACAGCAAGAATAACCCAACATAACAGAAAATGCTGGAAAAACTCAGCAGGTCAGGCAACATCCGTGGAGAGAAATTTGAGTTGACATTTCGGGTCGAACCCTTCTTCAAAACTGGAAAGAAAAGAAATTAGATCGAAGGCAGGGCTGCGATCGGACAAAAGAAGTGAAAGAAACAAAAGAGCTAGACGAGATGGTAATAGGCTGAGATTAGATGTAAAGTGTACTGGCAGGGCAAGAGATAGCTGCCAGGTGTGAGAGAGAAACAAAAGGAAAGGGGGGTGGGGGGGAAAAGGAGTGGAAAAATTACAAGAAAAAATGTGTGATAGGGGCCGAGGTTATGATCTGAAATTGTTGAACTCGATATTGAGTCCGGAAGGCTGCAGAGTGCCTAATCGGAAGATGAGGTGCTGTTCCTCGAGTTTACGTTGAGCTTCCATGGAACAATACAAGAGGTCAAGGACGGTGAGGTCCGAGTGGGAATGGCTATTGTAAGAATAACTCAACACTGCACACAGCAAGAATAACCCAACACGGCACACAGCAAAAATAACTCAACACTTGCAGGGGGGCATCTTTTCCGTGGTTTACGGTAATTTACTTTCCTTTACCTGGTTTAAGGTAATTTACCTGGCCAGGCAGCCTTTTTTCCCACTGCACTGAGACCAATACCAAACAGCGGTTTCGAATCGCTAAACCCGCCCTTCCAGTTCTGACTGGAGGAACTTATAATTAATGATATAATAAAAACGGACAAATGATCTGGATGCGAGAAAGTCAAACTTTATTAACTAAATAAACTACACCACATGATCAAAGCAATAAAGAAACTACACCACATGATCAATGTAAAATTGCTTAACGGGGAAGGCAGATGGCAAAAATGAGGGATAAATGGCTACAATGTAAGTCTTACAATCTTAGCAATTTCCCTTAAATTACCAGCCCTCTAACTCCTTACTAGATTGCTTTGCTGTGGAGTCAGAAACCTGCTCACCTGTGGTCCAAAGAGAGAGAAAAGCTCACCTGCGGTCCAAGGAAATGAGAGCGAGAGAGCTTCTGAGAAGCTATCTTTATATCCTGTGAGCTCCTGCTGTTTTGGCGCTGGAAAGGTCTGTGTGCAAATTCGCGCCGAAAAGTTCGAATACACAAGAGAAAGGCCCTGATTGGCTGATTCAAACGGGTTATTTCCCAGTGGCCAAACTGCTTCCTTTGTCTGGAATGGGTTTCGAATAAAGCTTGGGGTGGTTTTGAATGTGTTTTCATTCTGGGGCCGAAATGTTCCCGCCCACATCCGGAGTTCATCTGGCTAAAACAAAAGGGATCCAACTGCCCTATTGTCTGAGTAATGGGTGATTCAAACCCATTCAATTCTTAAACTGTTCCTTTCAAATAGTCTCTTCCGTAGTTTAAGTGCGTTCCATGGTGTGTGCTGGGCTTTGAATGGAGTTGGATTACTCGGTAAACAGAAGCCCCTTTGTCCTGCGGTCACTGAAACTGCAGTCAAGTGGTTTTAATCCCTTATGCAAATATCCTTGTAGTTTCTGTAAACAAACATTGCCTCTGTAGGAAATGGAAACTCCCTGTTTTTGATTGACAGAATCTGACTGCCACTGCTTGATCCTTCCACTTTTCACAGACATCCACGAGCTGCTTTCCAAGCCCCATTGTCCCTGGCCATTCTTTTCTGACGGCCATTTTTAAACCCCTTTGCAATTTACCAAACTCAAGGGAATAATTTTATTAATAAAGTGTACTGTCTTAAAGTGTGCGAATTTTTCCACGAAGTCCCTCGATTCCGGTGTTGTCCACATGCTGCCCAACTCAACGCAGCCTTTTGCGGTTCAGGGCACGTTTTAAAACATTGTTCAACTCAGAGACAATTTAAATTCCCGCACAGTCTCCGTCCACGATGTGGATTAATATCTCCAGTATCTTCGGGGCTGAGGGATTTTGCAAACCCCTACACACTGTACTGTCGGGGCTTCGCAAAATTCCCCTAATTTCCCTGAAGATAAAAGAAACATTGGTCCACATCGTGGATGAAGATTTATGTGTTTTTGAATTGCCTCTGGGTCAGATCAATGTTTTAAAGCATACTCAGAACCACGAAAGACTGCTGAGCTGGGCTGAGCTGGACTACAACGGAATCGAGGAAATTCGTGGAAGTATTCACACACATTGAGACAGTACATCTTGATTAAAATTTGTGCTTTTGAGCTCGGTCAAACACAGAGGTTTTAAAATGGCCATCAGCAAAAAGCATGGCAAAAAGAAGCTAGGCAGCTTGTAATGTGTCTGTGTGAAAGACCTGTCAATCAAACCAGGGAGGTCAGGAGTTGCCCACTTGACCCGAGGCCGATTATGGCTGGCTATGTTTTAACAAGCAATTCAGCAACCAATCATAGTCCTTTTGTTTGTGTACTGGAACTTTAGGCAGGAATTTTCCAGACAGAACGGCAGCAGCACACAGGTATAAAGATAGCTGCTGAGAAGCTACCTTTCTCTTTTTACTTCGCTGGACCACAGGTGAGCAGGGTGTTCTGACTCCTCAACAAGACAACCTAGCAAGGAGTTTGGGGTGGTGATTTAAGGGAATTGCTAAGATTGTTTAAATAACACTGTAGCCATTGTATCCCTCATTTTTGTCATCTGTACCGCCCCCCCGTTATACACTTTTACTGCATTTACTGTGTTCGTGTGGTATAGTTTATATTTACTTATGGTTTCTTTAGTTTAATATATTTTGACTTTCTCACATCCAAACCAATTGTCCGCTTTAATATCATTAATTGTAAGTCCTCCAGTCAGAACTGAAAGGTGGGGTAGCGATTCGGAACTGCTGTTAAAATTGGTTTACAGTGCAGCAGGCAAATAGGCTGCTGGCCAGGTATGTTACCATAAACCAGTTAATAGATGTCCCCCTACAGTACACAGCAAGAATAACCCAATCCAGCCCAACACTGGATACAAGATAAGTAACACAACCCAGCCCAGTATTACATAGAGAAATGTTAATCCACAGCAATAGAGCAGTATAGGGAGGAGGGGTAACAGAACAGAGCATTGCATAAAGGGAGTGTGACACAACCCAGAACAGCTTTATATAGCAGAGTAACCCAACTCACCATAATGGTTTACTGGCTTTGTTACTTTGGTCGAGATCAGACAAGAGAAAGTATACACCCTCCCCTTCCCCTTACTCTACCAGTAAATATTGTGGCTACGCTAAGCCACATAATAGGAGAACAGTGAATCAACTCTAATCTTGCAAGTCATCATAATGTGGACATTCTACAGGAACTTCTTAGAAAAAAGAAACTGCAGAGTGATTCAGAATGATACTATAATGAACATGCAAACTCCAAAGGGTTAACCCTGCTAACTTATTTTAGAAACATATGGGTCACCCAGTGGCTGTCGCTAAAAGCATCATGGAACTGAGCTAATCAAACCAGAAGGTCCCAGTCTACTTTGTGCTGTCTTAGCTAATTCCAATTGGCCTCAGTACCGCACTCTGCATCACTATCCAATGATCCTGAATGGAAAACACATGGCTGTGTGTGTCAGAATCAGGCTCAGTTCCACTGCCCTTCAACGTTAATGTTTTTAAAAATTAGTTCCTGGGATGTGGGCGTCGCTGGAAAGCCAGCATTTATTGCCCATCCCTAATTGCCCTCGAGAAGGTGGCGGTGAGCCGCCTTCTTGAACCACTGCAGTCCGTGTGGTGAAGGTACTCCCACAGTGTTGTTAGGGAGAGAGTTGCAGGATTTTGACCCAGCGACGATGAAGGAATGGCAAAATATTTCCAAGTCAGTATGGTGTGTGACTTGGAGGGGAACTTGGAGGTGGTGGTGCTCCCACGCACCTGCTGCCCTTGTCCTTCTAGGTGGTAGAGGTCGCGGATTTGGGAGGTGCTGTCGAAGAAGCCTTGGCGAGTTGTTGCAGTGCATCTTGTAGATGGTACACACTGCAGCCATGGTGCGCCGGTGGTGGAGGGAGTGAATGTTGAAGGTGGTGGATGGATTGTTTCTTAAACTGATTGTCCTCCACTACTCTATCTGGGAGTCCATTCCATGTGGAGCACTGTGTGAGTGAAGAAAAACTTCCTAATATCTGACCTAAATGTGCCTTTCACTTGTTTGAACAGTGGCCCTTTCTCCTACTCTCGCAGTTTATTTTGAAGTAAGTTTCTGAATTCACCTTTGCCATACCATCCAGCCTCCTTTCATGGATGAAAAGCCCAAGTTTCTCCAGTCTCTGGGTTGGATCAGATGAGAACTAAATGGCTGAAATCACCTCAACTGAAAACTGACTGAATGTTGTTGGTTCATTGATCATTCGGGATGGGTACTGGAAGACCCGTGGTGCTCACGGACCCAGAAGGAGCAAGTACCTTATGGAAAACAAGGGAGCAGAGGGTGGTAGAAGTTTGGAACTCTCTTCTGCAACTGGTGCTCGGTCAATTGTTAAATTTAAATCTGAGATTGATAGATTTTTGTTAACCAAAGGTATTAAGGAATATGGGGCAAAGGTGGGTAAATGCAGTTAGGTCACAGATCAGCCATGATCTCATTGATTGATGGAACAGGCTAAGTGGCCTCCTCCTGTTCCGAAATCTTCCTGTGCAGCGAAGATTCACCAGACTGATACCTGGGATGGCAGGAATGACGTATGAGGAGAGATTGGGTCGATTGGGCTAGTACTCGCTGGAGTTTAGAAGAATGAGAGGGGATCGCATTGAAACTTATAAAATTCTAACAGGACTAGACAGACTGGATACAGGAAGGATGTTCCCGATGGCGGGGGAGTCCAGAACCAGGGGAAACAGTCTAAGGATAAGGGGTAAGCAATTTAGGACTGAGATGAGGAGGAATTTCTTCACCCAGAGAGTGGTGAACCTGTGGAATTCTCTACCACACAAGGCAGTTGAGGCCAATTCATTAAATATATTCAAGAAGGAGTTGGATATATTTCTTAAGGCTAAGGGGATCAAGGGATATGGGGAGAAGGCAGGGACAGGGTACTGAATTTGGATGATCAGCCATGATCTCATTAAATGGCGGAGCAGGCTCGAGGGGCTGAATGGCCTACTCCTGCTCCTATCTTCTATGTTTCTATGAAAACGATTCCTGAAGTGTGCGTGCACCCGCCTGTGTGTGTTTGGGTGGAGGGAAGGAAGAGACAGCACGTCCAAAACCCTCAAGCGAGCACTTTCCAGCAGGGATTACCCCATAGAAATCAGGGATTGCTGGGCTAACTTTCTCTCTCTGAGCCCAGGAAGGATGAGGGCGGATCTACCGGCCCCAATTGCTGCCTCAGTTCAGATCAAATCAGCACAGATTGAGAATTGAAGCTGTGGCCTCTGGTCTGGTTAACCAAGTCCGATACCAACTGGAGCATTTTCCCTCAGAACCAATCACCCCATCGATTTCCCCATGGCATAGTTTTAGTGGTTACATCCTGCCAAATCTCATTGATGCCGTGCTTGGTAAGACAAGATTAGGGTAAGGATAGTGGCCCTGCAATTGGAAAAGCATGAACCATGATGCATTTGTACAGCATCTCTAGTGTAGAAAATGTCCCACGGCCACTTTGCGGATCCTTTTCTATTACAACTGACAGCAGATTATTTGAGAAATGGGCTTTGGCTTCTCCACGTCCATTTAAGGAAAAAGAGAGGTTAAACACCATCCAACTGGCAAGTGGCTAGACACAAGTATATTCCTTCAAGTAAAGAAGCACAATGTCTTCAGATTCATGATGCCTCTGGCTATTTATACATCTAAAATTACATACTTGAAGCTAAGTGAAGTCTTTAGTTGAGGATAAGGTGAATGCTCTTAATTCTTGCATTAGGTCCAACTGGCCCGAACTACACAGGAAATGACATTATTTCATTAAGGATAATCAAAGCAGATTCATTGCCTGAAACTGCAGGGCCCTTTTAAGAATAACAAGCACATTTTGTGTCTTGGGGTTATAAACCTATAACTACATGGAGGTCAACACCGCTCGGTGCCTGGTACTGATTAGGTCCCTGCTAAATTCCCCAAAATACATGCAGACTGTTTATAATGTGTTGTTTTTGCCTGTTAAATCTACTGTAGATTATCACTTTCAATCATAGGAACATAGGAGCAGGAGGAGGCCATTCAGCCCCTCGAGCCTGTTCCGCCATTCAATGAGATCATGGCTGACCTACGACCTAACTCCATGCACCCGCCTTTGCCCCTTATCCTTTAATACCTTTGGTTAAGAGAAAGCTATCAATCTCCGATTTAAAATTAACAATTGACCTAGCATCAATTGCCGTTCGCGGAAGAGAGTTCCAAACTTCTACAACCCTTTGTGTGTAGAAGTGTTTCCTAATTTCACTCCTGAAAGGTCTGGCTCTAATTTTTAGACTCTGCCCCCTAGTCCTAGAATCCCCAATCAGCGGAAATAGTTTCTCTCCATCTACCCTATCTGTTCCTCTTAATATCTTGAAAACTTCGGTCAGATCGCCCCTTAACCTTCTAAATTCCAAGGAATACAACCCTAATTTGTGTAATCTCTCCCCGTAACTTAACCCTTGAAGTCTGGGTATCATTCTGGTAAGCCTACGCTGCACTCCCTCCAAGGCCAATATATCCTTCCTAAGGTGTGGTGCCCAGAACTGCTCACAGTGCCCCAGGTGTGGTCTAACCAGGGCTTTGTATAGCTGCAGCATAACTTCTACCCCCTTGTATTCTAGTCCTCTAGATATAAAGGCACTCATTCTTCACATATAGGTGCTCTTCAGATGCATGTCAATGGCCTATTAGTTTAAAAGCAACATTTAACATAGCATTAAGCCATTTAGATCAAACGGTCTCGAATTTGATCTCCAGTTTTTCTTTACTCTTACAATCCACAACTTGTTTTAAGAGCTCAAGTTTGGTACAGGAAACTTTCTGGTATCCGGCACGGACGGGACTGAGCTGGTGCCGGTCTATCAACAATGCCGGAGAATCGAGCGCTATAGTTAAAAGATACGGAGCTCAGCGCTCCGTCTAAAGCAACAAACCCTGTTGCTTAGCAACAGCTTCAAAACAATCAGCACAGCTTGCAAGCGTCTCTGTAGCTTAGCAACAGCTTCAGTTAGATGCTTGCACAGCCAGAAATGAGTAAAAAAAAGTAACTAAAAGTAAAAAAAGTTATCTGAACCGACTCCTGAATTTTGCCGGTTAACCGATATTTCCGGTTATTTAGTGGCCGGTTAATCGAAAGTTTCCTGTATCATCCCATCAACATTGTTACACAAGATCACAAGACAATGGCGGAGTTTATTTTTCACTTTTTTCTCAGCTTCTCGCAGACCTGCCATAAAAAAGTAAAGGGAAGGGGGTTGAAGAATCCAGGCTGAGATGTTGAATTTGAATAAGACATTGAGTGGACCGCTCTTGGAGTATTGTGTGCAATTTTTGGATATTAGAGCCATGAAAAGAGGACAGTGAAGATTCACTGGAACGATACAAGGAATGGGATGTTTTAGTTTTGAAGCAAGGCTTGAAATTTGGGACGTTTCACTGGAAAGGAGAAGGTTAAGGGAGCAAGCGGAAGCCAAGCGCAGGCAGCGCAAGGAGCGCATGTCAACCCAAGCACCCCACCCACCCCTCCAACCACCGTCTGCCCCACCTGTGACAGAGACTGTAGGTCCCGCATTGGACTCATCAGTCACCTGAGAACTCATTTTTAATGTGTAAGCAAGTCATCCTCGGTTCCAAGGGACTGCCTAAGAGACAAGAGAGAATTTAATAAAAATTTCAAAATTATGAAAGGTTTTCAAGAAGGTAAATGGCTAAGGCTGGTTTGCATTGGATGATGAATTAGTGCACAAAGTGTACAAACCTCACGACCAACTTTGACTTGATTTAAGTCACTCAATGAAACCCTAAACCACAATCTCGCCTGTCGCATCCTGCAGTCACATGGTTCAGGTCAGGGCCAGGGTTGAAGTGTGAAACCAGCTTTGCATTGCAAACATTTGTATTTGTGTGAAAATGCAGCAAATTCAGCTCTTTTCCAACCCTGCATCTGGCAACTGCATCAGCGAGTTTTGGGGGTCAAGTACAGTGCAGAGTAAATTCCCCGTCCTTGCGCTCCCAGTGGGGAGCCACAGTGCATCTGGATTTCTGATCTGTGATATGCTGCAGGGTAAAGCTTTATGCCAGGCTCGCAAATCGGAAAATTGCTCCCAGTATCTCTGTCAGTCTGTGTGTGTGCTGAAGCTAATCTGAGGCCCCTTCATTGAACAGTCCCTCGGAACCGAGGATGACTTGCTTCCACATTAAAAATGAGTTCGCAGGTGACTGATGAGTCCTACAGTCTCTGTCACAGGTGGGGCCAGACGGTGGTTGAAGGGGCGGGTGGGTGGGGTGCTTGGGTTGACGTGCGCTCCTTGCACTGCCTGCGCTTGGCTTCCGCTTGCTCCCGGCGAAGAGACTCGAGGTGTTCGGCGCCTTCCCGGATGCTTCTCCTCCACTTTGTGCGGTCTTGGGCCAGGGATTCCCAGGTGTCGGTGGGGATGTTGCACTTTTTCAAGGAGGCTTTGAGGGTGTCCTTGAAGCGTTTCTTCTGTCCACCTGGGGGTCTCTTGCCGTGCCGGAGCTCCGGGTAGAGCACTTGTTTTGGGAGTCTCGTATCGGGCATGCGGACGATGTGACCCGTCCATCGGAGCTGATCGAGCGTGGTCAAAGCTTCGATGCTGGGGATGTTGGCCTGAGCGAGCACACTGACGTTGGTGCGCCTATCCTGCCAATGGATTTGCAGGATCTTGCGGAGGCAGCATTGGTGGTACCTCTCCAATGCTTTGAGGTGCCTGCTGTACATGGTCACCCCATTGATCACCACGGCCAAGTTTTAGTGGTTACATCCTGCCACATCTCATGGGTGCCATGCTTGGTAAGACAAGATTAGGGTGAGGATGCTGACTGTCCAATTGGAAAACCATCAACCATGATGCATTTGAACAGCATCTCCAATGTAGAGTTTGCAGAGGGGATTGAAAAAAACTAGTTAAAAGGGTCAAGGAAAAAGAAAGACTTGCATTTATATAGTGCCTTTCACGATTTAAGAATGCCCCAAAGCGCTTTACAGCCACAATAAAATATTTTTGCAGTGTAGTCACTGTTGTAATGTAGGAAACGCAGCAGCCAATTTGCACACAGCAAGCTCCCACCAACAGCAATGTAATAAGGACCAGAACATCTGTTTTTTAATGATGTTGGTTGAGGGATAAATATTGGCCAGGACACCAGAGAGAATCCCCCTGCTCTGCTTTGAAACGGTACCATGGGTTCATTTCCGGCCACCTGAGAGAGCAGACGGAGCCTTGATTTAACCTCTCATCTGAAAGACGGCACCTCCAACAGTGCGGCACTCCCTCAGTATCTCTCTGAAGTGTCAGCCTAGATTTTGTCCTTTGGAGTGGGGCTTGGGCCACAACCTTCGGACTCAGATTCACTTATACCTTTACTTTACCAAATGAGCAAAAAGAGTGCGCATTTTCCCTTCTGATCCAGAGATTCTGATACAAATACAATTCTTCTCTGCGATTAGGATGCTTTAATGAGTTTGTTTGGTCTTCAGTACAATTGAGATGCAGTTTATTTAGCTGCTGTTTGGTGAGTAACTAAATATACACCAGGCATGCCAACCTCCAGATGTTCAGCACTGAAACATCTGGGACTGATTTGTGGGGTTGTTTTGAGCCAGTGAGTAGCATGGTCTGGTTGATAATCTGTCATGCTGTTCTTAACTATTCCCCAGTAATTACAGTTACAGGAAACTTTGTGTTATCCGGAGGCTAATTGTCCGGAATGCTCGAGCCACCGGCCAAACTCAGGTGCCGTTTTCGTTAGGTTTTTTTTTCTTGTTGCTTTTTTCCTCAACAGTCAAGCTCTGCAAGGTCTTCTGAAGCTGTTGCTAAGCTACAGAGACGCTTGGACTGTTTAGAAGCTGTTAGGGTTTGTTGACAGATACGGAGCTCAGAAGCTTCCGTCTCTTTCAACATTAGCGCTGGAGTGTCCGGCAGTTTTGAGGGAACGGCAACAGTTCGGTCCCGTCGGTGCCGGATAGCACAAAGTTTCCTGTACATAGAACTCTTCCTCCAGTTACCCAGATTCAAGCACTGCCCTGCACTGTCTCTGGTTTGTCACACTGCTTGTCGGACATCCAATATTGGATGAGCAGAAATTTCCTCCAACTAACTATTGGGAAGACTGAAGGCGCCGGCTTTGGTCCCCGCTACAAACGCCGTTCCCTGACCACCGTTTCCATCTCTGGCAACTGTCAAGCTGAGCATTCGCAACCTTGGTGTTGTGCTTGACTCCGAGATGAGCTTCTGACCACAGATCCGCTCCATTGCCAAGACTGTCTACTTCCACCTCCGTAACATTGCCCGTCTCCGACCCTGCCTCACCTCATCTGCTGCTGAAACCTTCATCCATGCCTTTGTTACCTTTAGGCTTCACTATTCCAACGCACTCCTGGCCGGCCTCCCACATTCCACCCTACATAAACTTGAGATCATCCAAAACTCTGCTGCCTGTATCTTAACTCGCACCAAGCCCCGTTCACCCATCACCCCTGTGCTCGCTGACCTACATTGGCTCCCAGACCAACAATGCCTCAATTTTAAAATCCTCATCCTTGTTTTCAAATCCCTCCAGGGCCTCGCCCCTCCCTATCTCGGTAATCTCCTCCAGCCTTATAAGCCATTGAGATCTCTGCGCTCCTCCAATCTTGCTCGTCCCCCGAATTTAATCGCTCCATCATTGGCGGTCGTGTTTTCAGCTGCCTGGGCCCTAAGCTCTGGAATTCCCTCCCTAAACCTCTCCACCTCTCTCTCCTCCTTTAAGACGCTCCTTAAAACCGACCTCTTTCACCAAGCTTTTGGTCACCTGACCTGATATCTCCTTATGTGGCTCGGCGTCAAGAAAGGATTTATTGATAGCACTCTTGTTAAGCACCTTGGGACGTTATGCTATGTTAGAGGCGCTATATAAATGCAAGTTGTTATTGTTGCAGTCTGTTGAGATGAGGTCAGTGTTTTTGCCATCTGATACAACTGGAGGATGAATGGGAACCGATGCCAGTTAAGTGGCTGACTGGAAAAAGAAGTTAAATCATCATCCATCAATAGACTCTACAGTACATGCAAGAATAAATGCTGTCATAACTTAATTCAACATTGTCTCCCAGCCCTGTGACCTCTACTAGCGAGAAGGACAAGAGCAGCAAGATCATGGGAACTCTACCACCTCCAAGTCACCGCCAACCTGATTTGGAGATGTATTAACGTTTCTTCATCGTCGCTGGGTCTGTATGATGAAATTCTCTACCTAACACCATTGTGGGAGCTTCTATCGCCACAGGGACTGCAGTATCTCAAGGAGAAGGCCCACCTTCTCGTGCAACTGGGGATGGGCAATAAATGTGGTCTTTCCAATGCCACCTCCATTCTGCGAACAAATATAAAAAACTGTTACAGCCCGCTCCTCAGACATGAGGCTGCCTCCCCCGGCAGTTTCTCAAACGCCAGACCTTTATCTTAGAAACCAGGCTCTCTCTAGCCTCTTTCTCAGGCATCAGGGCATCCTAAGCCTCCACCTCAGATACCAGCCTGCCTCAGCTACCCCTTGGATTCCAGCCTACCCCCAGCATGCTGAAAGGTATCTAAGGCAGTGGACTTTTCAGACACCAGGCCTTGGATAGATTGGGGACCTCAATGATTCTTCTACCTGATAAACAAGTGATTGCTCATTGCAAGTGTTCAGAATGGATTATCCCTGGTTGATGTTGAGTCCAAATCTCAGGCGGGAGGTAATTGGCCAACTTCAATTGGCCTCAACACCCCTCAGCTAGGGACAGGAGATCATCCAGAGATCCTGCCCCTAACAAATACCCTTGATCAGTGGTGAAAAGAGAAAAGATGACAGTACAGAACAACTCCCAGTTGGCAATCATACCAGGATGCATGGTGTGGGAAATGGGAAAGTGCCATAGAGTCATAGGGCAGGATTTTCATTGGGCTGTGGAGGCGGGATTGGAGGCGAGTGGGGGGTTAAAATCTTGAAATCGGGGGGCACGAACCCATCCCGCCCCCAACCCGCCTCCATGCCAGTTTCAAAGGAGGCGGGTACCCGACCCGCACTGGGACCCACCTCCCCGAGGCGGGAAGGGGATTAGTGCCAATTAACTGCCTGTTAACAGGTAGTTAACAGGTAGTTATTAGCCTAATCCCTATTTTCATTGTTGTAACGTGGGATTCCTGATGGCTCCAAACCACGCCAAGTTAGCGAGGTGGGCCGTCGGGATGAAGGGCTTGGAGGGGTCGAGATGTCCGGTGTTCAGGTGAGTGATGGGTGCATGAGTGCAGAGATAAGTAAGTGTGTTTGGTGTGTGTAAAGTGTTTAAAGAGGTTGTACTTACATTTACTTACCTTTACAGCCTTCCTTCCCTCAGGTCTTGGGATTCCCTCATCGCACCGGCACAGAAAGCAGAATGGCCGCGAGCTGTCAAAAGTTGCAGCATTCAGCTTTCTGTTCCAGGGGGATCTTTAAATCATCCTGACAGGAAGGAATTAACTTGGAGTACAGATTGTCAGTGTTTGACAGCTTCAAACACTGATATTTCATCTGTCAAAAGGTCTTGACAGATGAAATATCAATCTGTGATGTCACCTGTTGCCGGGTGGCCCTTAATTGGCCTGCTGAGCCCGCTGGGCGGACTCAACAAGGTCAATCAAGTCAAAATCGCGTGGGTTGGCTAGAACTCGATGGAGGCGGGACTACAACCCCGAAAGTTGTAGTCCCGCATCCTACCCGCCTCCTCAATGAAAATCCAGCCCTATAGAGATATACAGCACAGAAAGAGGCCCTTTGGCCCATCGTGTCCGTGCCGGCCATCAAGCCCTGTCTATTCTAATCCCATTTTCCAGCACTTGGTCCATAGCCTTGTATGCTATGGCGTTTCAAGTGCTCATCTAAATGCTTCTTGAATGTTGTGAGGGTTCCTGCCTCTACCACCCTTTCAGGCAGTGAGTTCCAGATTCCAACCACCCTCTGGGTGAAAAAGTTTTTCCTCAAATCCCCTCTCAACCTCCTGCCCCTTACCTTGAAACTATGCCCCCTGGTTATTGACCCCTCTACTAAGGGGAAAAGTTCCTTTCTATCTACCCTATCTATGCCCCTCATAATTTTGTACACCTCAATCAGGTCGCCCCCCTCAGCCTTCTCTGCTTTAAGGAAAACAACCCCAGTCTGTCCAGTCTCTCTTCATAGCTGAAGCGTTCCAGCCCAGGTAACATCCTATGAATCTCCTCTGCACCCTCTCCAATGCAATCACATCCCTCCTAAAGTGTGGCAACCAGAACTGCACACAGTATTCCAGCTGTGGCCTAACTAACGTTTTGTACAGCTCCATCATAACCTCCCTGCTCTTATATTCTGTGCCTCGGCTAATGAAGGCAAGTATCCCATATGCCTTTTTAACCACCTTATCTACCTGTCCTGCTGCCTTCAGGGATCTATGTATATGCACACCAAGGTCCCTCTGGTCCCCAGTCCTTCCTAGGGTCCTACCATTCATTGTGTATTCCTTTGCCTTGTTTGTCCTCCCAAAATGCATCACCTCACACTTTTCAGGGTTAAATTCCATTTGCCACTGTTCTGCCCATCTAACCATCCCGTCTATATTGTCCTGTAGCCTGAGGCTTCCCTCCTCGCTATTTACCACTCTACCAATTTTCGTGCCATCTGCGAACTTACTGATCATACCTCCTACATTCATATCTAAATCATTAATGTAAACTACAAACAGCAAAGGACCCAGCACTGATCCCTGTGGTACACCACTGGACACAGGCTTCCAGTCACAAAAACAACCTTTGACCATCACCCTCTGCCTCCTGCCACTAAGCCAATTTTGGATCCAATGTGCCAAATTGCCCTGGATCCCATGGGCTCTTACCTTCTTGACCAGTCTCCCATGTGGAACTTTGTCAAAAGCCTTACTGAAGTCCGTGTAGACTACATCAACTGCACTACCCTCATCCACGCACCTGGTCACCCCCTCGAAAAAGTCAATCAGATTGGTCAGACATGATCTCCCCCTGACAAAGCCGTGCTGACTATCCCTGATTAATCCCTGCCTCTCCAAGTGGAAACTAATTCTGTCCCTCAAAACTTTTTCCAATAATTTCCCTACCACTGATGTTAGGCTCACTGGCCTGTAATTCCCTAGTTTATCCCTACTACCCTTCTTGAACAATAGTAGTACATTAGCAGTTCTCGAGTCCTCTGGCACCTCCCCTGCAGCCAGAGAGGTTCTGAAAATTTATGTCAGAGCCCCTGCAATCTCCTCCCTTGGCTCACACAGCAGCCTGGGATACATCCGTTCAGGGCCTTGGGATTTATCCACTTTTAAGCCCACTAAAGCCGCTAGTACCTCCTCCCTCTCAATACAAATTTGTTCAAGTATATCACAATCCCCCTGTTTGATTTCTATGCCTACATCGTCCTTCTCCATAGTGAAACACAGATGCAAAATATTCATTTTAAACCTCACCTACATCTTCCGGCTCTACACACAGATTGCCACTTTGGTCCCTAATGGGCCCTACTCTTTCCCTGGTTATCCTCTTGCCCTTAATATACTTATAAAACACCTTGAGATTTTCCTTTTTTTTGCCCGCCAGTGTTTTTTCATGCCCCCTCTTCGCTCTCCTAATTTCTTTTTTAAGTACCTCCCTGCACTTTCTACACTCCTCTAGATCTTCCACTGTTTTTAGTCCTTTGTATCTGCCAAAAGCCTTCCTTTTATTCCGAATCCATTCTTGTATATCCCTTAACATCCAGGGTTTGTTGGTCCCACCCTTGACCTTTACGGGAACATGTTGGCATTGTACTTTCTCTATTTCCTTTCTGAAAGACTCTTACTGTTCCTGTAACACAGTTGCAGTCGGCGGCGCCCTTCTCTGGTTGGGCCTGAGGCACAGTGTTGGGACAATCTGGAGGGAGTTTACTCTGTATCTAACCCGTGCTGTACCTGCCCTGGGAGTGTTTGATGGGACAGTGTAGAGGGAGCTTTACTCTGTATCTAACCTGTGCTGTACCTGCCCTGGGAGTGTTTGATGGGGCAGTGTAGAGGGAGCTTTACTCTGTATGTAACCCGTGCTCTACCTGCACTGGGAGTGTTTGATGGGACAGTGTAGAGGGAGCTTTATGTAGTGTATGTAACCGTTCCACCTTTAAGAGAACTATTTTAAGAGTTGCACTACTTTATCTTGGCTGCTGTATACTGTAATACCGGCGGTGACCACACCGGTATATAAGTGCTGTGTAATGATTTATTGGGCAGTTCTGCCCTGACCCTCGACTAGTAAAGATCTGTTAAAATTTACTCTTGTGGTCTGTGTAGTAATTCGCAATATAACACACAGACTTAACAGTGGCGATGAGTACGATCTTACCCTGCGGCAGAGATACATCCAAGGCAGTTTAACGGGCGTCGAGAGGAGGCATCCGCCCTCATCATTCTGCTGAGAGAAGACTCGGGTCTGCAGAGCAACGGAAGAATTCTGACACGAAGCCTTCCATCAGCAACAGGCAGTGATCATCCCTTCTATCACGGTGGTGGGTAAGCCGATCAGCGACGAGCAGCAAGTCGGCCACGTTGGCTGTGAAATAGGGGAGGGAAGAACGGAGGATATAAGGGCGGAGAACTCGACCACGGCCGGGGAAAAGAGCCGGACAGAAGTCGAGGCCGCGAGGCGCAGCGACCGGGACAGCGTAAGGCGCGGGAGAAAATAAAAAATAAAAAAAAAACGCGGAGAACTCAGCCGCAGCCGGGGGGGAAAGGACCGGACTGCAAGAGGGGCTGGGAGGCACGATTTGGAAACCACTGGGGAGGGCGAACGCAGCAATACGGCAATCGCCATTACAGCCAGCGGGGGAGAAAAGCAAACGTGGGAAGCCGCCATTTTCGTAGGCGGGGGAAGAAGACGAGCGCGGGAAGCCGCCATTTTCGTAGGCGGGGGAAGAAGACGCGCGCGGGAAACCGCCATTTAAAAAAAAATAAAAGAAAAGAAAAATTTCTTTTTGTCTCTCAAGAAGATTGCGAGGATGCCTAAGTGTGGTAACATCAACGATTTTGATCCCGATGTTGAAGATTGGGCCACGTATGTAGAACGCATAGAGATATATTGTAAGGCAAATAAAATATCAAATGAAGATAAAGCACTAACCTTACTAAACTCAATGGGTGCGAAGACATACGGGCTATTGAAGCATCTTCTATCACCAGCTAAACCGACGGATCAGACTTTCGCTAATATTGTTGCTGTCCTGAAGAATCATTTGAACCCCACACCGCTGATGTTAGCGGAACGATTTAAATTTTATGCGAGAACGCAACTGAAAGAGGAAAGCAACGCGGAGTATTTAATTGAACTGCGTAAGCTAGCGAAATACTGCCAGTTTGGGGAAAGCCTGACAGAGGCACTGAGAGACAAATTCGTGTGTGGATTGTCGAAAGAAGGAACACAAAAGCGGTTGCTTGAAGAGAATGATCTTACATTTGATAAGGCTGTCACTATTGCAGCATCGCACGAAGCCGCAGCGAGAGGCACTGCAGAAAAGCAGCTGAAGGCAGCGGTACTCAGCGTAGATCAAATGGCTTTGGGTACAACGAAATGTTATCGTTGTGGAAAGACAACACACGATCAGAACCAATGCTGGTTTAAAAACCAGGAATGTAGAAAATGTGGCAAGCTTGGTCACATAGCCAAAGTATGCCGGTCAGGAAAGAAGACCAGCAACAAAAAGTCACCACAGGAAAAGTGCAGAAAGGTACATAAGGTGGCTGAGAAGAGTTCGGATGAACAGAATTCGGATTCAGACTCCAACAGCAAGGAACTGGGTAGTCTGAGAATTCACAATGTGAGTAAGGAAGTTGACTGACAAACTATTTGGGTCACACTGCAGATAGCAGGAGTCCAAATGAAGATGGAATTGGACACCGGATCAGCGTTGATGGTCATGAATAAGCAAGAATACAAAAGGTTATTCAAACATATTCCCCTACGGGATACGAAGATAGTATTGCAGACATACACGGGGCAAAGAGTATACCCCATCGGAAAGATAAAAGTCAAGGTGGCACACCAGGGTAAAGAACACCAAGGAATGGACATATATGTACTACCTGAGGGAGGTCCACCACTTCTGGGACGGGAGTGGATCAGGAAAATAAATATGGACTGGCACTCCCTAAAAGCAATAACGGTAGTTTCCGTAAAAAACAAAGATGTCAAACCTGCACGATTGTCCAGAATATTGGATGAGGGCATATGCAGCAGTGACAGTGACAAAGCAGAGAGTGAGAACTCGGTGATGATAATCAGCTCAGACTCTGGAACTGATGATGGTAAGACCAGCCCATGTGCAAACGACAAGTCTAAAATGGACTTGCAGACTAATGATGGAAAAACGAAGGAGTGCATAAATGCTTCAGAAGAGAACAAAGTATCAGAACAGAATTCCACTGAACAACAACAACATAGTTTGACAGAGAATTCTGAGTCTGTCCAGTCTACAGACATGCACATTTCTGAGGAACACCGGGCTCGAACTCAACTCAATTTCAAACTACAACAGCAATTAGAACAAATGATTCGCCGTTTTGAGCAAGAGATGAATGCAAAGAAAAACTTCTTTGACACAGAGTGGGAGAATCTGGAAAGACAGCAGAAGCAGCTGATTGAGAAAATGGAACAGGAACACACAAACCGTCTGCGCGATGAGGCCAAACGAATCAAAGCTGAGCAAGAAAGGGAATATGTCAAATTCATCGATCAGTTGAAAGCTAAGAAGAAAGAGTACCCTTTTGTGAGCAGTGTCAGCAGTAATAAGCCACTCAGGGAATTGGTGGCAGAGGCAAAAACTGAAGATGCTGCAGAGATCAAGTTTGTTGCTGAAAGCGCTACTTCCAGAGCTTTGCTTCGAATTAAAGAATTGCCAGTTAAAATTGTGAAACCCTTAAGAGAGAAGATTGGCATGGAGAAACATCGTGTCATTTTCGAATGCAAGGTTTCCAGGCCAAATGCTGCTGTCAAGTGGTATTACAAAGACAAAGAGATTCATCCCAGTAATAAATATGAGATTGTGAATGAAAATGTGTACAGGAAGCTCGTTATTAATAATGTCGCTTTTGAAGATGAAGGCAACTACATGTGCGATGCCATAGATGACCAAAGCACAGCAAAGTTATATGTAGAAGAGCAATCAATTGCCATCATTAAACCCATATGTGATGTGGAAGTGACAGAGCCAAGTGACGCCATTCTTGAGTGTGAGCTTTCAGTTGCTGACGTGAAGCCTCCAAAATGGATACTAAATGGTGAAATTCTTCATGCTTCTGAAGATGTGTACATTGAGCATTGTGGCACTATTCATCGTCTCACTCTGAAAAAAACAACTTGTAAGATGACCGGCTTGCTGCAGTTTATCGCAGGGAAATCAAAATCTGAGGCGAGGCTGACTATTAAAGAGCCTCCGTCAAAGGTAGTCAAAGATCTACAGAACATTACAGTGGAAGAGAAGCAGTCTGCTACTTTGAGCTGTGAGTTTACACCTGCTTCCAAGATGGTCAGATGGTACAAAGACCAGAGCTTAATCAAAACTTCTGACCGATACAAATTTAAACAAAATAAGAATGTGATAGAACTTACCATTACAAATCTCACACCCAAAGACTCTGGTGAATATAGCTGCAAATCAAGTAATGCACAGACCACAGCCACACTCACAGTTGAAGCTCCAAAAATAGAAATAATAAAACATTTGGAGGACGTAGATACTGAGGAGGACAGCAATCTAGTATATTCATGTGAGTTGTCCCATGATGATGAAGATGATGACTCATCTGAACCATTATCACCCCTACCAGGTCACGCACGTGGTCCCTCCGAACTGAGCCAAATCAGTCTGGAAGTAGGAAAACTTCCCACGGTACTCGAGCCTTTAGAAGTCAACAATGCTGGTTCTGAAGTTACGAAAATTCAAGCTGTTAAGTCCAGTGAAGGACTATTAGATAAGTCACCCCAGCAATGAAAACCTACTACCCCACCGAAAACTACTACACCACCGAGGCGTTATCCGGACCGAGTCAGGAAGCCTCCAGAGTGTTAAGTCTGTGTGTGTATATTGAGAATTACTACACAGACCACAAGAGTAAACTTTAACAGGTCTTTACTAGTTGAAGGTCAGGGCGGAAATGCCCAATAAATCATTACACAGCACTTATATACCGGTGTGGTCACCACCGGTATTACAGTATACAGCAGCCAAGATAAAGTAGTGCAACTCTTAAAATAGTTCTCTTAAAGGTGGAACGGTTACATACAATACAATACAATACAATACAAATCGCTTTATTGGCATGATAAGGTACATCTTATGTTGCCAAAGCATCAAAATACATTTATGGTTGAACACATAAACGCGGTTCCATTCATACAGTGTATAAACAGGTATATCCCTGAGTTTATAAATATATTTTCGCCTTGTTTATATATACTCTTGTCTTAGTTTACTGGTTGTCCCTCTGTTCATGGCAAGCTGTAACATAGTGTGCCGCCAGTGTTACACAGCTTCTCTCCTCCCCCAGTAGGAATGGGAGTTTTTGGTTGTCAGTCAGATTTCTGAATTCAGGGCATATTTGTGAGAATTTTTGATAGAAATTCTCTCTGATGCCCTGATATTTTCCACAGGCTGTGAGGAAGTGCATCTCTGTCTCAACTACTCCCTGACTGCAGTGAGAGCATATCCTGTCTTCTCTTGGCAGCCTGGTCTGCCTGTGTCTGCCTTTTTCGATCGCGAGGCTATGTTCGCTAAGTCTGTACCTTTTTAGGTTAACAGTATATATTCCCATTAAACATAACATCATAACATATATACACAACTTCATGTAAAAACAGTTCACAGATTCAGTCTCTCTGGAGGCTTCCTGACTCGGTCCGGATAACGCCTCGGTGGTGTAGTAGTTTTCGGTGGTGTAGTAGGTTCTTTTGGCAAGGTCGATTCGGCTGGAATGTCAGTGTCGGGTTCATCTGGTTCCAGTATTACCGGATCGGAGGTAGATACTATGGGTATCTCTGCTTCATCATTAGGCGTATAGAGTTGTGGTGTAGGTTGTCCCTTTTCGGATGACGCTATGATCTGGTCAGCATGGCGCTTTATTATGCTTTCACCAATGTCCACGGTATACATCAGCGGCCCTAGTCGTGTGCAAATAGTTCCAGGCTGCCATTTCTCGGTACGGTAGTCCTGGGCCAAAACTTGTTGACCTATCTGGAAGGTTCTAGTTGGCCTTTCATTCATGCCTTGAAATTGCCGGTTCTCTACATCCCTTCTGATGTTTGGCTTGATCAAATCCAGCCGGCATCTTAGTCTTCTATTGAAAAACATCATGGCGGGAGTTTGGTTTGTGACCGCATGTGTTGCATTCCTGTACGCCAACAAGAAGTTATCTACCTTATGTTGTAGATTTATGTCTTCATTACCCATGGCCTTTATGGCCTTCTTGAAGGTCTGGACAAACCTTTCAGCTAATCCATTGGTGGCGGGATGGTATGGGGCGGACGTGTAGTGCTTAACCCCATTGTTTTTTAAGAACTTCCTGAATTCTTCGGACACAAATTGCGGTCCATTATCAGAACAGATCTGTTCCGGCAGCCCATTCCTGGCAAATATGGTCCTTAATACTGTGATGGTTTTTCCGTGGTGGTGGAGGACATCTTTATTACCTCCGGCCACTTGGAGTGTACATCCACCGCGATTAAGAACATTGAGTCCATAAATGGACCAGCAAAGTCGATATGTACCCTTTGCCATGAAGATGAGGGCCACTCCCATGGATGTAGAGGGGCTTGTGGTGGGGCGTTTTGGACCTTCTGGCATCCTAGACAGCTCTTGGTCATTTCTTCGATGTCTCCATCGATACCTGGCCACCACACAAACGCTCTGGCTAGGTTCTTCATTTTCACTCCACCCAGATGCCCCTCGTGAAGCTCCTTTAGCACTTTATGCTGGAGTTTGGGTGGAATCACCACTCTGGATCCACACATCAAAGTTCCTCGGCACACTGACAGCTGTTCTCTTCTTTGCGAAAATGCTGGCAACAGTGGTTCGCCATGTGCTGGCCATCCCTTCACCGTTAAATCGTAGACTCGTGAGAGAGTCGGGTCATTTCTTGTTTCCTTTTCGATCGTAGAATTTGTTACTGGTAGACATTCCACTATGGTTGAGTGGAACATCTCCACTGGGTCCACTGTAGGCGCCTCTTCTACCGTTGGCAACGGTAGGCGTGATAAACCGTCAGCATTCCCATGCTGTTTTGATCCTTTGTATTCTATGTCATATTGGTGTGCCCCTAGGAAAAGGGACCACCTCTGTAGCCTTTGCGCTGTCATAATGGAAACGCCCTTTTTAGGGTTGAATATGGATACCAACGGCTGGTGGTCTGTCAGCAGTGTAAACTTCTGGCCCTGCAGGTAATGATTAAACTTCTTTACTCCCCACACCAGGCTGAGAGCCTCCCTATCTATCTGAGCATAGTTGTGCTCAGCGGAGCTCAATGATCTGGATGCAAATGCGACTGGCCTTTCCGAGCCATTTGGCAACTTGTGTGAGAGTACTGCTCCAATACCATAAGGAGAAGCATCACAAGCTAAACGAATAGGTAGCGTTGGGTTGAAGTGAGCCAACACTTCCTCTGAGGTGATCAATGTCTTGTTTTTGCGAAAGGCCTTCTTACAGTCCTCGCTCCACTTCCATGGTACTTCTTTCTGCAAAAGAGCATTCAGCGGGTGCAGCACCGTGGATAGATTTGGCAGAAACCTATGGTAATAGTTAATCAACCCTAGGAACGATCTCAACTGGGATACATTTTCCGGAGCGGGAGCCTTCACAACAGCTTCGATCTTGTCAGGTGACTTGTGCAGCCCCTCCTGGTCAATGACATGACCACAGTGTGAGATCCGTTTCTGAAAGAACTCACATTTCTGGCGATTAACTCGAAGGCCATGTTCCTTCAACCTGGTGAGCACCAGTTTCAAATTTGCAAGGTGTTCCTCATCGTCATCTCCTGTAATCAGGATATCGTCCAAGTAACATTGAGTGCTTGGAATTCCCTGTAATACCTGCTCCATGGCCCTCTGCCAAATTGCCGGAGCCGAAGCCACTCCAAAAACCAGTCTATTATATCGATACAAGCCTCTGTGCGTGCTGATTGTGAGATACTGGCGCGACTCTTCATCAACTTCCATCTGTAAGTACGCTTGCGCCAGGTCTATCTTGGTGAAGCGTTTCCCGCCAGACAATGAAGCAAAGATATCCTCAATCCGCGGAAGCGGATATTGCACCGTGTGAAGCACCGGATTAACTGTGATCTTGAAGTCTCCACAGATGCGGACCTTCCCCGGTTCCCCTGGCTTGTTACTCGATGAACGCTTCATGATGGGAACAATGGGCGTGGCCCACTCACTCCAGTCCACCTTAGACAGTACTCCTGAACGTTCCAGCCCTTCCAGCTCAGCTTCCACAGCAGGTTGTATCGCATACGGTACCGGTCTGGCTTTGAAAAATTTTGGGTTTGCATGTTCTGCAATCTTGATTTTTGCCTTAATTCCTCTCAGTGTTCCCAGTCCCGGTTGGAACACCTCTTTAGCCTCATCCAATATTCTGGACAATCGTTCAGGTTTGACATCTTTTTTTCCAGAATCTACCATTATTGCGTTTAGGGAGTGCCAGTCCATATTTATTTTTCTGATCCACTCCCATCCCAGAAGTGGTGGACCTCCCTCAGGTAGTACATATAAGTCCATTCCTTGGTGTTCTTTGCCCTTGTGTATCACCTTGACTTTTATCTTTCCGATGGGGTATACTTTTTGCCCCATGTATGTCTGCAATACTATCTCCGTATCCCGTAGGGGAATATGTTTGAATAACTTTTTGTAATCTTGCTTATTCATGACCGTCAACGCCGATCCGGTGTCCAATTCCATCTTCACTTGGACTCCTGCTATCTGCAGTGTGACCCAGATAGTTTGTCGGTCAGCTTCCTTACTCACGTTGTGAATTCTCAGACTACCCAGTTCCTTGCTGTTGGAGTCTGAATCCGAATTCTGTTCATCCGAACTCTTCTCAGCCACCTTATGTACCTTCCTGCAATTTTCCTGTGGTGACTTTTTGTTGCTGGTCTTCTTTCCTGACCGGCATACTTTGGCTATGTGACCAAGCTTGCCACATTTTCTACATTCCTGGTTTTTAAACCAGCATTGGTTCTGATCGTGTGTTGTCTTCCCACAACGATAACATTTCGTTGTACCCGAAGCCATTTGATCTACGCTGAGTACCGTTGCCTTCAGCTGCATTTCCGCGGTGCCTCTCGCTGCGGCTTCGTGCGATACTGCAATAGTGACAGCCTTATCAAGTGTAAGATCATTCTCTTCAAGCAACCGCTTTTGTGTTCCTTCTTTCGACAATCCACACACGAATTTGTCTCTCAGTGCCTCTGTCAGGCTTTCCCCAAACTGGCAGTAGTTCGCTAGCTTGCGCAGTTCAATTAAATACTCCGCGTTGCTTTCCTCTTTCAGTTGCGTTCTCGCATAAAATTTAAATTGTTCCGCTAACATCAGCGGTGTGGGGTTCAAATGGTTCTTCAGGACAGCAACAATATTAGCGAAAGTCTGATCCGCCGGTTTAGCTGGTGATAGAAGATGCTTCAATAGCCCGTATGTCTTCGCACCCATTGAGTTTAGTAAGGTTAGTGCTTTATCTTCATCTGATATTTTATTTGCCTTACAATATATCTCTATGCGTTCTACATGCGTGGCCCAATCTTCAACATCGGGATCGAAATCGTTGATGTTACCACGCTTAGGCATCCTCGCGATCTTCTTGAGAAACAAAAGAATTATTTTTTTTTCTTTTACAAAATGGCGGTTTCCCGCGCTTGTCTTCTTCCCCCGCCTCCGAAAATGGCGGCTTCCCGCGTTTGCCTTTCTCCCCCGCTGGCTGTAATGGCGATTGCCGATTTGCTGCGGTCGCCCTCCCCCAGCGGTTTTCAAATCGTGCCTCCCAGCCCCTCTTGCAGTCCGGTCCTTTCCCCCCGGCTGTGGCTGAGTTCTCCGCGGTTTTTTATTTTCCCCCGCGCCTTACGCTGACCCGGTCGCTGCGCCTCGCGGCCTCGGTCACTGCCTGGCCTTTTTCACCGGTTGCGGTCGAGCTCTCTCTCGACGCTGTTGCGTCTCCCAGCCCGCTTGCAGCCCGGTCTTTCGCACCGGCTGCGTTTGCTTCACCGCGGCTTCCGTGCCTTACGCTGCCCCAGTCTCAGCGCATCTGGCCCCGACTTCTGTCCGGCTCCTTTCCCCGGCCGTGGTCGAGTTCTCCGCCCTTATATCCTCCGTTTTTTTAAAAATATTTTCTCCCCTACTCACAGTCAACGTGGCCGACTTGCTGCTCGTCGCTGATCGGCTTACCCACCACCGTGATAGAAGGGATGATCACTGCCTGTTGCTGATGGAAGGCTTCGTGTCAGAATTCTTCCTTTGCTCTGCAGACCCGAGTCTTTTCTCAGCAGAATGATGAGGGCGGATGCCTCCTCTCGACGCCCGTTAAACTGCCTTGGATGTATCTCTGCCGCAGGGTAAGATCCCATCCTCGTCGCCACTGTTAAGTCTGTGTGTGTATATTGAGAATTACTGCACAGACCACAAGAGTAAACTTTAACAGGTCTTTACTAGTTGAAGGTCAGGGCGGAACTGCCCAATAAATCATTACACAGCACTTATATACCGGTGTGGTCACCACCGGTATTACAGTATACAGCAGCCAAGATAAAGTAGTGCAACCCTTAAAATAGTTCTCTTAAAGGTGGAACGGTTACATACACTACACAGAGAGACTGAATCTGTGAACTGTTTTTACATGAAGTTGTGTATATATGTTATGATGTTATGTTTAATGGGGAATATATACGGTTAAGCTAAAAAGGGAGGATTGTAGTGTATGTAACCGTTCCACCTTTAAGAGAACTATTTTAGTAACCGTTCCACCTTTAAGAGAACTATTTTAAGAGTTGCACTACTTTATCTTGGCTGCTGTATACTGTAATACCGGCGGTGACCACACCGGTATATAAGTGCTGTGTAATGATTTATTGGGCAGTTCCGCCCTGACCCTCGACTAGTAAAGATCTGTTAAAGTTTACTCTTGTGGTCTGTGTAGTAATTCGCAATATAACACACAGACTTAACACTTTACTCTGTATCTAACCCGTGCTGTACCTGTCCTGGGACTGTTTGATGGGACAGTGTAGAGGGAGCTTTACTCTGTATCTAACCCGTGCTGTACCTGCCCTGGGAGTGTTTGATGGGACAGTGTAGAGGGAGCTTTACTCTGTATCTAACCCATGCTGTACCTGCACTGGGAGTGTTTGATGGGACAGTGTAGAAGGAGCTTTACTCTGTATCTAACCCATGCTGTACCTGCACTGGGAGTGTTTGATGGGAGAGTGTAGAGGGAGCTTTACTCTGTATCTAACCCGTGCTGTACCTGCCCTGGGAGTGTTTGATGGGACAGTGTAGAGGGAGCTTTACTCTGTATCTAACCCGTGCTGTACCTGCCCTGGGAGTGTTTGATGGGACAGTGTAGAGGGAGCTTTACTCTCTACCTAACCCATGCTGTACCTGCACTGGGAGTGTTTGATGGGAGAGTGTAGAGGGAGCTTTACTCTGTATCTAACCCGTGCTGTACCTGCCCTGGGAGTGTTTGATGGGACAGTGTAGAGGGAGCTTTACTCTGTATCTAACCCGTGCTGTACCTGTCCTGGGAGTGTTTGATGGGACAGTGTAGAGGGAGCTTTACTCTGTATCTAACCCGTGCTGTACCTGCACTGGGAGTGTTTGATGGGAGAGTGTAGAGGGTGCTTTACTCTATATCTAACACCATGCTGTACCTGCCCTGGGAGTGTTTGTTGGGATAAGAAAGAGGAAGCTTTACTCTGTATCTAACCCTTGTTGTACCTGCCCTGGGAGTGTTTGATGGGACAGTGTAGAGGGAGCTTTACTCTGTATCTAACCCGTGCTTTACCTGCACTGGGAGTGTTTGATGGGAGAGTGTAAAGGGAGCTTTACACTGTATCTAACCCGTGCTGTACCTGTCCTGGGAGTGTTTGATGGGACAGTCTTTGAAATGAAAAGTGCTCCATTCCCCTGCAGTTTACCTCCTTTACCTCTATGCGCACAATTAAGAAAGTAAATTCCCGTCATGTTCAGATTTTTGAAGTTGAGGATTTCACTCTCTCCCCGATCCTCCCGCCTTTTGTTCGTGGGAGCACTTCACGTGAGCTCCTCAGCCTCCTATTGCGGCAGGTTGGTAGATGATCCGGAATTCGCAGCGCACTCCATCAGAGAGCAGAACCAGCCCAGCCTCTGTTACATGCAGACCTAGCCTGTAAAACCTCTGCACCATGCCAGCATGGAGCAGACCTGCTGTCTGTTGTACTCAATAAAGCTCAGACAGCCAGACTCCCCAACTTGACCTTAATTGTCCAGACCACCTTCAGTTTGGTGAGTCAGTGGACCCGCGGACCATTAGTTTTGGGGTCTTATACCGAGGGGAAGCATTCAGCTCCCGGCCTAACACACTTCTATTGACAAGCGCTAAAAATAGAATCAACCTCAGGAAGTTGCACAGGAAGGTGCCTCATTGACTGTGTCACTCCATCACAATGAAAATTCAACTCCCTTCTGCTTTACTTAAGCAAATCGCCTTGTTATGTTGTTAAAAATACAATGTTTGGAGAGTTGGATGGCACTCTGGCTAGAAACACCGACTTTCTGTTGTCCCAGGTGTCTCAGCTGGTTTGTACAGTGTCGTCTCTGATCTGTGTAGACCGGGTGGGCCCCAGGCTCGCTTCCTGCTCTGTGCTGACTTAGCAGGGCTGAACTGGGGCAGCAGTAAGGGAGCCATGATTAACCAGTGTCCCTGGTCGAGGGAGAGGCGAAAAGTACTGAAACTGGGAACCAATGACCTCGGCTGGGATGTTCTCTCTTTTACACTTTCTTTCTTTCTTTCTATCTCTCCCTCTATCTTTCTTTCTTTCTCTTTCTCTCTCTCTCTCATTATTCTCGTTACAGTGTCAGCTGTGGCTCAGTCGGTAGCACTCTCTCTCTCACTCTCTGTGTCAGAAGGTTGTGGGTTCAAGTCCCACCCCAGAGACTTGAGCTCAAAATCTAGGCTGACGCTCCAGTGCAGTGCTGAGGGAGCGCCGCACTGTTGGAGGTGCCGTCTTTCGGATGAGGCGCTAAACCGAGGGCCCCACCTGCCCTCTCAGGTGGATGAAAAAATCCCACGGCACTATTTCGAAGAAGAGCACGGGGAGTTCTACCCCAGTGTTTTGGCCAATACTTATCCCTCAACCAACAGCCTCAGAAAACAGATTATCTGGTCATTATCACGTTGCTGTTTGTGGGAGCTTGCTATGCGCAAATTGGCTGCCCTTCACCACAGTGACTACACTTCAAAAAGTACTTCATTGGCTGTAAAGCGCTTTGGGACGTCCTGAGGTCGTGAAAATCGCTACAGAAATGCAAGTCTTTCTTTCTTTTACCCCAACTGATTCCGACCAATCCACTCTTAGTGATGTTAGTTGAGGGATAAATATTGTCCAGGACACCGGGGAGAACTCCCCAGCTCTTCTCCAAAATAGCTTTTACATCAACCTGAGTGGACTTCATTCTTACGTCTCATCTGAAAGAAGGCACCTCTGGGCAGTGATGTATCGATTCTGATTGAGAAATCTGGAGGCTCACAGTCGCTGTTCCCCGTAACTTTTGTGGTTGCGTGGCCCCTTTAAGGGGGCTGCACGGCCCATTCGCAATGCGCGAGATTCAGGATAACATCAGAAACGCTGGTCCCAGGCCGCACGGGACCGGCAGAGAGCTGCGCGGCCGCGCCGCTTAGAGGGAACATTGCTCACAGTACAAGACTGGAAAGAGCCTGGAGAAACGTGGAGGTAAATCAGTCGCACATTAAAAGCCAGTAAATTGAAGTAGGGACTTCTACAGTTTTGGAGTCCGTGATGAGGACCAAATGAGGAACAGGGAGGATATGGAGAGTATGTAGGGAAATGCATTTATATGGAATTGCACCTGTACTTGAAAGGAAAATAATTGCAAGCCAATGGGAAAAGAATCTTTCAAAGAGCCGGCACAGGCACGATGGGCGGAATGGCCTCCTTCTGTGCTGTATGATTCTATGATTCTATGACTGAGAAAAAGAACATCAGAAGATCACTGACTATCGATAAGGTAGAAAGAGAAAAGAAAGGTTGGTACAGAAACTGGGGGAGGGGGGAGAAATTCGGTATCGCCCATTTTGGGGCGCTAACATCACCTGGGCGCCAATTAGCACCAGCGATCGCAAAATTGAGTTTCAGCTCCCCAAGAGGGAAGTGGAGCGCTAAATCAAACGCTCCACTTCCTTCTTAGGGCGCTAACATCGGAGAGTGGGGCGGAGATTTCAGCAGCGCTGCACACTGGGTTGAGCAGCGCCATCATAGAGTCATTGGCCTAGAAATTCGGTGGAGCCCCGCCAAGCTCGCCTGGGTGCCGGAATTACCGCTGCGAACGGAGCCGTTGCGCCCGCCGGAAATTCAGTTTGTGCGCCCCAAGAGGGACACGGGGCGCTGCTGGAGGCGCCCCGCGTCCCTCTTGGGGCACTGAAACGGAATATCGCAGCGCAACGTGCCGCAGCGCCACACGCTGTGGCACGGCGCGCTGTGGTACTGCAGGCCTTCCTCCCCTTCTTAAGGGGGAGGGGCCTGCACCAGCGCGATGACTGACCGCGAGTGCCGGCAAAAGAGCCCGGCACCGAGGAGAAGTGTCGGGCTCTCGGGACACAGCCGGCACTGCCCGGGGAGGAGGAGGATCAGGAGGCCAGGGACGGAGGTGCTGGCAGGCGGCCACCGAAAAAAATGGCCGCCCCGCACCTCCACCTTAATTTGCGCCACTACCACCACAGGTAGGCCCCGTGAACCAGGCGCGATTTGCGACCGGCGTTACAGAGGCGGGCGCGACCAAATATCATGATCGGGGTGGTAGCGGGGCGTTGCACACACCGATGACGTCATCGGTGGCGGTGCAGCGCTACAGGCTAACGCCGCCATTAGCGCTCGGCTAAATATCGCGGGAGGCATGGCCAGTGGCGCTAAAGCCACTGAGTGCCCTCTTTAGGCGCTAACTGGTGGTGCAGCCCACCGAATTTCTAGGCCATAGAGTCATAGGCCTAGAAATTCAGTTTGGGGCGGCCAGCTCGCTCGCGCCCAGAAAGTGCCGCTGCGCGCGGAGCCACTTGCGCCCGCCGGAAATTCAATTTCAGCGCCCCAACTCGAAGGCGGCCACTATTCAAGGGTTTCGGCGCCCCTGCTTGGGGCGCTGAAACTGAATATCGGCGCGCTAGGTGCCGCAGCGCCACCCGCTGCGGAGCGGCAGGCTGCGGTACTG
The DNA here is from genome assembly GCF_052327205.1 of Somniosus microcephalus. NCBI lineage: Eukaryota > Metazoa > Chordata > Chondrichthyes > Squaliformes > Somniosidae > Somniosus > Somniosus microcephalus. The sequence continues at coordinate 19,158,568 of NC_141017.1, read as the reverse complement.
CAGGCCTTCCTCCCTCTCTTAAGGGGGAGGTGCCTGCAACAGCGAGATCGCCGCTCGCTAGTGCCGGCAAATGAGCCCGGCACCACGGAGAAGTGCCGGGCTCCCGGAAAACAGCCGGCAATGCCGCGGGGGGGGGGTGGTGGAGGAGGCCGGGGAAGGAAGTGCGGGCAGGCGGCCGCCGAAAAAGCGGCCGACCGCACCTCCGCCTTAACTCGCCCCACTAACGCTACAGGACGGCCCCGTTTTCTGATCGCTGTTTGCAGCCGCTGCGGAAGAGGCGGCCGCAACTAAATATGGCGGTCGGGCCGGTAGCGGGGCGGTAGGGGGGCACTGCGCACACCGATGACGTCATCGGTGGCGGCGCAACGCTACTGGCTAACGCCGCCATTACCGCAGCGCTGAATATCGGCGAAAGCTCAGCAAGTGGCGCAAAAGCCCTCTTTGGGCGAAAACTGGGCGCAAAGCCTACTGAATTTCTAGCCCTTAGAGTTATACAGCACAGAAAGAGACTCTTCGGCCCATTGCGTCCGCGCCAGCCATCAAGCCCTGTCTAATCTAATCCCATTTTCCAGCATTTGGTCCATAGCCTTGTATACTATGGCATTTCAAGTGCTCATCCAAATGCTTCTTGAATGTTGTGAGGGTTCCTGCCTCTACCACCCTTTCAGGCAGTGAGTTCCAGATTCCAACCACCCTCTGGGTGAAAAAGTTCTTCCTCAAATCCCTCAAATTCTTACTCAAATCGTGTTCAAAGTCTCCTTCCCTCCCTTAAAGGGAAAGGCCATCACTGCAGGCTCTGCAATAGAAAAATTACCGACCTGGACCGCAAAGGCAGCCGCGATCCTGCGCGACCAGCCCCGGCGCCCGCGCAGAGTGCCGGGCTGATCGATCGCGAGCAGGAACCCGTGAAACAAACGACAACAGGAAAGGTAAGGTTTTTTTCCCACTTACCTCGGCCACCTCACCTTTAATCATCGCCCTCGAAGCGGCCGCACGCCTGATGCCCGCCTCCTGCCGCTGTCGGTGTTCTCAACTGGCGCTGCTGCAGGGGGCGGAAGTCAATTTCGGGTCCGGGGCGCGAGCGGGGCGATGCGCACGGCGACGGCCTCACGATCTCCGGGCGAAGGTGATCGGGGCGCAACGCCGTTGCGCCACCGCAACACGCCAGCCGAATATGGCGGGAGTCGATGTCAGCGCCGCGCCCGGTCGCAAAAGCCATTTGCACCCATTAGCGCCCCCCGGAGGTGCCAACGGGAAGCGTAAAGACAGCCAATTTCACACCCCAGAATTCTAGGCTCGCTATCTTGTCTCTCCATCTGTCTATATTTGCAGCCGTGCCACCCTTTATTGGGTCTCTAACCTCTGTATATGTGCCTACATTGTTATCTGATATTAGGTGTGTGTAGGCCTATTTCTAATCTTCTGAGGAGCCTTAGTGACTGGACCAGACAGCCCCCGAGTGAAGTGACTATAAAACCACCAGATAATTCTTGCTGTAACGCGTGTCTATATTCAGGCATGAGAATACATTGCAGCCCATGCGGTGACACAGAATTCGCACTATCTTTGTTGCAGTGCTTAATTTGGACTGGACAGGTCAGTTTTTGAATACACTGCCCACAAATAACTGAGATATCAACTGATTGGGTTTTGAAATTGAAGCCCATTTTTTTTAATGGCATCCTCTTTTGGTGACATATATTCGTTTTAAGATTTCTCCAAGTCATCAGCAGCAGCAAGCATTGACCTTAATCCATTATTAACCCCCTTGTCCTACTTTTCCCCCGACCCCTCCTCTCTATCCTACCTCTCCTGCTCTTCTCCTTTCCCAGCCCAAACCTGCTCCGTCCTCCTCCCTCTCCTCCATCCTACCTCCTACCCTGCTCCTGCTCTGTTCTGCCCCTGCTCTGTCCTCTGCCTTTGCTCTGCACCCTTCCATGCCTGCTGTTCAGTCACGCCCTGCCCCCTGCACGTCCCCTCTGTCCTGCCCAATGCTGTGTCTTCCTCATCACGGAGCAGGACTGCCTGGGAGAGAGAGTCATTGCAAAACTGCGCCATCGGGGAAGTAGCTCAGTTGGCAGCACTCTCGTCTCTGAGTCCGAAGGTGGTGGGTCCCACTTCAATGACTTGAACACAAAAATCTAAGCTGACACTCCTAGTGCAGTACACTAGAGTCCTGCACCGTCAGAGGTGCCATCTTTCGGATGAGACATTAAACTGAAGCCCTGCCTGCTCCCCCAGGTGGATATATAAAATCCCATGGCATTATTTCACAGAAGAGCAGGGGAGTTCTCCCTGGTGTCTGGGACAATATTTATCCCAAACCAACATCACTACAACAGATGATCTGGTCATTATTGCATTGTTGTTTGTGGGAGCTTGCTGTGCACAAAATGGCCACTGTGTTTCCTAAATTGCAACAGTGAACACACTTCAAAAAGTGCTTTAGTCTTCCTTTTATTATGGGGACTTTTAATGGCCTTAACAAGAAGTTGACGTGCACTCTGGATGAGGACATCTAACAGAAATCTTAAGATTCTGATGAAAATTATCAATTGTTCACTGTTACAAAGGGTTCAAATTCCATGGGACAAAAGTTAAAAATGAGGCAGCTAGGACTAAGGAAGTCAGGGGGAACTTTTTCACCTAAAGGTGCATTATTACTACCAATGAAGGTCACAGAAGTGGCCAATATAAATGGGTTTGTGCCAAATTGATAGGTTTCTAGAGGGAATGGATTGAGGGATATGGTGAGACGGTGAGTTGGTGGGGTTGAGTGATATGGTTGAGAAAATGGATAGATGGGGTTGAGGGATATGGTGAGAAGGTGGATAGATGAGGTTGAGGGATATGTTGAGAAGGTGGATAGATGGGGTTGAGGGATATGGTGAGAAGGTGGATAGATGGGGTTGAGGGGTATGTTGAGAAGGTGGATAGGTGGGGTTGAGGGATATGGTTGAGACGATGGATAGATGAGGTTGAGGGATATGGTGAGAAGGTGGATAGCTGGGGTTGAGGGATATGTTGAGAAGGTGGATAGATGGGGTTGAGGGATATGGTGAGAAGGTGGATAGGTGGGGTTGAGGATACGTTGAGAAGGTGGATAGATGGGGTTGAGGATATGTTGAGAAGGTGGATAGATGGGGTTGAGGGATATGATTGAGAAGGTGGATAGGTGGGGTTGAGGGATATGTTGAGAAGGTGGATAGGTGGGGTTGAGGATATGTTGAGAAGGTGGATAGGTGGGGTTGAGGGATATGTTGAGAAGGTGGATAGGTGGGGTTGAGGATATGTTGAGAAGGTGGATAGGTGGGGTTGAGGGATATGTTGAGAAGGTGGATAGGTGGGGTTGAGGATATGGTGAGAAGGTGGATGGGGGGGTTGAGGGATATGGTGAGAAGGTGGATAGGGGGGGTTGAGGATATGTTGAGAAGGTGGATAGGTGGGGTTGAGGATATGTTGAGAAGGTGGATAGGTGGGGTTGAGGATATGGTGAGAAGGTGGATAGATGGGGTTGAGGATATGTTGAGAAGGTGGATAGGTGGGGTTGAGGGATATGTTGAGAAGGTGGATAGGTGGGGTTGAGGTTATGTTGAGAAGGTGGATAGGTGGGGTTGAGGGGTATGTTGAGAAGGTGGATAGGTGGGGTTGAGGATATGTTGAGAAGGTGGATAGATGGGGTTGAGGATATGGTGAGAAGGTGGATAGATGGGGTTGAGGATATGGTGAGAAGGTAGATAGATGGGGTTGAGGATATGGTGAGAAGGTGGATAGGTGGGGTTGAGGATATGTTGAGAAGGTGGATAGGTGGGGTTGAGGGATATTGTGAGAAGGTGGATAGATGGGGTTGAGGATATGTTGAGAAGGTGGATAGATGGGGTTGAGGATATGTTGAGAAGGTGGATAGGTGGGGTTGAGGATATGTTGAGAAGGTGGATAGGTGGGGTTGAGGATATGTTGAGAAGGTGGATAGATGGGGTTGAGGATATGGTGAGAAGGTGGATAGGTGGGGTTGAGGGATATGTTGAGAAGGTGGATAGGTGGGGTTGAGGGATATGTTGAGAAGGTGGATAGGTGGGGTTGAGGATATGTTGAGAAGGTGGATAGGTGGGGTTGAGGATATGTTGAGAAGGTGGATAGATGGGGTTGAGGGATATGTTGAGAAGGTGGATAGGTGGGGTTGAGGATATGTTGAGAAGGTGGATAGGTGGGGTTGAGGGATATGTTGAGAAGGTGGATAGGTGGGGTTGAGGATATGTTGAGAAGGTGGATAGGTGGGGTTGAGGATATGTTGAGAAGGTGGATAGGTGGGGTTGAGGATATGGTGAGAAGGTGGATAGATGGGGTTGAGAATATGGTGAGAAGGTGGATAGATGGGGTTGAGGATATGGTGAGAAGGTGGATAGGTGGGGTTGAGGATATGTTGAGAAGGTGGATAGATGGGGTTGAGAATATGGTGAGAAGGTGGATAGATGGGGTTGAGGATATGGTGAGAAGGTGGAGAGATGGGGTTGAGGATATGGTGAGAAGGTGGATAGGTGGGGTTGAGGATATGTTGAGAAGGTGGATAGATGTGGTTGAGGGATATGTTGAGAAGGTGGATAGGTGGGGTTGAGGATATGTTGAGAAGGTGGATAGGTGGGGTTGAGGGATATGTTGAGAAGGTGGATAGGTGGGGTTGAGGATATGTTGAGAAGGTGGATAGATGGGGTTGAGGATATGGTGAGAAGGTGGATAGATGGGGTTGAGGATATGGTGAGAAGGTGGACAGGTGGGGTTGAGGATATGTTGAGAAGGTGGATAGGTGGGGTTGAGGATATGTTGAGAAGGTGGATAGATGGGGTTGAGGATATGGTGAGAAGGTGAATAGATGGGGTTGAGGATATGGTGAGAAGGTGGATATATGGGGTTGAGGATATGGTGAGAAGGTGGATAGGTGGGGTTGAGGGATATGGTGAGAAGGTGGATAGGTGGGGTTGAGGATATGGTGAGAAGGTGGATAGGTGGGGTTGAGGGATATGGTGAGAAGGTGGATAGGTGGGGTTGAGGATATGGTGAGAAGGTGGATATATGGGGTTGAGGATATGTTGAGAAGGTGGATAGGTGGGGTTGAGGGATATGGTGAGAAGGTGGATAGGTGGGGTTGAGGATATGGTGAGAAGGTGGATAGATGGGGTTCAGGGATATGTTGAGAAGGTGGATAGGTGGGGTTGAGGATATGGTGAGAAGGTGGATAGATGGGGTTGAGGCTATGGTGAGAAGGTGGATAGATGGGGTTGAGGATATGGTGAGAATGAAATGGCCACAAAAATGAACTGTGTAGGACTGGACTGGGGAGAGAGTCATTCAGATTTAATAGAGGCTGAAAACAGGCATCTTTTGGCAGTGATGGGGTTAACTCTGCCCTCAGTGGGGATCCTTTGAGTTAAGCTAGCTGTAGCCTGTCCAACAGATGATCGCTGTTAGAGATATAAGTGGGCGGCCAGTGACAATAATTCCAAACAGAGTGAGCATTGTCCCGTGTGTGGGCAGCTCAGCTCCATGTGACGTGTTGCTTTCTTTGTGCATCATTCACTGCTCCAGAGAAGGTCTACTCCCCGCCTCAATCCCTGGTCTCAATGGCAGAGTGGAACCGTGCACATAGGCCTGGGCTCCATGATATCTATATATATAAAACAGTACAGCCTAGAAATTGGGTTGGGGCGCCAAAGTGGCGCAAAACTCGCCTGAGCGCAGGATTTAGCGCAGCGATCGGAGTGATACCGATCGCCAGAAATTCAGTTTCAGTGCCCCTCGAGGGACACGGGGCGAGGCTCGAGGCGCTCCGCGTCCCTCTTAGGGCGCTGAAGCTGATTATCGCAGCACAACGTGCCGCAGCGCCACACGCTGCGGCACGGCACGCTGCGGTACTGCAGGCCTTCCTCCCACTGTTAAGGGGGAGGTGCCTGGAACAGCGCGATCCCCGATCGCGAGTGCCGGCAAATGAGCCCGGCACCAAGGAGAAGTGCCGGGCTCTCGGGAAACAGCCAGCAATGCTGCCGGGGGGGGGGGGGCGTCAGGAGGCCGGAGACGGAGGTGCTGGCAGGCGGCCGCCCCGCACCTCCACCTTAACTTGCGCTGCTGCCGGCACAGTAAGGCCCCGTGAACTGGGCAAGGGTAGCGAGCGGCGCAACTGCGGCGTTCGCTACCAAATATCGCGAACGGGGCACGAATGGGGCGCTGTGCACACCGATGACGTCATCGGTGGCGGCGCAGCGCAAATGCCTAACGCCACCATTAGCACCCCTACTGAATATCGCCGGAGACGCAGCCAGTGGCGCTACAGCCACTGACTGCCTCTTTAGGCGCTAACAGGTGGCGCTACTCACCCAATTTCTCCCCCATGTCTCTCTGTCTCTCTGTCTGTCTTTCTGTCCGGCTATACAATCAAAAGTAATAGAATGTACCTACACATATGTTATATCAAAAGAAAGCTCATCATTAGGGGACTCTTGTAGGCATATTTACTTTTTGGTTGGACAAAAATTGTGCCGACGGTATCCAAAAAACTTTCAAAATTCCGCTCATTATCCGCTCATTAGCATCGAGTGACGTGAAGGTTGACCAATCGTACAGTCGAGCGACCCGACGGTCGACCAATCGCTGCGTCATGGGGGTGGGTTAATTGCGTGTGTGGGCGGGCCATCCGACAGTCGAGTGACAGGACGATTGACCAATCCTACAGTTCAGTGACCTGACGGTTGACCAATCGGTGCGTGTGTGGGCGAGCCTTATCATTCTGAAATGAGGTGAGTGGCCGCCATCTTGATTCCAAACTCTTCATTTCTTTTTCCCACTTTCTGCGTGTTTCTTTTCAAATCTACATTTCCAGCAAAAAAATAAGTTGCTTTTAAAACACAAATTGTTTTTAAAAAAAGTTAATTAATCTGTAAATCTTTTCTCTAACCTCTATAATTTTCCTACCTTTCACCGTTTTTCCAGGCCTCGAAGCCTGGGCCTCTGTTGCCCAGCCACGCCCGAGCTAGGCACCTCCCGTCCCGCCGCCATCTTGATTCCTAAGTACTAACTATTGATTTATTTTTCCCACTTTCTGTGTGTGTGGAGGGGATTTTATCTGGCACAAATTTGGTACTTAGGAGCCCAACTAGCTCATTATATAATTTGCGTGTAATAAATGAGTCCAGCATGTGATTTATTTCTCGGGGCCATATCAGTGCGGGGGCCCGGGGCCTAGGCTTCTCCAACCGCCAGCAGCGCAACTCCAGTCCCAGGCTCCCGGCCTAGACAGGGACCAACACTGGCAGGGGGGAGAGGGTCTGCTGCCTCAGCTCCATTCCCGGGGTCGGTAGGTGGGGAGGCTTCATAAGCAACTGGGGTAGGTTGCAAGCCCCGAATAATTATCTGAAGATCCCGTGTTTGCAGCTGAGGGGATTTCTTCTGCTGACAGCCCCAGGTTAACGGCAGCAATCTTTGTCAAGGAGGGCGAAAAGTATCAGTGCGACGCCATTTTGATTCAGTGTGTAACAGAGTGCATGCGTGGCCATCTTAGTACAGGAACATAGAGTGGGTGGGGCTTCAGTGCTCCCAATCGGGTCCTAATCTTTCCAACTGAAAAGCAAGCGGTGGCCATTGTTGTTTGTGATACAGCAGTGACAGGTGAGGACCCCCTTTTTTAATAAAAAGATTGGTGAGGTTGTAAAGTGTATGTTATAGAAAGATTTACCAAAAATGTTTTATAAGTACTTTAAGTTTCATCTTTCAAGGTATTAAAAGGTAGGCTGGGCCATGTCAGTGCAGGGGCCCGAGGCCTAGGCTTCTCCAACGGCTGGCAGCGCAACTCCAGTCCCAGGCTTCCGGCCCAGACAAGGACCAACACTGGCAGAGGGGATAGGGTCTGCTGGCTCCCCCCCTCCCTTTCCCCCCCTCCCACACACCCCCTTCCCCCGCCACAACCCCCTACCCCCCCACACCCCCCTTCCACTCCCCCCTTCCCCCCGTCCCACAACCCCCCTTCCCCCCCGTCCCACACCCCACTTCCCCCCGTCCTACACCCCACCTTCCCCCCCCGACCCACACCCGCTTCCTCCACTACACCCCACTTCTCCCCCCTTCACTTCCACCCCCGTCCCCCCTTCCCTTCCCCCCTCCCACCTTCCCTTCCCCGCCCCTCCCCCTTACCTTCCCCATTCCCCCCCTCCCACCCTTCCCTTCTCCCCCTCCCCCCTTCCCCCCTCCTTCCCTTCCACCCTCCCTCTTCCCTTCCACCCCTCCCCTCTTCCCCTCCCCCTTCCCCCCCTTTCCCCCTTTCCCTTCCCCTCCCCCTCCCTCCCTCCTTTCCCTTCCCCCTCCCTCCCCCTTTCCCTTCCTCTCCCTCCCCCCTTTCCCTTCCCCTCCCGCCACCTCTCCCCCTTCCCTTCCCCCTACCCCCCTTTCCCTTCCCCCCCCTTTCCCTTCCCCTCCCTCCCCCCTTTCCCTCCCCCCTCCCTCCCCTCTTTCCCTTTCCCTCCCCCCTTTCCCTTCCCCTCCCTCCCCCCATTCCCCTCCCTCCCCCCTTTCACTTTCCCCCCCTTTCCACCCCCCTCCCATTACCCGCCCCTTCCCCTCCCTTTTCCCCCCTCCCTCTCCCCTCCCCCTCTCACCCCTCTCCCCACTCCCCTCTCCCCCTTCCCCTCGCCCCACTCTCTCTCTCCCACCCAGTCTCTCTGTCTCTTCTCCCCCCAGACACTCGCTCTCTCTCTTCCCCCCAGACTCTCGCTCTGCCTCTTCTCCCCAGACTCTCGCTCGCTCTCTTCCTCCCAGACTCTCGCTCTGCCTCTTCTCCCCAGACTCTCGCTTGCTCTCTTCCCCCCAGACTCTCGCTCTGCCTCTTCCCCCCAGACTCTCGCTCGCTCTCTTCCCCCCAGACTCTCGCTCGCTCTCTTCCCCCCCAGACTCTCGCTCGCTCTCTTCCCCCCAGTCACTCTCTCTCTTCCCCCCAGTCACTCTCTCTCTTCCCCCCGGTCGCTCTCTCTCTTCCCCCAGTCGCACTCTCTCTTCCCCCCATCGCTCTCTCTCTTCCCCCCGTCGCTCGCTCTCTTCCCCCCAGTCGCTCTCTCTCTTCCCCCCGGTTGCCCTCTCTCTTCCCCCCGGTCGCTCTCTCTCTTCCCCCCAGTCGCACTCTCTCTTCCCCCTGTCGCTCTCTCTCTTCCCCCGTCGCTCTCTCTCTTCCCCCCGGTCACGATCTCTCTTCCCCCCGGTCACGCTCCCTCTTCCCCCGTCGCTCTCTCTCTTCCCCCCGGTCGCTCTCCCTCTTCCCCCCGGTCGCTCTCTCTCTTCCCCCCGGCCGCTCTCTCTCTTCCCCCCTGTCGCACTCTCTCTTCCCCCGTCGCTCTCACTCATCCCCCCGTCGCTGTCTCTCTTCCCCCCAGTCGCTGTCTCTCTTCCCCCCAGTCGATCTCTCTCTTCCCCCTAGTCGCTCTCTCTCTTCCCCCCAGTCGCTCTCCCTCTACCCCCCAGTCGCTCTCTCTCTTCCCCCCAGTCGCTCTCTCTCTTCCCCACAGTCGCTCTCTCTCTTCCCCACAGTCGCTCTCTCTCTTCCCCACAGTCGCTCTCTCCCTTCCCCCCAGTCGCTCTCTCTCTCTCTTCCAACAACAACATGCCCTCAAAAATCCCTCGGCACCGCCGGGCACTTCAGCCACTACTCTATACGTCAAACCCCTACTCTAACACTCTCTGATATAACCCACAAACCTACTCTAACACTCTCTGATATACCCCACAACCCTCACTGTAACACTCTCTGATATAACCCACACCCCTCAGTTTAACACTCACTGATATACTCTACACTCCTCACTGTAACACTCTCTGATATAACCCACACCTCTCACTGTAACACTCTCTGATATACCCCACACCCCTCACTGTAACACTCTCTGATATACCCCACACCCGTCACTGTAACACTCCCTGATGTACCCCACAACCCTCACTGTAACACTCTCTGATATACCCCACACCCCACACTGTAACACACCCTGATATACCTCACACCCCTCATTGTAACACTCTCTGATATACCCCACAGCCCTCACCATAACACACTCTGATATACCCCAAACTCATCATTGTAACACTCTCTGATATACCACACACCCGTCACTGTAACACTCTCTGATATACTCCACACCCCTCAGTGTAACATACTCTGATAAACCCCACACCCCTCACTGTGACACTCTCTGACATACCCCACACCCCTCACTGAAACACTCTCTGATATACTCCACACCCCTCACTGTAACACTCTCTGATATACCCCACATCACTCACTGTAACACTCTGGTATACACCACACCCATCACTGTAACACTGTCTGATATACCCCACACCCCTCACTGTAACACTCTCTGATATACCCCAAACCAATCACTGTAACACTCTCTGGTATACCCCACACCCCTCACTGTAACACTCTCTGATACACCCCACACCCCTCACTGTAACACTCTCTGATATACCCCACACCCCTCACTGTAACACTCTCTGATATACCCCTCAGCCCTCATTGTAACACACTCTGATATACCCCACACCCCTCACTGTAACACACTCTGATATACCCCATGCCCCTCACTGTAACACTTTCTGATATACCCCATACTCCTCACTGTAACACTGTCTGATATACCCCACACTCCTCAGTGTAACACTCTCTGATATACCCCACACCCCTCACTGTAACACACTCTGATATACCCCACACACCTCACTGTAACACTCTCTGATATACTCAACACCCCTCACTGTAACACTCTCTGATATACCCCACACCCCTCACTGAAACACTCTCTGATATACCCCACACCCCTCACTGTAACAGTCTCTGATATACCCCACACACCTCACTGTAACACTCTCTGATATACCCCACAACCCTCACTGTAACACTCTCTGATATACGCCACACCCCTCACTGTAACACTCTCTGATATACCCCACACCCCTCACTGTAACACTCTCTGATATACCCCACACTCCTCACTGTCACACTCTCTGATATACCCCACGCCACTCACTGTAAAACTCTGATATACCCCACACCACTCACTGTAACACTCCCTGATATACACCACACCCCTCACTGAAACACTCTCTGATATACCCCACACCCCTCACTGTAACACACTCTGATATACCCCACACCACTCATTGTACCACTCTCTGATATACCCCACACCCCTCACTGCGACACTTTCTGATATACCCCACACCCATCACTGTAACTCACTCTGATATACCCCACACCCCTCACTGTAACACTCTCTGATATACCTCACACACTCACTGTAACACTCACTGATATACCCCACACCCCTCAGTGTGACACTCTCTGATATACCTCACACCCCTCACTGTAACACACTCTGATATACCCCACACCCCTCACTGTAACACTGTCTCATATACCCCACACCGCTCACTGAAACACTCTCTGATATACCCCACACCCCTCACTGTAACACTGCCTGATATAACCCGCAACCCTCGCTTTAACTCTCTGAGAAACCCCACACCCCTCACTGTAACACACTCTGATATAACCCACAAACCTACTCTAACACTCTCTGATATACCCCACACCCCTCACTGTAACACTCTCTGATATACCCCACACCCCTCACCGTAACACTCTCTGATATACCCCACACCCCTCACCGTAACACTCTCTGATATACCCCACACCCCTCACTGTAACACTCTCTGATATACCCCACACCCCTCAGTTTAACACTCACTGATATACTCTACACCCCTCACTGTAACACTCTCTGATATACCCCACACCCCTCACCGTAACACTCTCTGATATACCCCACACCCCTCACTGTAACATTCTCTGATATACCCCACACCTCTCACTGTAACACTCTCTGATATACCCCACAACCCTCACTGAAACATTCTCTGATATACCCCACACCCCTCACTGTAACACTTTCTGATATACACCACACCCATCACTGTAACACTGTCTGATATACCCCACACCCCTCACTGTAACACTCTCTGATACACCCCACACCCCTCACTTTAACACTCTCTGATATACCCCACACCCCTCAATGTAACACTCTCTGATATACCCCTCAGCCCTCATTTTAACACACTCTGATATACCCCACACCCTTCACTGTAACACACTCTGATATGCCCCATGCCCCTCACTGTAACACTTTCTGATATACCCCACACTCCTCACTGTAACACTGTCTGATACACCCCACACTCCTCACTGTAACACTCTCTGATATACCCCACCCCTCACTGTAACACACTCTGATATACCCCACACCCCTCACTGTAACACTCTCTGATATACCCCACACCCCTCACTGTAACACTCTCTGATATACCCCACACCCCTCACTGTAACACTCTCTGATATACCCCACACCCCTCACTGTAACACTCTCTGATATACCCCACACTCCTCACTGTCACACTCTCTGATATACCCCACGCCACTCACTGTAAAACTCTGATATACCCCACACCACTCACTGTAACACTCCCTGATATACCCCACACCCCTCACTGTAAAACTCTCTGATATACCCCACACCTCTCACTGTAACACTCTGATATACCCCACACCCCTCACTGTAACACTCTGATATACCCCACACCCATCACTGTAACACTGCCTGATATAACCCGCAACCCTCGCTTTAAAACTCTCTGATATACCCCACACCCCTCACTGTAACACACTCTGATATAACCCACAAACCTACTCTAACACTCTCTGATATACACCACACCCCTCACTGTAACACTCTCTGATATACCCCACACCCCTCACCGTAACACTCTCTGATATACCCCACACCCCTCACTGTAACACTCTCTGATATACCCCACACCCCTCAGTTTAACACTCACTGATATACTCTGCACCCCTCACTGTAACACTCTCTGATATAACCCACACCCCTCACTGTAACACTCTCTGATATATCCCACACCCCTCACCGTAACACTCTCTGATATGCCCCACACCCCTCACTGTAACACTCTCTGATATACCCCACACCCCTCACTGTAACACTCTCTGATATACCCCACATACCTCAGTTTAACACTCACTGATATACTCTACACCCCTCACTGTAACACTCTCTGATATACCCCACACCTCTCACTGTAACACTCTGATATACCCCACACCCCTCACTGAAACACTCTCTGATATACCCCACACCCCTCACTGTAACACTATCTGATATACCGCACACCCCTCACCGTAACACTCTCTGATATACCCCACACTCCTCACTGTAACATTCCCTGATATACCCCACACCCCTCACCATAACACACTCTGAGATACCCCAAACCCGTCATTGTAACACTCTCTGATATACCCCACACCCTTCACTGTAACACTCTCTGATATACCCTACAGCCCTCACTGAAACACTCGCTGATACACTCCACATCACTCACTGTAACACTCTCTGATATACCCCACACCCGTCACTGTAACACTCTCTGATATACTCCACACCCCTCAGTGTAACATACTCTGATAAACCCCACACCCCTCACTGTGACAATCTCTGATATACCCCACACCCCTCACTGAAACACTCTGATATACCCCACACCCCTCACTGTAACACTCTCTGATATACCCCACACCCCTCACTGTAACACTCTCTGATATACCCCACAACCCTCACTGTAACACTCTCTGATATACCCCACACCCCTCACTGTAACGCTCTCTGATATACCCCACACCCCTCACTGTAACACTCTCTGATATACCCCACACCACTCACTGTAACGCTCTCTGATATACCCCACACCCCTCACTCTAAAACTCTCTGATATACCCCACAACCCTCACTGTAACACTCTCTGATATACCCCACACCCCTCACTGTAACACTCTCTGATATACCCCACACCTCTCACTGTAACACTCTCTGATATACCCCACACCCATCACTGTAACACTCTCTGATACACCCCACACCCCTCACTGTAACACTCTCTGATATACCCAACACCCCTCACTGTAACACTCTCTGATATACCCCTCAGCCCTCATTGTAACACACTCTGATATACCCCACACCCCTCACTGTAACACATTCTGATATACCCCATGCCCCTCACTGTAACACTTTCTGATATACCCCACACTCCTCACTGTAACACTGTCTGATATACCCCACCCTCCTCACTGTAACACTCTCTGATATACCCCACACCCCTCACTGTAACACACTCTGATATACCCCACACCCCTCACTGAAACACTCTCTGATATACCCCACACCCCTCACTGTAACACTCTGATATACCCCACACTCCTCACTGTCACACTCTCTGATATACCCCACGCCACTCACTGTAAAACTCTGATATACCCCACACACCTCACTGTAACACTCCCTGATATACCCCACACCCCTCACTGAAACACTCTCTGATATACCCCACACCCCTCACTGTAACACTCTCTGATATACCTCACACCCCTCACTGTAACACACTCTGATATACCCCACACCCCTCATTGTACCACTCTCTGATATACCCCACACCCCTCACTGTAACACTCTCTGATATACCACACATCCCTCGCTGAAACACTCTCTGATATACCCCACATCCCTCACTGTAACACTTTCTGATATACCCCACAACCATCACTGTAACACACTCTGATATACCCCACACCCCTCACTGTAACACTCTCTGATATACCCCACACCCCTCACTGTAACTCTCTCTGATATACCCCACACCCCTCACTGTAACACTCTCTGATATACCCCACTCCACTCACTGTAACACTCTCTGATATATCCCACACCCCTCACTGTAACACTCTCTGATATACCCCACACCCCTCACTGTAACACACTCTGATATACCCCACACCCCTCACTGTAACACTCTGATATACCCCACACCCCTCACTGTAACACTCTCTGATATACCCCACACCCCTCACTGAAACACTCTCTGATATACCCCACACCCCTCACTGTAACAGTCTCTGATATACCCCACACTCCTCACTGTCACACTCTCTGATATACCCCACGCCACTCACTGTAAAACTCTGATATACCCCACACCACTCACTGTAACACTCCCTGATATACACCACACTCCTCACTGAAACACTCTCTGATATACCCCACACCCCTCACTGTAACACACTCTGATATACCCCACACCACTCATTGTACCACTCTCTGATATACCCCACACCCCTCAGTGTAACACTCTCTGATATACCCCACACCCCTCACCGTAACACTCTGATATACCCCACACCCCTCACTGTAACACTCTCTGATATACCCCACACCCCTCACTGTAACACTCTCTGATATACCCCACACACCTCAGTTTAACACTCACTGATATACTCTGCACCCCTCACTGTAACACTCTCTGATATACCCCACACCTCTCACTGTAACACTCTCTGATATACCCCACAACCCTCACTGAATCATTCTCTGATATACCCCACACCCCTCACTGTAACACTTTCTGATATACCCTACACCCCTCACTGTAACACTCTCTGATATACCCCACACCCCTCACTGTAACTCTCTCTGATATACCCCACACCCCTCACTGTAACACTCTCTGATATACCCCACTCCACTCACTGTAACACTCACTGATATACCCCACACCCCTCAGTGTGACACTCTCTGATATACCTCACACCCCTCACTGTAACACACTCTGATATACCCCACACCCCTCACTGTAACACTGTCTGATATCCCCCACACCGCTCACTGAAACACTCTCGGATATACCCCACACCCCTCACTGTAAAACTCTCTGATATACCCCACACCTCTCACTGTAACACTCTGATATACCCCACAACCCATCACTGTAACACTGCCTGATATAACCCGCAACCCTCGCTTTAACACTCTCTGATATACCCCACACCCCTCACTGTAACACACTCTGATATAACCCACAAACCTACTCTAACACTCTCTGATATACCCCACACCCCTCACTGTAACACTCTGATATACCCCACACCCCTCACCGTAACACTCTCTGATATACCCCACACCCCTCACCGTAACACTCTCTGATATACCCCACACCCCTCAGTTTAACACTCACTGATATACCCCACACCCCTCACTGTAACACTCTCTGATATACCCCACACCCCTCAGTGTAACACTCTCTGATATACCCCACACCCCTCACCGTAACACTCTCTGATATACCCCACACCCCTCACTGTAACACTCTCTGATATACCCCACACCCCTCACTGTAACACTCTCTGATATACCCCACACACCTCAGTTTAACACTCACTGATATACTCTGCACCCCTCACTGTAACACTCTCTGATATACCCCACACCTCTCACTGTAACACTTTCTGATATACCCTACACCCCTCACTGTAACACTATCTGATATACCGCACACCCCTCACTGTAACACTCTCTGATATGCCCCACATCACTCACTGTAACACTCTGATATACACCACACCCATCACTGTAACACTCTGATATACCCCACACCACTCACTGTAACACTGATATACCCCACACCCCTCACTGTAACACTGATACACCCCACACCCCTCACTGTAACACTCTCTGATATACCCCACACCCCTCACTGTAACACTCTCTGATATACCCCTCAGCCCTCATTTTAACACACTCTGATATACCCCACACCCTTCACTGTAACACACTCTGATATACCCCATGCCCCTCACTGTAACACTTTCTGATATACCCCACACTCCTCACTGTAACACTGTCTGATACACCCCACACTCCTCACTGTAACACCCTCTGATATACCCCACCCCTCACTGTAACACACTCTGATATACCCCACACCCCTCAGTGTGACACTCTCTGATATACCCCACACCCCTCACTGTAACACTGTCTGATATACCTCACACCGCTCACTGTAACACTCTCTGATATACCCCACACCTCTCACTGTAACACTCTGATATACCCCACACCCCTCACTGTAACACTTTGATACACCCCACACCCATCACTGTAGCACTGCCTGATATCACCCGCAACCCTCACTTTAACACTCTCTGATATACCCCACACCCCTCACTGTAACACACTCTGATATACCCCACACCCCTCACTGTAACACTCTCTGATATCGCCCACACCCCTTCCTGTAATACTCTCTGATATCCTCTGTTAAATCTGTGAGTTGTTCAAGTAATTAATACTCAGACTTAATCAGTAACAATAAAACAGGTCTTTACTGGTTGGAGGTAGGAACTATACGTAGGTCTTTACTTCATGCCCACAGGCGGGAACTGAGGGGAGATCAGCACCCACAGTACTATTTATACCCCTATGGCCAGGAGTGGTACTGCGTATCACTACGCCCAACAAGTAGTGCAGTCCTGTCCATAGGTTCAAAGTAGCACACATATTACATACACAACATTCCTCCCTTCCTAGCTTTGCAGTCATCTCCCCATTTAACATAACGTAATAACATATATACATAGATAACTTCATGTCAAAACAGATCACAGATTCAGTCTCTGCGGAAAACAGTTCACAGATTCAATCTCTGTGGTGGAGTCGGTTCACGTTGCTGGAGTGACTCATTCAATAGTCCTTCCATGGATTTAACAGTTTGAACTTCCGAACTGAATTGGCTCCGTTCGGAGGGACCACGTGTGTGATCTGGTAGAGGTAATAATGGTTCAGATGGGTCATCTTCTGTTTCGACTTTTCCTTTTCTGCTTCTTGGAGACTCTCTGGGCTCCACTGTCAGCTGCCAGCTGCATGCGCAGTTCCTCCTTCTCTCCCTCCTTTTTCCGTAGTAGAGCCACCTTCTCCCGATGTTCCGTAGACTTTCGGTGCTCCTCCATGATTTCTGTATGGTGGGAGTCGAAGTTACAAGTTGGGCAGGACAGGACATAGTAATATTCGGTGTCGTCCTGATCTAGGCCAGCGAGAGGGTCTTCTATTTCCTCCATACCCAGCTGGGCGTTAGCCAGCTTTTGTTCCAAGTCCAGACATCTTTCCTGAAGAGACTTCTTCATGCGTACCTCTGCATCCAGCTTTTTCTGGGCTTTCAGCAAGTCGTTTACTAATGACCTCATTTGAGATTTTACTACTTCAACTTCTTTTGGCGATTGATTGATCGGACTATTCAATCCCTCTACCGGAGCAGCTGTTTCAGCGGTCTGTTGTTCTATGTTGACGTGAGTCAGCGTACTTTTGGCATCCAAGGGCTGCTCTGTTGCAGTCATCTCAGTCTGTGTTGCCACCTCAGCTCTTCCAATAACCTTTGAGAGCTCCGAACCCCTTTCGTTTGAATATTGAAGTTCGTGTTCAAGTTTTTCCCATTTCAGAGTCCTGTCCTTCAGCATATGCAGGAGTTGGCTGACCGTTAACTCCTCTGACATCAGACGTTTTGTGTGCTCCTGCTCCATTTTCTCCATCAGCTGCTTCTGTTGTCTTTCCAGATTCTCCAACTCTATATCAAAGAACTCTTTCGTTGCATTCAACTCTTGCTCAAAACGGCGAAGCATTTGTTCTAATTGCTGTTGTAGTTTGAAATGGAGTTGAGTTCGAGCCCGGTGTCCCTCAGAAATGGGCACATCAGTAGACTTGCCAGACTCAGAATCCACAGTTAAACTATGTTGTTGTTGCTCAGTGGAATTCTGTGCTGAAACTTTGTCTTTTGCACCTGAGTTGGGCTTACCATCATCCGTTCCAGAATCTGGGCCGACTATCTTCACCGAGTTCTCACTCGTTATTGTTTGTAGGAAATGCCAGTCCATATTCATTTTCCTAATCCACTCCCGTCCTAGTAGTGGAGGACCTCCTTCAGATATCACATATAAGTCCATTATTTGACTGTCTTCGCCCTTGTGGACCACTGCAACCTCTATTTTCCCGATGGGGTACACTCTTTGCCCCGTGTATGTTTCCAATATAATCCCCGTATCCTGTAGGGGAATATGTTGGAAT
Source organism: Somniosus microcephalus (assembly GCF_052327205.1). Classification (NCBI taxonomy): domain Eukaryota; kingdom Metazoa; phylum Chordata; class Chondrichthyes; order Squaliformes; family Somniosidae; genus Somniosus; species Somniosus microcephalus. The sequence continues at coordinate 19,139,519 of NC_141017.1, read as the reverse complement.
AACTTTCCGTAATCTTTCTTATTTATGACCGTCAATGCCGATCCAGTGTCCAATTCCAGTTTTACTTGGACTCCTTCTATCTGAAGAGTGACCCAAATTGTCTGGAGGTCTGCACCCTTACCAGCGTTGAGTACTCTTAAGCTAGCCAGTTCATTACTGCTAGCGTCTGAATCGGACTCCTGTTCGGTCACCTTGTGTACCTTTGCGTATTTTCCTTGCGGTGACTGATGTAAGAAAAAGGAGACTTACCATCAAGTAACTTTAAAGTAAGCTTTAAGTAACTTATAAACACACTATATACAAGAGAGGTCTTTACCATGCCTCTGGTAGAAGCCTCTTACAATACTGAACAGACCAGTATTTATACCAGTCCAACAGGAAGTGACATTTACAGGAAGTGAGGTATGTACACAGTTCATAGTTCATAGTTCATAGTTCACAGGAAGTGATGACATAACTTCCCGGATGTTATCATTTTTATCACATTCTTCCCTCCTGCAGGATTAGGAGGCTGTGGTCTACCTTTTGGTCCGCAGCTGTCAGGGGTTGGGGAGCCACGGGGCCGTATAAATACGAGGCCGTGCTCTCCGGGCGAAGGTAGGTTCTGGACCCAAGTGCAGAAACCAGACAAGAGACAAATATACAGTACTTTGTTTGAACTTTACTAGATTTACACATAACCAGATTAACACAAGGGACACAGCAATATACATAAAAACTAGAGACAAGAGAACTAGAGACAAGTTACAAGACAGCTAGTCAAGATAGGAACTCAGGACAGCTTCCATGAGGAAGCCCACTTGTCTATACTGAGCTTGCGACAAGCTACCACAAGGAGCAACCGGCTTGCCGAGGCACAACTCCAGACAAGCTACCCCAAGGGTAAATCGGCTTACCAATGCAAAGCTCAAGACAAGATCCCGACGGCTCCCACATAGCAACACGCTAGTCCAAACAGCACCTTACCAAGACAAGCAGCTCAACAGAACAAGACTTAAATACATCTTAAATCCAGAGACAAGAACACAGACTTAGATACATAGCTCGAGAGAACTAGAACACAGATTTAGGTACATAGCTCGAGAGAACTAGAACACAGACTTAGATACATAACTCGAGAGAACTAGAACACAGACTTAGATACATAGCTCAAGAGAACTATGGCAGCCAGCTTGTGAAGGCAAGCTGCCATAGAGGAAAGGCTAGTCACACAGAGAACCTAGTCAAGACAAGGAACATTGTCAAGACTAACTCCCTGGTTCACCCTAGTGAGAACTGAGCACTGAGTGAAACAACAACAGAACTTATATACCAAGAAAACCAGGTGCCACCCATAAACAGCTAACAGGCTGATTAAAAACTAACACCAGAGAACGAGAAACAATTAACACCAGAGACTAGGACAATTAACAAAGGAACAAAACAAGTGAAGGTGCCATCTAGAAGTTACAAAAAGGAACTGACTGGCACCCTCACACGCAGCCGCCGAACAAGGAAGAGTCGCACCCATTTGGATTCCCGTCGTAGAGGGTCGCTGGTCCGCTTACATGCGGTTGGCCATTGGTCAGAGTCTGTGTGGCCTGGATTGCCCTGTGAAGGGTCGGGGAGATCATGGCTTCGAGTACGAGCCCCAATAGGTTCAAAGTCGGACTGCCTCTGTTCAGAGGGAGGTGCAGAGCTGGTCTGTGGCGGATCAGTACTTTCATGCGCGGTACTGGGAGGGTCGCAACCTTGAGCACGGGGTTCTACCGGCACCAAGCTAGTTGGTGTCCGATCAGGATCCTGGAGAGGGGTACCCGATAGGTCCCAAGAGTTTCCTGGTGAAATGCCATCACCCGATGTCCCACTAGGTCCTGGTGGGCAGGGAGCCAGATCCCGTAATGATACGGTAGATTCTCAGCCGTCGGAATATCGTATGTTTGCATAGGTGGGGTTGGCATCGGTTAGTTCGACCTCATCTACAAGAGGGTCATTTTTAGACGTCCGAACGTATCTTCGGAGTAATACAGGTCCAGGAGTAGTTAGCCATGACGGGAGTGATGTCCCATGAGATGAGCGACGCTGGAATCCAAAGAACCGCTCATGAGGTGTAGTATTTGTGGCTGTAGAAAGCAGGGACCGTATAGAGTGCAATGCATCCGGAAGCACTGTTTCCCATTGCTGGTCTGGTAGGCCCCGAGATCTTAAAGCGAGACGTACGGAATTCCAGATGATACCGTTATACCTCTCTACCTGCCCATTTCCGATGGGATGGTATGGTGTTGTTTTGCTTGTAGCAATTCCCCGTTCTGAGAGGTAGTCCTTGAGTTCCCTTGACATAAAGGATGGACCCCGATCTGAGTGAATATAAGCCGGCATGCCACAGAGAGAAAATACCTGCTCAAGGCAGCAGATTACTGTGGACGCCAGCATATTGGAGCAGGGGAAGGCAAACGGAAAACGTGAATATTCGTCGATCATGGTGAGCAAATATGTGTTCCGAGTTGAAGAGGGCACTGGGCCCTTAAAATCGATGCTAAGTCGTTGCATCGGTTGGGTTGCATGTATGAGTATACCATCTGAGGGGCGGAAGAACTGAGGTTTTAATTCCGCACAAAGCCGGCATTCTGAGCATATTTTCTTTACATCTCCAGTGGAAAAAGGGAGATTCCGTGATCGTACGAAATGTAGCATGCGCGTAACGCCAGGATGACACAAACCATTGTGGACATCCATGAGAGTGGAGGATGACATAGTGGAGCAGAATGCCCGTGTGAGGGTGTCCGGGGCCACATTCTCCTTGCCAGGCCGATAGAGAATGGTATAACCAAAAGAGGCCAGTTCCATCCTCCAAAGTTGTATTTTATTATTCTTAATTTTGGTTCGTTTTCGATTATCGAGCATGAAGGCGACTGATCGTTGGTCCGTGATCAACGTAAAGTGCTGGCGAGCTAGAAAATGGTTCCACTTCCGTACTGCCTCTATGATGGCTGTGGCTTCTTTCTCAACCGGAGGATAATGTAGCTCGGCACCTTGTAAGGTCCTGGACATAAATGCTACAGGACGACCTTCCTGATTCAGAGTAGCCGAGATCGCCACCTCCGAGGCATCACATTCAACCACGAAAGGGAGATTCTCATCAATGGAGTGAAGAGCCGCTTTCTCCAACTGTTTTTTGAGAAGGTTAAAGGCTGCAACAGCCGCTGTTCCCAGTGGAAATGATCTAGCATGCAGCAAGGGTTGGATTTCGTCCGAAAAATGAGGAATCCATTTAGCGTAGTATGCAAACAGACCGAGAGCCCGACGTAAAGAAGCCGGATTCTTAGGTGACGGGAGCTCTTGGAGCGGGCGAAGTCTTTCTGGGTCTGGCTTAATGATACCATTGCCTACGCAGTAGCCAAGGATGTTGATGGTCGGTTGCGACTCAACAGATTTGGATTCATTCAGGGTCAAATTACGGCGATGGAGGGCATCCCGAAATTTTTGGAGGTTGGAGTCGTGTTCCTGTTGATCGTGACCTGCAATGGTAATGTTATCAAGATAGGGAAAAGTGTCCCTTAGGTTTTCCTGCTTAACCAGGCCATCCATTGCCCGTTGAAAGACAGCCACTCCATTAGTAACCCCGAATGGGAGGCGACGAAATTGGTACAGCCGTCCATTAGCCTCAAAGGCTGTGTACTGCTTATCTGAGACCTTCAAGGGTAACTGATGATAGGCACTTTTTAAATCGTAAGTTGAGAACACTTTGTATTCGGCCAGTTTATTAACCATATCATCAATGCGTGGCAATGGGTAGGCGTCCAAGTCGGTATATTGATTGATGGTTTGCGAATAATCGATGCATAGTCGCTGTTTGTGAGGTTTTAGAGGGTTCTTGACAATGACGACTTGAGCCCGCCAGGGCGACGAACATGGTTCAATGATATCCTCTGCTAGAAGTCGAGAGATTTCAGCCGCAATAAAAGATTGGTCTTCCTGATTAAAGCGCCGCGATTTCGTTATTATCGGTTGGCATTGAGGCGGAATACTGGCAAATAATGAGGGTTCATTAAGTGAAGCTGCTGATAATGCACAAAATGGTAATTTAGATGGTATATTAGAAATAGTAAGTCCGGGTTTGGATCCACCAAACTCAATGGTGAGTTTCTTATGCTGTTTTTGGAAGTCCAGCCCTAAGAGGAGATCACTACATAAGTCTTTGAGCACCGAAAGTCGGGTGGAGGGATACATACGACCATGAAGTGTCATATCAACAACACAAAAGCCGGAGATTCTGGTATTAAGTGATGACTGGGCCATCGCAATTGCCTGGTCCGATGGGAAGACATGTAGTTTCAATTTCGCAACAATCTGTTCCTTAATGAAACTATCAGTACTTCCTGAGTCAATTAAGGCATCTAAGGTATGCCCTTTAATTGAAATTTTTGTGGCTGCCTGAGACAGGTTCTGTGGGCAAGCAGCTGTAATTGGTGTCGTTGCACAGAGAGTGGCTAAAACTCTCGGTGTGCTTCTTCGGGAGAGAGCTCGAGAGGAAGCTTGATAGGTCCTAGCTGGAGCATCTTGATAGGCCCTAATTGGGGCAGTTCGGTAGGCCTTAGCTGGATTGGCCCTCGTAGAGGCCCTTGATAGGCAAACTTTAGCAAAGTGTCCTTTTTTCCCGCAATAACTGCAGATTGCATTGCGAGCAGGGCAGGTTTTCCTCGGGTGAAAAGCATCTCCACAAAAGAAGCATTCCTTCCTAGATTGCCAAGAGGCTGCTAAAGTGGGGTCGTCCTCCTCTTCTTCATCAGATTTATCAGAATTAGATTCCCCCATGATAGGGTTCACCTGAGACCGCTTGAATTGTCTGGTTGCAGCTACAGCAGCAGATCGAGATCTGGGCAGCTGATAGAGGTCTGCATTTCTCTTTGCCAAATCCAGTGAACAAGCTAGGTCAAAAGCTTTTTGTAGCTCAAGTGTTTTACTTTCTAGTAGACGCTGGCGTATAAATGGAGAGGCAATCCCGCAGATGAAAGCATCACGAATCATTTCTTGGCGGTACAGTTCAGCTGAGGCTGCCTGAAAGTTACAATCTACGCTGAGCCTGCGAAGTTCTTGCAGGAATTCGTCAATTGATTCCCCTGGCCCTTGTCGGGCTGTGGCCAGTAGATGTCTAGCATAGACCTCATTTGGGGTCTTCGCATACAGTTTCTTAAGTGCCCGAATCACCTCTTCGTAACTATCCCAGTCATCAACATATTCGAACACTTTTGGGGTCACATAATTGACAAGTATCTTCAATTTAGCAGGAGCATCCACTTTACATTCATCCAGAAAATTCTCAAAAGTACGATACCAATGCTTCCATACCCTGCCAGCTGCTGGTGTATTCGGGTCCAAGTCCAGACGAATAGGTCTAAGGATTTTCTCCATGATGGGTGGTTCCCTGGATCCTTAACTTCCGAGTTTGTCTGAAGGTCTAGTATTTGTCAGTGTAAATACTAAGTTACTTAAATTGATGTAAGAAAAAGGAGACTTACCATCAAGTAACTTTAAAGTAAGCTTTAAGTAACTTATAAACACACTATATACAAGAGAGGTCTTTACCATGCCTCTGGTAGAAGCCTCTTACAATACTGAACAGACCAGTATTTATACCAGTCCAACAGGAAGTGACATTTACAGGAAGTGAGGTATGTACACAGTTCATAGTTCATAGTTCACAGGAAGTGATGACATAACTTCCCGGATGTTATCATTTTTATCACAGTGACTTCTTGTTGCTGGTCTTCTTCGCTGACCTGCATACTCTAGCTATATGTCCAAGCCTACCACAAGTTCTACATTCTTGGTTTTTAAACCAACACTGGTTCTGATCATGCGTTGTCTTTCCACAACGATAACATTTGCCAGAACTCACACCCAATTTGTGTGCACTGAGCTCCGGTGACCGTAGCTGCATTACTGCCGTGCCTCTCGCTGCGGCTTCGTGTGCTGCTGCCATAGTGACCGCCTTCTCAAGCGTCAGCTCATTCTCCTCGAGCAGTCGCTTTTGTGTATCCTGTTTAAATAAACCACACACAAATTTGTCTCGAAGTGCCTCTGTCAGTCCCGTTCCAAACTGGCAATATTTCGCTAATTTACGCAATTCCAGCAAATAATCAGCATTGCTTTCATGCTGTAGCTGCCTTCTGTCGTAAAATTTAAATCGTTCCGCTAGCATCAGCGGCGTGGGGTTTAGATGATCTTTCAGGACAGTAACAATCTCATCGAACGTCTTATCCGCCGGTTCATCTGGTGATAACAGGTGTTTCAATTGCCCGTATGTCTTCGCACCCATTAAATTTAATAATGTTAGAGCTTTATCTTGGTCATGAATTTTATTGGCCTTACAATAATTTTTTACTCTTTCAACATATATGGCCCAATCTTCGAGGTCACTATCAAAGGTGCTAATATTCCCGTGTTTAGGCATTGTAGATTTGCAATTTCTCAGATTTTTTTTAATTTTTTACTGCTATCCAAGATGGCGGCTTCCCGCTCTTGCCGTCGTCCTCCGCCCACAAAATGGCGGTTTTCCCGCGCTTGGCGGTCTTCACCCGTCCCCCAACGCCGTCTCCCTTCAGCCCCCGAGTGCGGCCCTTATCTTCGCCGCGATCGCCCGAGTGCGGCCCTTATCAGCGGATGCGATCGCTGGATCGCGAAGCGGCTCTCGGCTCTTATCAGGAGATGCGATCGCTCCGTTGAAACGCCTCCCGCTCGAAGCGGCTCTCGCGCCCTATTCCTCCAGCTCCCCCAGCCCCGTTCGTGCGGCCAACGCGGTCGACTGCCTGTCGCGTCGCTGCCCGGCTCAGACAACGGCTTACCCACCACCAAGCTGGAGAAGAAGCTGACGGTCGCCGATGGAGGCTCCGAGGTCAGGATGTCTTCCAGTGGGGTGGAGAGGGTGGAAACCTCTCTGCAACGTCCTGGCTGTGGACGAAGCTGCCGTGGAGTGACTGCCGCAGGGTCCGAATCAGACTCGTCGCCAGTGTTAAATCTGTGAGTTGTTCAAGTAATTAATACTCAGACTTAATCAGTAACAATAAAACAGGTCTTTACTGGTTGGAGGTAGGGACTATACGTAGGTCTTTACTTCATGCCCACAGGCGGGAACTGAGGGGAGATCAGTACCCACAGTACTATTTATACCCCTATGGCCAGGAGTGGTACTGCGTATCACTACGCCCAACAAGTAGTGCAGTCCTGTCCATAGGTTCAAAGTAGCACACATATTACATACACAACATCCTCCACACCCCTCACTGTAATATACTCTGATATACCCCACACCCCTCACCGTGACACTCTCTGATATACTCCACACCCCTCACTGTAACAATCTCTGATACACCCCACACCCCTCACTGTAACACTCTCTGATATACCCCACACCCCTCACTGTAACACTCTCTGATATACCCCTCAGCCCTCATTGTAACACACTCTGATATACCCCACGCCTCTCACTGTAACACACTCTGATATACCCCATGCCCCTCACTGTAACACTTTCTGATATACCCCACACTCCTCACTGTAACACTGTCTGATATACCCCACACTCCTCACTGTAACACTCTCTGATATACCCCACACCCCTCACTGTAACACACTCTGATATACCCCACACCCCTCACTGTAACACTCTCTGATATACCCCACACCCCTCACTGTAACACTCTCTGATATACCCCACACCCGTCACTGAAACACTCTCTGATATACCCCACACCCCTCACTGTAACACTCTCTGATATACCCCACACCCCTCACTGAAACACTCTCTGATATACCCCACACCCATCACTGTAACACTCTCTGATATACCCCACACTCCTCACTGTCACACTCTCTGATATACCCCACGCCACTCACTGTAAAACTCTGATATACCCCACACCCCTCACGGAAACACTCTCTGATATACCCCACACCCCTCACTGTAACACTCTCTGATATACCTCACACCCCTCACTGTAACACACTCTGATATACCCCACACCCCTCATTGTACCACTCTCTGATATACCCCACACCCCTCACTGTAACACTCTCTGATATACCACACATCCCTCGCTGAAACACTCTCTGATATACCCCACATCCCTCACTGTAACACTTCCTGATATACCCCACACCCATCACTGTAACACACTCTGATATACCCCACACCCCTCACTGTAACACTCTCTGATATACCCCACACCCTTCACTGTAACACTCTCTGATATACCCCACACCCCTCACTGTAACTCTCTCTGATATACCCCACACCCCTCACTGTAACACTCTCTGATATACCCCACTCCACTCACTGTAACACTCTCTGATATATCCTACACCCCTCACTGTAACACTCTCTGATATACCTCACACCCTCACTGTAACACTCACTGATATACCCCACACCCCTCAGTGTGACACTCTCTGATATACCCCACACCCCTCACTGTAACACTCTCTGATATACCTCACACCCCTCACTGTAACACTCTCTGATATACCCCACACCCCTCACTGTAACACTCTCTGATATACCCCTCAGCCCTCATTGTAACACACTCTGATATACCCCACACCCCTCACTGTAACACACTCTGATATACCCCATGCCCCTCACTGTAACACTTTCTGATATACCCCACACTCCTCACTGTAACACTGTCTGATATACCCCACACCCCTCACTGTAACACTCTCTGATATACCCCACACCCCTCACTGAAACACTCTCTGATATACCCCACACCCCTCACTGTAACAGTCTCTGATATACCCCACACACCTCACTGTAACACTCTCTGATATACCCCACAACCCTCACTGTAACACTCTCTGATATACGCCACACCCCTCACTGTAACACTCTCTGATATACCCCACACCCCTCACTGTAACACTCTCTGATATACCCCACACTCCTCACTGTCACACTCTCTGATATACCCCACGCCACTCACTGTAAAACTCTGATATACCCCACACCACTCACTGTAACACTCCCTGATATACACCACACCCCTCACTGAAACACTCTCTGATATACCCCACACCCCTCACTGTAACACACTCTGATATACCCCACACCACTCATTGTACCACTCTCTGATATACCCCACACCCCTCACTGCAACACTTTCTGATATACCCCACACCCATCACTGTAACTCACTCTGATATACCCCACACCCCTCACTGTAACACTCTCTGATATACCCCACACCCCTCACTGTAACACTCTCTGATATACCCCACACCCCTCACTGTAACTCTCTCTGATATACCCCACACCGCTCACTGTAACACTCTCTGATATACCCCACACCCCTCACTGTAAAACTCTCTGATATACCCCACACCTCTCACTGTAACACTCTGATATACCCCACACCCCTCACTGTAACACTTTGATATACCCCACACCCATCACTGTAGCAGTGCCTGATATCACCCGCAACCAGTCGGGACCAGCGGGAGCAGCGAGGAGGAGCTCGGGAGAAAAACCGGAGAGAGGCGAGGCCCGAGACCAGTCGGGACCAGCGGGAGCAGCGAGGAGGAGCTCGGGAGAAAACCCGGCGACCAGCGAGGCCCGAGACCAGTCGGGAGCAGTGTGGTGAGACCGGTATAAAAACCGGAGGGAGGCGAGGCCCGAGACCAGTCGGGACCAGCGGGAGCAGCGAAGAGGAGCTCGGGAGAAAACCCGGCGACCAGCGAGGCCCGAGACCAGTCGGGAGCAGTGTGGTGAGACCGGTATAAAAACCGGAGAGAGGCGAGGCCCGAGACCAGTCGGGACCAGCGGGAGCAGCGAGGAGGAGCTCGGGAGAAAACCCGGCGACCAGCGAGGCCCGAGACCAGTCGGGAGCAGTGTGGTGAGACCGGTATAAAAACCGGAGAGAGGCGAGGCCCGAGACCAGTCGGGACCAGCGGGAGCAGCGAGGAGGAGCTCGGGAGAAAAACCGGAGAGAGGCGAGGCATACCAACTCAGCAGCGGGGAGAGAGGTAAAAAGTAATCAGTGTGTGACGTCACCAGGGAGCAGGTAGGTGATTGGTTGGTGAGTATTTCTCTTTTTTCAATACAAGCTTGAATTCTGTGGTGTTAAATTTCTGTGGTGTAGTGGGGATAGTTGGTAAATAAAGCGCCCTAGAGCATACCTGTAACTGGGGTATTGAATAAATTTTTTAAAGAAATTAAAGGGGTAAGTCATGGCAGGAGAGTTCAGACTCATGCTCTGCTCCTCCTGCTCTATGTGGGAAGTCAGGGATGCTGCCAGTGTCCCTGATGACCATGTGTGCAGGAAATGCATCCAGCTGCAGCTACTTGTAGACCGCATTGCGGCGCTCGAGCTGCGGGTGGATGAATTTTGGAGCATGCGCGATGCTGAAAGGCTCGTGGATAACACGTTTAGCGAGTTGTGCACGCCTCAGGGTAGGGCAGCACAGGGGGTGACCATCAGGCGGAGCAACAAAGGCAGGCAGGTAGTGCAGGGAACCCCTGCGGACATCCCCCTTTCAAACAAGTATACCGCTTTGGATACTGTTGAGGGGGATGACTCACCAGGGGAAGGCAGCAGCGGCCAACTTCCTGGCACTGGGGGTGCTCCTGCTGCCCAGGAAGGGGGGAAAAAGAGTGGGAGAGCAATAGTGGTAGGGGATTCTACAGTAAGGGGAACAGATAGGCGTTTCTGTGGCCGTAGACGTGAATCCAGGATGGTTTGTTGCCTCCCTGGTGCCAGGGTCAAGGATGTCACTGAGCGGCTGCAGGGCATTCTGGAGGGGGAGGGAGAACAGCCAGTGGTCGTGGTCCACATTGGTACCAACGACATAGGTAAAAAGAGGGATGAGGTCCTGCAGCAAGAATTTAGGGAGCTAGGTGAAGGATTAAGGAGCAGGACCTCAAAGGTTGTAATCTCTGGATTACTCCCGGTGCCACGTGCTAGTAAGTATAGGAATAGGACGATAGAACAGATGAATGCGTGGCTAAAGGGATGGTGCAAGGGGGAGGGCTTTAGTTTCCTGGATCACTGGGTCTGCTTCTGGGAAAGGTGGGACTTGTACAAGTCGGACGGTTTACACCTGAACCAGGGGGGAACCAATATCCTTGCGGGGAGGTTTGCTCGCACTGCTGGGGAGGGTTTAAACTAACTTGGCAGGGGGTTGGGGTACAGAGTGGAGCTATAGTAGGGGGTGATTTACGGCCAAATACAGAGGGAAAAACAAGTCAGCTGGGAAGGCAGAGCAAATATGTGAAGGCAAAAGAGAATATGGCAGGGCTGGAAGGCATTTATTTTAATGCAAGGAGTCTTGCAAATAAGGTGGATGAACTGAAGTTGTTGTTGAACACATGGGAGTACGATATTGTTGCTATCACGGAGACATGGTTGAGGGAGGGTCAGGACTGGCAGCTCAATATTCCAGGGTATAGAATCTTCAGGCGAGACAGAGGGGGTGTAAAAGGGGAGGGGGTGTTGCAATATTAATTAAGGAGTCAATTACTGCTGTAAGGAGGGATGATATATTAGCGGGTTCCTCTAATGAGGCCATATGGGTAGAACTTAAAAACAAAAAGGGGGCAAGCACTTTGCTGGGAGTGTACTATAGGCCCCCAAACAGTCAGGGGGAGATAGAGGAACAGATATGTAGGCAAATCTCCGAGAAGTGCGAAAATAATAGGGTAATAATAGTGGGGGATTTCAACTTCCCCAATATAAATTGGGACAGTCAGAGTGTGAAAGGCTTAGAGGGTGCAGAATTCTTAAAGTGCATCCAGGAGAGCTTTTTGAGCCAACATGTAGAAAGTCCTACAAGAGAGGGGGCGGTACTGGACCTAATTCTGGGGAATGTAGCCGGGCAAGTGGTGGAAGTGTCAGTAGGAGAGCATTTTGGCGACAGTGACCATAATTCGGTGAGATTTAAGGTGGTCATGGAAAAAGACAAAGACGGCCCGGAAATAAGGGTTCTAAATTGGGGGAAGGCCGATTTAAATATGATAAGGCAGGATCTGGCCAAAGTGGACTGGGAGCAGCTGCTTATAGGAAAATCCACATCAAAACAGTGGGAGACTTTCAGAAGGGAAATAGAGAGAGTACAACGCCAACATGTTCCTGTAAAGGTCAAGGGTGGGACCAACAAGCAAAGGGAACCTTGGATGACAAGGGATATACAGAAATGCATTAGAAATAAGAGGGGGGCTTTTGGCAGTTACAAAAGACTAAAGACAGAAGAAGCCCTAGAGGAGTATAAAAAGTGCAGGGGCATACTTAAAAAAGAAATTAGGAGGGCGAGGAGGGGCCATGAAATAACACTGGCGAGCAAAATAAAGGAAAATCCTAAGATGTTTTATAAGTATATTAAGGGCAAGAGGATAACCAGGGAAAGGGTAGGGCCCATTAGGGACCAAAGTGGCAATCTGTGTGTAGAGCCAGAGGATGTAGGCGGGGTTTTAAATGAATTTTTTGCATCTGTGTTCACTATGGAGAAAGACGATGCAGACATAGAAATCGGGCAAGGGGACTGTGACATACTTGAACATATTAGCATCGGGAGGGAGGAGGTGCTAGCGGTTTTAGCGGGCCAAAAAGTGGATAAATCCCCAGGCCCAGACGAGATGTATCCCAGGCTGCTGTGGGAGGCAAGGGAGGAGATTGCAGGGGCTCTGACACTAATTTTCAGAACCTCTCTGGCCACAGGGGATGTACCAGAGGACTGGAGAACAGCTAACGTAGTACCATTATTCAAGAAGGGTAGCAGGGATAAACCAGGGAATTACAGGCCAGTGAGTCTAACATCTGTGGTGGGGAAATTATTGGAAAAAATTCTGAGGGACAAAATTAATCTCCACTTGGAGAGGCAAGGATTAATCGGGGATAGTCAGCATGGCTTTGTCAAGGGTAAATCATGTCTAACAAATCTGATCGAATTTTTCGAGGGGGTGACTAGTGGGGTGGATGAGGGAAATGCTGTGGATGTGGTGTACATGGACTTCAGTAAAGCTTTTGACAAAGTCCCGCATAGGAGACTGGTCAAGAAGGTAAGAGCCCATGGGATCCAGGGTGCCTTGGCGCGTTGGATCCTAAACTGGCTGAGTGGCAGGAGGCAGAGGGTGATGGTCGAAGGTTGCTTTTGTGACTGGAAGCCTGTGTCCAGTGGGGTACCTCAGGGATCGGTGCTGGGTCCCTTATTGTTTGTGATCTACATAAATGATTTGGATGAAAATGTAAAAGGTATGATCAGTAAGTTCGCAGATGACACGAAAATTGGTGGGGTGGTAAATTGCGAGGAGGAAAGCCTCCGGCTACAGGACGATATAAACGGGTTGGTCAGATGGGCGGAAAAGTGGCAAATGGAATTTAACCCTGAAAAGTGCGAGGTGATGCATTTTGGACGGACAAATAAGGCAAGGGAATACACAATGAGTGGTAGGACCCTAGGAAGTACAGAGGGTCAGAGGGACCTTGGTGTACATGTACATAGATCCCTGAAGGCAGCGGAGCAGGTAGATAAGGTGGTTAAAAAGGCATATGGAATACTTGCCTTCATTAGCCGAGGCATAGAATATAAGAGCAGGGAGGTTATGATGGAGCTGTACAAAACGCTGGTGAGGCCACAGCTGGAGTACTGTGTGCAGTTCTGGTCGCCTCACTATAGGAAGGATGTGATTGCTTTGGAGAGGGTGCAGAGAAGATTCACCAGGGTGTTACCTGGGATGGAGCGCCTCAGCTATGAAGAGAGGCTGGACAGGCTGGAGTTGTTTTCCTTGGAGCAGAGAAGGCTGAGGGGGGACCTGATTGAGGTGTACAAAATAATGAGGGGCATAGATAGGGTAGATAAAGAGGAACTTTTCCCCTTAGTGGGGGGGTCAATAACAAGGGGGCATAGATTCAGGGTAAGGGGCAGGAGATTTAGAGGGGATTTGAGGAGGAACTTTTTCACCCAGAGGGTGGTTGGAATGTGGAACTCAATGCCTGAAAGGGTGGTGGAGGCAGGAACCCTCACAACATTCAAGAAGCATTTGGATGAGCACTTGAAATGCCATTGCATACAAGGCTATGGACCAAATGCTGGAAAATGGGATTAGACTGGACAGGGATGGATGGGCGGCGCAGACACGATGGGCCGAAGGGCCTCTTTCTGTGCTGTAAAACTCTATGACTCTATGACCCCACACTCCTCACTGTAACACTCTCTGATATACCGCTCACTGTAACACTCTCTGATATACCCCACACCCCTACTCTAACACTCTCTGATATACACCAAACCCCTCACTGTAACACTCTCTGATATACCGCTCACTGTAACACTCTCTGATATACCCCACACCCCTCACTGTAACACACTCAGATATACCCCACACCCCTCACTGTAACACACTCTGATATACCCCACACCCCTCACTGTAACACTCTCTGATATACCCCACACCCCTCACTGTAACACTCTCTGATATACCCCACACCCCTCACTGTAACACTCTCTGATATACCCCACACCCCTCACTGTAACACTCTCTGATATACCCCACACCCCTCACTGTAACACTCTCTGATATACCCCACACCCCTCACTGTAACACTCTCTGATATACCCCACACCCCTCACTGTAACACTCTCTGATATACCCCACACCCCTCACTGTAACACTCTCTGATATACCCCACACCCCTCACTGTAACACTCTCTGCTATACCCCACACCCCTCACTGTAACACTCTCTGATATACCCCACACCCCTCACTGTAACACTCTCTGATATACCCCACACCCCTCACTGTAACACTCTCTGATATACCCCACACCCCTCACTGTAACACTCTCTGATATACCCCACACCCCTCACTGTAACACTCTCTGATATGCCCCACACCCCTCACTGTAACACTCTCTGATATACCCACACCCCTCACTGTAACCCTCTGATATACCCACACCCCTCACTGTAACACTCTCTGATATACCCCACGCTCCTCACTGTAACACTCTGATATACCCACACCCCTCACTGTAACACTCTCTGATATACCCCACGCTCCTCACTGTAACACTCTGATATACCCCACACCCCTCACTGTAACACTCTCTGATATACCCCACACCCCTCACTGTAACACTTTGATATACCCCACACCCCTCACTGTAACACTCTGATATACCCCACACCCCTCACTGTAACACTCTCTGATATACCCCATGCTCCTCACTGTAACACTCTCTGATATACCCCACACCCCTCACTGTAACACTCTCTGATATACCCCACGCTCCTCACTGTAACACTCTGATATACCCACACCCCTCACTGTAACACTCTCTGATATACCCCACACCCCTCACTGTAACACTCTCTGATATACCCCACACCCCTCACTGTAACACTCTCTGATATACCCCACACCCCTCACTGTAACACTCTGATATACCCCACACTCCTCACTGTAACACTCTCTGATATACCCCACACCCCTCACTGTAACACACTCTGATATACCCCACACCCCTCACTGTAACACTCTCTGATATACCCGACACCCCTCACTGTAACACTCTCTGATATACCCCACACCCCTCACTGTAACACTCTCTGATATACCCCACACCCCTCACTGTAACACTCTCTGATATAGCCCACACTCCTCACTGTAACACTCTCTGATATACCCCACACCCCTCACTGTAACACTCTCTGATATAGCCCACACCCCTCACTGTAACACTCCCTGATATACCCCACACCCCTCACTGTAACACTCTCTGATATACCCCACACCCCTCACTGTAACACTCTCTGATATACCCCACACCCCTCACTGTAACACTCTCTGATATAGCCCACACCCCTCACTGTAACACTCTCTGATATACCCCACACCCCTCACTGTAACTCTCTGATATACCCCACACCCCTCACTGTAACACTCTCTGATATGCCCCCCTTACCTGGCGGCGGGAGCCCTCATTTTGTTGTTCACAATACTCTGCCCTCCTCCCCCCTCCACTGAGAATTGGAATCTTCCTTGTGAATGCACCGTCTTGTTTACTCCCAGCGCTCCCTCGCTTTCTCTCAGGGTCACAGCTTGTGACTTAAGAAGCACTCTCACTTTTTTGTCCAAACTTGACCTCTCTTTCTAAATGTCCCAATCACAATGATGTCAGTCAGCTATTTTTGGCGACAACCCTGCTCTTTTGGGTGCCCTTGAGTCTGAAATGCCCCGAGGGAGAAATGCAGTCTAGCAAGATGAGAGGGTCACCGTACAATGTCAAAAACTCTTATTTAATTTCGTGGGATAACCGGAGACGCAGGACATGCTTTGCCATCTCACATGCTCCCAATTTCCCCAGAGCTGTGTTTGCATTGGTAGCCTTGAGAACCAGCTTGCTGTTCACCCTCGCTCAATGGTATTGATCTGAGCGGACATTTGTGTGTCTTTGTGCTTTTGTGTGTGTATACGTGTGCGCTTGTGCTTGTGTGTTTGTTTGCGTGTGTGCGTGCGTGTGTGTGCATGTTTGTATGTGCGTATACGTGTGTGCTTGTGCGTGTGCACGTTTGTACACGGGTGTGTACCTGTAGTTGGAGGTAGGCCAACTAAGTAACAAGAGTAAGGAATAAAACCGTTTTTTATGTAAGAGGAAATTGCCGACCATTTTTCAGTTAGTAACCTCACTGACACAACCTCATATGTGTAACCATAGCGATAGCTAGAGAGCACATGGCTGTGGAGGAGCTGCCTGACTGGCTGTATGTGAAAACAAACAAAACCCATTCAGAAAAAGAGATTCTCCAATGTTTGTAGAATAAACGTGCTAATAATGATCATTTCCCAATCAGGAGAGGAGTCACGGCGATAGGAACTCAGCAAGTTCCTGTCTCACCAGTGTTTAATTGGATGGAATCTGAAGAAGAGCCACCTGTTAGAAACCTCAAGTGTGTCAGTGCTGGTCACCCAGTCACAAGAAGGATATCATTGACCCGGAGAACGTATGGAGGATTTACGAGGAAAGGTTGAGTAGGTTGGGCCTCTACTCATTGGAATTCAGAAGAATGAGAGGCGATCTTATCGAAACATATAAGATTGTGAGGGGGCTTGATCGGGTGGATGCGGGGAGGATGTTTCCACTGATGGGTGAGACTAGAACTAGGGGGCATAATCTTAGAATAAGGGGCTGCCCTTTCAAAACTGAGATGAGGAGAAACTTCTTCACTCAGAGGGTAGTAAATCTATGGAATTTGCTACCCCAGAGAGCTGTGGAAGCTGCAACATTAAATAAATTTAAAACGGAGATAGACAGTTTCCTTGCTGATAGGGGAATTAGGGGTTACGGGGAGTGGGCAGGGAAGTGGACGTGAGTCTAGGTTCGGATCAGCCATGATCCTATTGAATGGCGGAGCAGGCCCGAGGGACCGTATGGCCTACTCCTGCTCCTACTTCTTATGTTATGTTATGTTATCGAGGTGAGCAGCAAACCCCACTCCAGATATCAAGAATTTAACTTCGGAGGAAAGTTTAAGGAAGTTGGCCAGAAGTCCACTGCTCTTCAAATAGTGCCGTGGGATCTTTCAGCTCCACCTGAGAGGGCTGACAAGGCCTCAATTAACGTCTCATTTGAAAGACAGCACCTCCGATAGTGCAGTGCTCGCTGAGTGTTGCGCTGGAGTGTCTGCCTAGATTATGTGCTCAAGTGTTTGGAGAGGGACTTGCACCCATGACCTTCTGGCTCAGGGGCGAGAGTGCTACCCGCTGATCCACTACTGACACCTACAATATGGTTGCTCCTCTCAGGTGATGTAATCCTCCCTGGCGCTGGACTAGGAATCTGTACCCCTTAGTCTGCTAACTGGGCATGTGCAGACTGACGTACGAAAACTACAGGGCACTTGGTGTGAGTATAAAACACGGCTTTAATCAATTGTTTCACAACCATGAACTCTAGTTACATCACTAGTTCCTGGTTACAAAAACGTCCTGAGCAAGCTGGGCCCACGCCCGAGTATTTATACTTTCCTTGGACGGCGCCACCAGCTAGCTGCCCAGTGATATCTCATGAGTCATTTCTACATGAATGGTAAGATTCATGACATTGACATTCAGAGTCGGTACAGTCACGCAGGAAAAAAGTAACAATTGCAAACAAAACCACCTTCCCTCCAACATAAGGTCAGAAATGGGGATGTTCGCTGATGACTGCACAGTGTTCAGTGCCATTCACAACTCGTCAGATAATGAAGCAGCCCATGCCCGCATGCAACAAAACTTGGACGACGTTCAGCCTTGGGCTGATAAGTGTAACGTTCGTGCCACACAAGTGCCAGGCAACGACTATCTATAACAAGCGAGAGTCGAACCACCACCCCTTGACATTCAACGGCATTACCATCGCTGAATCCCCTACCATCAACAAGAGCCGGTCAGAGGCTGGGTATTCTGCGGCGAGTGACTCACCTCCTGACTCCCCAAAGCCTTTCCACCACCTACAAGGCACAAGTCAGGAGTGTGATGGAATACTCTCCACTTGCCTGGATGAGCGCAGCTCCAACAACACTCAAGAAGCTCGACACCATCCAGGACAAAGCAGCCCGCTTGATTGGCACCCCATCCACCACCTTAAACATTCACTCCCTCCACCACCGGCGTACCGTGGCTGCAGTGTGTACCATCTACAAGATGCACTGCAGCAACTCGCCCAGGCTTCTTCGGCAGCACCTCCCAAACCCGCGACCTCTTCCACCTAGAAGGACAAGGGCAGCAGGCGCATGGGAACACCACCAGCTCCAAGTTCCCTTCCAAGTCACACACCATCCTGACATGGAAGTATATCGTCGATCCTTCATCGTCGCTGGGTCAAAGTCCTGGAACTCCCTCCCTAACAGCACTGTGGGAGTACCTTCTCCACACGGACTGCAGCGGTTCAAGAAGGTGGCTCATCACCACCTTCTCACGGGCAATTAGGGATGGGCAATAAATGCTGGCCTTGCCAGCGACGCCCACATCCCATTAACCAATAAATTAAACAAAAGAACTACTGGCGTTAGAACCTTACAGCACAGAAGCAGGCCATTCAGCCTGTGGTGCCTGTGCCAGTTAGTCCCGCTCTCCCTGCTCTTTCCCCATAGACCTGCAATTGTTTCCTTATCAAATTTTGCTAAACCTTTACACAACACAGATTAGGCCTCAGCTAGAGTATTGAGTCCAATTCTGGGCACCACAATTTAGGGAGGATGTCAATATCTTGGAGAGGGTGCAGAGAAGATTTACCAGAATGGTACCAGGGATGAGGGACTTCAGTTACATGGAGAGACTAGAGAAGCTGGGATTGTTCTCCTTCGAGCAGTGATGGTTAAGGGGAGATTTAATAGAGGCGTTCAAAATCGTGAAGGGTTTTGATAGAGTAAATAAAGAGAAACTGTTTTCACTGGCAGGAGAGTCGGTAACCAGAGGGCGCAGATTTAAGGTAACTGGCAAAAGAACCAGAGGCGAGATGAGGAGGATTTTTTTTTACGCAGCGAGTTGTGATGATCTGGAACGCGCTGCCTGAAAGGGCGGTGGAAGCAGAGTCAATAATAACTTTCAAAAAGGAGTTGGATAAATACCTGAAGAAGAGAAAATTGTAGGACTATGGGGAAAGAGCAGGGGGGGTGGGACTAATTGGCGAGCTCTTTCAAAGAGCTGGCACAGGCACAATGGGCCGAATGGCCTCCTTCGATGCTGTAAGATTCTGATTGTAAGTGTTTATCCAATTCCCTTTTGAAAGTCACGATTGAATCTGCATCTGCCATCCTTTCAGGGTGTAGTAATGGTGTACTCTATTGCAGCGAGAACCAAACAGACCGTGGCAAATGTTTATACAAAAGCAAAATACTGCGGATGCTGGAAATCTGAAATAAAAACAGAGAATGCTGGAAATGCTCAGCAGGTCAGGCAGCATCTGTGGAGAGAGAAACAGAGTTAACGTTTCAGGTCGATGACCCTTCGTCAGAACTGGAAAAAGCTGGAGATGGGACTGGTTTTTAAGCAAGTGCGGGGGCAGGGAAAGCGGGAAGGGGAGGAAGCATAGAAACATAGAAGATAGGAGCAGGAGCCATTCGGCCCCTCGAGCCTGCTCCGCCATTCAATGAGATCATGGCTGATCATCCAAATTCAGTACCCTGTCCCTGCCTTCTCCCCATATCCCTTGATCCCTTTAGCCTTAAGAAATAATATCCAACTCCTTCTTGAAGAACAAAAGGTAAGGTCTGGGATAGGATGGAAGGCAGGAGAGATTAGGAGATGGTGCAAGACAAAAGGAGATGGTAATGGGACAAGTTAAGAAACAAAAGATGGCTCTTGATGGAAGGCAGGAGAGACTAAGAGACATTTCATTGGCCCAGAAATTCGGGTCGGGTGCTTGCATATCCCAGGGGCGCAGTTAGTTCGATGCATCCCCTGGGATCACGTGGGCCATGGGGAGCCAATCGGAATAGGGAATGCTCCATTCATAAGTTTGACAGGAAGAGCTGTCAAAACTTAGAAATACTACGAGCTCCAAAACATCACTAAATCTTCAAATAAATTTTTAAAAAACATCACATTTTTAAAATAACTATAAATTACATGAAATAACAATTTTAAACAATAATTTAAATTTTTGAAAAAAATAATTTTATTTTCTAACGGGGCTAAAAATAAACTTACCTTGCTTTAAAGTATTTAAAAATAATAAACCTGTGGAAAAAATGTTTTAATTTTAATTAATTCACCACTTCCCTTGTAAAAAGCAGGCCTTGCGACTGCTTTTTAAATGTCTAACTTCTGGAGACTTACCCTCCCGGGAAAACCTGCAAAAAAAAACTAAGTTCGATGCGCACGCGCAGCCTCTCCCGCGCACACGTTCGACCTCTGAACCCCTGCTTTCAGGGGAACAGAAGTGCCGGTTTCCCGCGCATGCGCAGCGCATGCAGGAAACCGGCACTTCCATTGGGCTTACGGGTGAGTACCCCGTGCGTACTCACCCGTGGAGACCCGAAGTTCTGGGCCAAATTAAGTGACATTAAGAGATGGTGCAAGGCAAAAGGAGATGACAACGGCAAATGTTTGCTTTGCAGTTGTGAACCAGTAGCACCTTTCTATTAGTCACATTTACTTTGAAATGACACCTCTGAGAGGCATTAAAGCGGACGCAGCAATCAGTATGACGAGTCAGTCCAAGCGGTCTACCAGACACATCCGCTCAGTGCAAGAACGTCCTCAATTCAAAGGCATCTTTGCGAGGCTGAGATGGTCTTGCAGGGGGGTTGCACAAAGCATTCCAAAGACTAATGCAGCAGGGTGGGCAGGATTTCTACCTTGCTCGGTAACGCGCACCTAAACGCCAGCTGACAATCAACCAACTCCAGTCTAGTAGCTACTCATAGGCCGTATGATTGGTCATTCTGACCAATGGCCTGGATCCGGAAGACAATCGTGTCTCCGAAAAAGGACCCAAGAGAAAGAAAGACCTTAGATTTCTATAGCGCCTTTCATGGCCTCAGGACCTCCCAAAGCGCTTTACAGCCAATTAAGTACTTTTTGAAGTGTAGTTACTGTTGTAATGTAGGAAACGCGGCAGCCAATTTACGCACAGCAAGCTCCCACAAACAGCAATGTGATAATGACCACATTATCTGTTTTGGCAATGTTGGTTGAGAGATAAATATTGGCCAGGAGATCGGGGAGAACTCCCCTGCTGTACTTCAAACTGGTGCCACGGGATCTTTTACGTCTACCTGAGAAAGCAGACGGGGCCTCGGTTTAATGTCTCATCTGAAAGACGGCACCTCCGACAGTGCAGCGCACCCTCAGCACTGCACTGGGAGCGTCAGCCTGGATTTTGTGCTCAAGTCTCTGGAGTGGCCCTTAAATCTACAACCTTCTGACCGAGAGGCAAGAGTGCTACCCACTGACACAAGCCTGTGTAGAAGGGAGCAACAAAATCTTTGAAGCTGCTGATGGATGATGAAACAGTCCAGAGAACTAGGATATGCAATCCTGCAGTTATTAACCGAATGGCTGGCACACCAAGTCCTCACCACATCAGGGCCGCCGATGGAACCGAAAGCTTGTCCCCTGATTTAGTCAAAACATCTGGGGTGGACGTCCACCTGTTGAGATAACTGCATCAGGTGGAACCCAAAACCCCACAAGGGAACATAGGAACAGGAGGAGGCCATTCAGCCCCTCGAGCCTGTTCCGCCATTCATTGAGATTGTGGCTGATCTGCGACCTCAGGACGTCCCAAAGTGTTTTCCAGCCAATGAAGTATCTTTGAAGTGTTGTCACTGTTGTAATATCGGAAACGCAGTAGTCAATTTGTGCACAGTAAGATCCCACACACAAACAGCAATGTGACAAATGACCAGATAATCTGCTTTTAGAGGCGTTGGTTGAGAGATAAATATTGGCCAGGACATTGGGCGGATTTCCCCTGCTCTTCTTCGAAATAGTGGTCGTGGGATCTTTTTCACCCACCTGAGAGAGCAGACGGGGCATTAGTTTAATGTCTCATCTCATTGAAACTTATAAAATTTATAAAATTCTAATAGGACTATACAGACTAGATGCAGGAAGGATGTTCCCGATGGCGGGGGAGTCCAGAACCAGGGGTCACAGTCTAAGGATAAGGGGTAAGCCATTTAGGACTGAGATGAGGAGGAATTTCTTCACCCAGAGAGTGGTGAACCTGTGGAATTCTCTACCACAGAAGGCAGTTGAGGCCAATTCATTAAATATATTCAAGAAGGAGTTAGATATGTTTCTTAAGGCTAAAGGGATATGGGGAGAAAGCAGGGACAGGGTATTGAATTTGGATGATCAGCCATGATCTCCTTAAATGGCGGAACAGGTTCGAGGGGCCGAATGGCCTACTGCTGCTCCTATCTTCTATATTTCTATGAAACGCACCTCCTCAGACAGTATTGGAGTGAGACTTGAACCCACAACCTTCTGACCCAGAGGCGAGAGTGCGACTCACTGAGCCGTGGCTGACACCTGGCTGAGACTAGTGTTGCTAACCCTCCTGGGTTGACCGAGAAGCACCAGGAATTAAACATTAATCTCCTGGACACTGCTGTGAGCAACCAAGGAAGGAAAATCATCGGTGCATTAAAAGAATTGTATTTTATATCCCCGGTGTCCTGGCCAATATTTATCCCTCAATCAACATCACTACAACAGATGTTCTGGTCATTGTCGCATTGCTGTTTGTGGGAGCTTGCTGTGTGCAAATTGGCTGCCACGTTTCCTACATTACAACAGTGACTACACTACAAAAGCACTGCATTGGCTGTAAAGCGCTTTGGGACGTCCTGAGGTCGTGAAATGTTGCTGTATAGAAGCAAGTCTCTCTTTCTTTTATTAGTTATACAACTATTGGCGATGGGGGGGTGGGGGGTGGGGGGGGAAGTTGTTTGACCAGCAGTCGGAGGCTGGAGGTCATGTGATGAATCCTCCCGGAATACATCCAACCCGAGTTGGCCACCCGAGTTAAGTCAAAAGATGTTGGGAATGGTAGCACTGGCTGACACTGTTGTGGTCCCGACCTCACACTGGAGACAGAATCTGCTGTTCAGGACGCTGTCCTCACTCCCTCTCTGTCTGCTGTACCACTATACCTTTCTCCCCCTTAGTCAGTCACAGTATCTGAGCATCGCTGGCAAGGCTGGCATTTGTTGCCCATCCCTAGTTGCCCTGAGAAGGTGGTGGAGCCGCCTTCTTCTGAACCATTGGTTTGGTACAACTGAGTGGCATTGCTGGGCTATTTAAGAGGACAGTTAAGAGTCAATCACGTTGGTGTGGGACTGGATTTATAGGTTAAGGGCATTAGGTTTCCTTTCCTGAGAAACATGAGTGAACCAGTTGGGGGGTTTAAGGTTCATGATTTAATGATACCAGCTTTTTTATTTCCAGATTTTAGCTTCAACTGAAACAACAATCGCAAATTGCCACAGTGGGCTTTGAACTCATGTTTTACCTGGATTATTAGCGCAAGAGTTTACTAATGTAACCACTACACTAAAGCATCCACATCTGGAGACACGGTGTAGGCCTTCCTTACTTAGAGACAGCGGGGGAAAATTCAGTATCGCCCCGTTTGGGGTGTCATTATCGGCCGTGCGCAAAGTTTAGCGCCTGGCGCTAATTATCGCCTCCGACAGCAAACTTGGCTATTATCGCCCCTGGAGGTGATTGGAGCGCTAAATCAGGCGCTACACACCTGTCTTAAGGCTCAAAGGCCGAGGGGGCGAGGCGCTACCTCAGAGCGCTGGCGAAGCAAGGAAGGGCAAATCAAAATGAACCTGCAAAGTGCTGCTCAGTACTCAAAACTCCTTCACACAGCGTTGAATCTCTCCAGAAGTCTTTCTCTCTCTCTCTCAGAATGCGTGGTGCAAAAATGTCACTGACAAAAAAAGGCAGGAAGCGGTCGCCTTTAAATAGCGCTCCCCTAGTCCCTTTCTGACAGCATAACGCTCCCCTCAACCTGTCGTTGCTAGCGGCAGGCGGTAAGGCAGGGGGCGCCACTCAATATCCGGTCCGGGGCGCTAACGGGGCGTTGCGCACTTGACTGACGTCACGATCAGCCGGCGCAGGAGATCGTGGCGGTAGTGTTTAGCGCCGCCGCATAATATCGAGTAAATTTCACGAGCGGCGCAAATATCGCCGCGTCCGGGCGCTAGTTGCTTTGCGCCGCATTAGCGCCCTCTTAAGGCACTAACGGGAGGCGCAAACAACTGAATTTTCCCCCCAGCATTTCTCAGCTTCTAGGGCTTGAGTAGATCCAGCGGGTTGTTTTACCTGTTGCTTTGCTATAATGA
This sequence comes from Somniosus microcephalus, assembly GCF_052327205.1. NCBI lineage: Eukaryota > Metazoa > Chordata > Chondrichthyes > Squaliformes > Somniosidae > Somniosus > Somniosus microcephalus. The sequence continues at coordinate 19,114,702 of NC_141017.1, read as the reverse complement.
ACCCTTAAAGACACGCTCCTTGCTGGTTTTGGTTAAATGGGCTCATGTGACTGCCCAAGGTGACTGTCTGTCACGTGTGAGCGCAGTCACTGAGTTTCAGCGGGCTATTTGGCCATGGGATGGTTCTGCTCCTTTGGTTGAACAAATGGACTGTAAACTGTAAATTAGTAAAACTTTAAATAAAACTTAACAAATTAAATTAGAATTTGATTGGCCAGGAGTGACGATGCACTCCAGTCCCCGCGGCGCCCACTGGTCGCGGAAGGCCTCGAGCGTGCCGGCGGACACCGCGTGCTCCATCTCCAGGGCCGCCCGGGCGCGAACATGGCCGCAGAAGAGAGGCAGGCAATTGAGCCGAACAAACCCCCTCGACCACCCGCTGCCTGGACCAGTTAATGGCCATCTTCGCCAGGCCCAGGAGCAGTCCTACGAGGAGGTCCTCCGACCCGCCCGCTCCCCTCCGCACCGGGTGACCAAAGATCAGGAGCGTGGGGACTGAAGTACAGCCAAAAATCGAGGAGAAGCCCCTTCAAATATTGAAAGAGGGGCTGCCACCTCTCACATTCAATGTAGATGTGAAAGACGGACTTCTCTAGGTCGCAGAAATGCTTGGGCTGGTTCTAGCGCGATTTCCCCGGGTCCTGGGGCACACTGATTATCTCTCGTGCTGGTGTGATGTCCCGATCCGCGCTGTGTTAGTTTGAAAATGCTCCCGGAACCACAGGGACGCCCCCGGTCATGTAACATCATGAAGCAGCCGAGGAGGGCAGGAGTGGGCTTCGCCTGAGGTCACCCTGCTGCAGTTAAGAAGATTGTTTTGCTTCAAAATGTTCAACCAGAGGATAGAAAAGGAGAATTAATGTGGCACGAGGCAACGACTTTCAGTTAAACAATGAGTCACACCAAGAACTTCAAAGGAATGTCATTTGTTCTTGGATGAATAGAATGCCAGAGAAATGTTGGCGTCTTTGACTGCATTGTCTGCTAGGGGCTTACGTAAGGTCGAACGTTCAAAGACAGCAGCAAAGCAGGCAGGTAACGTCAATCAAATGCCTGGAGAAGAAGAATGAAGGCCACTAATTCAGCCTGATAGGAAGTGGAGGACTTTTTAAAATTTTTATTCGTTTATAGAAACATAGAAACATAGAAGATAGGAGCAGGAGTAGGCCATTCGGCCCCTCGAGCCTGCTCCGCCATTCAATGCGATCATGGCGGATCATCCAAATTCAGTACCCGGTCCCTGCTTTCTCCCCATGTCCCTTGATCCCTTTAGCCTTAAGAAATATATCTAACTCCTTCTTGAACATATTTAATGAATTGGCCTCTACTGCCTTCTGTGGTAGAGAATTCCACAGGTTCACCACTCTCTGGGTGAAGAAATTCCTCCTCATTTCTGTCCTAAATGGCCTACCCTTTATCCTTAGACTGTGTCCCCTGGTTCTGGACTCCCCGACCATCGGGAACATCCTTCCTGCAACTAGTCTGTCCAGTCCTGTTAGAATTTTATAAGTTTCAATGAGATCACCTCTCATTCTTCTAAACTCCAGCGAGTACAAGCCCAATCGACCCAATCTCTCCTCATACGTCATTCCTGCCATCCCAGGTATCAGCCTGGTGAATCTTCGCTGAACTCCTTCCATGGCAAGAACATCCTTCCTCAGATAAGGCGACCAAAACTGCACACAATACTCAAGGTGTGGTCTCACCAAGGGATGTGGGCGTCGCTGGCAAGGCCAACATTTATTGCCCATCCCTAGTTGCCCTTGAGAAGGTGGTGGTGAACCACCTTCTTGAAGGAGGGAGGAGAGAACAGATTGTGGGGAATAGAGAAAGGATATGCTGATAGGGTGAGATGAAGCAGGGTGGGAGGAGGCTCGTGTGGCGCATAAACACCGGCACGGACCAGTTGGGCCAAATGGCTTGTATCTGTACTGTCAATACTGGAACTCCCTCCCTAACAGCACTGTGGGAGCACCTTCACCACACGGACTGCAGCGGTTCAAGGAGGCAGCTCACCACCACCTTCTCAAGGGGCAATTAGGGATGGGCAATAAATGCCGGCCTTGTCAGCGACGCTCACATCCCATGAACGAATATATTAAAAAAACTATGAAATATAAGTGGTGATTCCACGATTGTGGATTCTCCCAGTTGGGGAATTGGGGTTAGGGTCAAATACCCAACACTGGGGTCGCCAACTCTGATTGGATGCATTCCTGGAGGTTTTGTCACGTGACCTCCCAGCTCCAACCGCCCCGCCCCCACTCTCCCGCTATTGGTTCATCTTCCGGGTGCACTGCCTCCCCACGGCCAATTGGGAAGGGAACAGACTCTTTGGCTTTGAGATTGACCACCGCTTCCACAATGGGCGGTGGTGGGTTAAAATGGAAAAACGGGGAACGTGACCCCAACCCGATGCATACGTGCTGCAATTTTTGCGGCTCCGGGTAGTGAGGCGCGTGGCGGGACACTCCATTAACATATTTAAATTGGGCTCCCACTGTGCAACTGGGAGCCTGATTTAAATTCGACCGCTGCCTCGCGGGTTACCATGGGCTCGGGAAACCTGGCAGTGAAAGGGAGGCGGGAGCTGCCGGCACCACAAGGCAACCACCTGTTTCACAGGAACACAAGAACATAAGAATTAGGAGCAGGAGTCGGCCATTCGGCCCCTCGAGCCTGCTCCGCCATTCGGTAAGATCAAGGCTAATCTTCGACCTCAACTCCACTTTCCTGCACTATCCCCATATCCCTTGATTCCCCTAATATCCAAAAATCTATTGATCTCTGTCTTGAATATACTCAATGACTCAGCCTCCACAGCCCTCTGGGGTAGAGAATTCCAAAGATTCACCACCCTCCGTGTGAAGAAATTTCTCCTCATCTCAGTCCTAAATGGCCGACCCCTTATCCTGAGATTGTGACCCCTGGTTCTAGACTCCCCAGCCAGGGGAAACATCCTCCCTGCATCTACCCTGTCAAGCCTGGTAAGAATTTTGTATGTTTCAATGAGATCGCCTCTCATTCTTCTAAACTCCAGAGAATATAGGCCTCGTCTACTCAATCTATCCTCGTAGGACAATCCCCCACCCCATGAATCAGTCTGGTGAACCTTCGTTGCACTCCCTCTATGGCAAGTATATCCTTCCTTAGGTAAGGAGACCAAAACTGTACACAGTACTCCAGGTGTGGTCTCACCAGGGCCCTATATAATTTCAGTAAGACATCTTGAGGGAAAAACACGGTTGATTTGCACCTCCCTAAGAGGGCGCTAATGGGGCACAAAGCAACTAGCTAACGCCTCTCGCGAAATTCAGCAGAAAGCTGGGGCGGCACTGCGCCTCCGGCGATGATGTCATTGCCGTGCGCAGCGTCCCACTCGCGCCCCGGCCGCGATCTTCGGTAGCGACCCCTGACTTACCGCTGGGCGCTATGTCCGACAGGGTCAGGGGGGCGTGCGTGCAGCCGGGGCGGCGCAAATTAAAGGGGAGGTGCCGGGCGGCCATTTTTGTTGCTGGCCGCCTGCCAGCACCTGCCCCCGTTGCTGTCCCTGGCCTCCTGTGCAGCCCCGCCGTGGGGTGCCGGCTGCGCTCCGTGAGCCCGGAACTCCTCTTGAGTGCCGGGCTCTTTTGCTGGCACTCCGATCCCCGGTGGCCCAGCTGAAAGTAGCGCCCTGGCGAAGTTAGCGCCCCCCCTTTACTCTTATACTCAAATCCTCTTGTAATAAAGGCCAACATACCATTTTTTTCCTAATTGTTTGCTGTACCTGCATATTAACTTTCAGTGATTCGTGTACAAGGACACCCAGGTCCCTCTGAACTCCAATATTTCCCAATCTCTCACCATTTAAAAAATACTCTGCTTTTCTATTTTGCCAACCAATGTGGACAACTTCACATTTCTCCCTGTAGGCCAGGAGGAGCAGCAGTGCATCCCCATCTACCCCAGGCCCCTCAAGGAAGCCTTTGGCCCCAGCCGATTGTGGCCTCTCTCTCCCTCCTCGCACCCCCACATACATCGATGTCCGGCCTTCCCCCAAATCCCCCCTCCCGTGACTACCACTCTCCCCTCCCTGATCATCTGTGGCTCAGTTGGTAGCCTCTGAGTCAGAAGGTTGTGGGTTCGAGTCCCACTCCAGGGACTTGAACACATAAAGCTTGGCTGACACTCCCAGCGCAGTGCTGAGGGAGTGCTGCACTGTTGGAGGTGCTGTCTTTCAGATGAGACGTTAAACCGAGGCCCCGTCTGCTCTCTCGGGTGGATGTAAAAGATCCCATGGCACTATTTTGAAGAAGAGCAGGGGAGTTCTCCCCGGTGTCCCTCAACCAACATCTAAAACAAATTATCTGGTCGTTATCAAATTGCTGTTTGTGAGAGCTTGCTGTGCGCAATGTGGCTGCTGCGTTTCCCACATTACAACAGTGACTGCACTTCAAAAGAACTTCATTGGCTGTAAAGCGCTTTGGGCCATCCGGTGATCGTGAAAGGCGCTATAGAAATGCAAGTCTGTCTTTCTTTCTTCCTGGTTGTCAGGGTCCTTGGCTGTGGCCTCCTGCCCTGTCAATTTGGTCGGCTCTCGGGCAGGAAGAAAGAAATTATAATGACTATTAATGAAACAGTCTTTTTTTTCCCGTCTTCAGTATTTTTATAACTGATAAATGAAAGTGTTCAAAGAAATTGAAAAGATATTTTAACGCCCCATTGATTTTTCTCCCGGGAGTTGCTCCCAGCAGTGTCTGGAGATTAATCTGCAATTCCTGAAGACTCCAGGCCAATCCTAGAGGGTTGATGATCGTAGACCACACTCTCGGTGAGCACAGGTCCTGCTGCAGGTGAGTGATATAGTCTAATAATCCATCTCTTAAACTCATACAAGAAATTTCAAAAACTTTGTGCATTGCTATAACTGTCTTGTATTCGCTTCCAATTTTCTGTCGTGTCGTAAACAGGGTTTAGAGGAGAGGGTAGAAAGCAGAGAGCTCAGGAGGGACTGGGGAGGGAGCAGAGAACACGGGAGGGACTGGGGAGTGAGCAGAGAGCACGGGAGGGACTGGGGAGTGAGCAGAGAGCACGGGAGGGACTGCGGAGCGAGCAGAGAGCACGGGAGGGACTGGGGAGTGAGCAGAGAGCACGGGAGGTACTGGGGAGTGAGCAGAGAGCACGGGAGGGCCTGGGGAGTGAGCAGAGAGCACGGGAGGGACTGGGGAGTGAGCAGAGAACACGGGAGGGACTGGGGAGTGAGAAGAGAACACGGGAGTGACTGGGGAGTGAGCAGAGAGCACGGGAGGTACTGGGGAGTGAGCAGAGAGCACGGGAGGGACTGGGGAGTGAGCAGAGAACACGGGAGGGACTGGGGAGTGAGCAGAGAACACGGGAGGGACTGGGGAGTGAGAAGAGAACACGGGAGTGACTGGGGAGTGAGCAGAGAGCACGGGAGGTACTGGGGAGTGAGCAGAGAGCACGGGAGGGCCTGGGGAGTGAACAGAGAGCACGGGAGGGACTGGGGAGTGAGCAGAGAGCACGGGAGGGCCTGGGGAGTGAGCAGAGAGCACGGGAGGGACTGGGGAGTGAGCAGAGAGCACGGGAGGGCCTGGGGAGTGAGCAGAGAGCACGGGAGGGACTGGGGAGTGAGCAGAGAGCACAGGAGGGACTCAGGAGTGAGGAGAGAGGTTGGGGGGTGAGCAGAGAGCACGGGAGGAACTGGGGAGTGAGCAGAGAACACGGGAGGGACTGGGGAGTGACGAGAGGGGTGGGGGTGTGAACTGTAGGGGGTGGTGTGTGCCCAGTCAGCTCTGCCCCTGACTGTCTCTGAGTGGTTCGAATCGCTTCCACACCCCTGGGTTCTAGACATCGGACTTAGGTACAGGTGGTGATACAGAAATAGAAATCACAGAAATCACAGAAACCCCACAGTGCAGATAGAGGCCATTTCGGCCCATCGAGCCTGCACCGACACATATCCCACCCGATCCCCGTAACCCCTACACCAACACATATCCCACCCTATCCCCGTAACCCCACATATTTAATCCCCCTAACACTAAGGGTCAATTTATCATAGCCAATCAACCTAACCCGCACATCTTTGGACTGTGGGAGGAAACCGGAGCACCTGGAGGAAACCCACGCAAACACGGGAAGAATGTGCAAACTCCACACAAACAGTCGGCTGAAGCTGGATTCGAACCCGGGTCCCTGGTGCTGTGAGGCAACAGTGCTAACCACTATGCCACCGTGTGATTGGTATGGTACAAGAAAACCGTAATTTTATTAAAAGGCACAACAGTATTACAATACTGGAAAAATCACTAGAATAATTACAGGCATATAAAGTTACACTTAGTTGGGAATGGGGAACACACGGCACAACGAGGGAGTAATCACGTTAATAATCCCCCTACCCTTGTCCCACCCCCAATACCTAACTTGATTGAGCTAAGAGGGGCCAGGGATTTATACTCACCAATGGGGTTTCCTTGACAGTTCGAAACCTGTCGATTAAGCCGGTTGTGATTTTGGGGTTCGCTCATTGTGTCCTTTGGGGCCTGCCGTCGTCACGTGGTCCCAGGGCACGGCACTGGAGTCGTCCGAGTAAAGTACCCTTTTTTTCCTTCAGTTTGCAGAGTAAAGTCTTTATTGGGTACTTTACCTTGCAGAATGGTTGTTCTTCTGGTGGTGGTCATTGGATTTCGTTGCAGCTGGGCTCGGTTGGTGGCCTTCGGGGTTGGCTCAGTCATGTAAGGCTGCGGTTGCGGCCTAATTGTCCTCAGTTGTTACCCCGATCTTGCTATTTGGCTCTATTCTTCAACGTACCCCGATGGCTGGCCCTCTTCTGCCGTGCTGACCGTGTGCGTGTCCTGAGCTACCGGTGGGCCTATAATTATACAGGTTCTCCATTCCCTTATCTGTGCGCCAAATCAGGTCAGTTCTTTGTTTAATTTTTGGCGGGCTCGTCTAAAGTGTTTACAGTCATTCACCTTAACGGCTTTTGGGGCGGTTGTCTCGTTTTAACGGCTTCAATATCCTGGCTGGTGGTCATTTATGAATGTTTAATCGTCTTTTCCTGGCTTGGTGGCTCCTTTGAGCAGTTACCGATTATGTATGCAAAAGTTAATGGCCTCAAGATTACGTCTATCCTGAGTTAACTGTTTCGAGATGAAAGATGCATATTCTGTGTTTACCTAGCTGTCTGGCTTTAGAAAAATGACGAAGTCTTCCACACAGATCCATGCATGTTAGGTTTCGTTTCACGATTTGAATGGGCCTGCCTTTTGCAGGGCCTTGCTTTCTAAAATCCTGCGGGCCTCGGTCACGAGGTTGAAGAAGCCATTTTCTTTGGATATCCTTTTTTAATAATTGTCCAAACAGGGTCCCTTTATCCCTAACTGTTAAGTATGTGTATTGTATTGAACAATTAACACAAAGACTTAAACGTATAACTCAAACAGGCCTTTACTGGTTGGAGGTAGGGACTATACGTAGGTCTTTACTTCATGCCCACAGGCGGGAACTGAGGGGAGATCAGTACCCACAGTACTATTTATACCCCTATGGCCAGGAGTGGTACTGCGTATCACTACGCCCAACAAGTAGTGCAGTCCTGTCCATAGGTTCAAAGTAGCACACATATTACATACACAACATTCCTCCCTTCCTAGCTTTACAGTCATCTCCCCATTTAACATAACGTAATAACATATATACATATATAACTTCAGGTTTACATAACAGAATAACATAGATACATAGATAACTTCATGTCAAAACAGATCACAGATTCAGTCTCTGCGGTAAACAGTTCACAGATTCAATCTCTGTGGTGGAGTCGGTTCACGTTGCTGGAGTGACTCATTCAATAGTCCTTCCATGGATTTAACAGTTTGAACTTCCGAACTGAATTGGCTCCGTTCGGAGGGACCACGTGTGTGATCTGGTAGAGGTAATAATGGTTCAGATGGGTCATCTTCTGTTTTGACTTTTCCTTTTCTGCTTCTTGGAGACTCTCTGGGCTCCACTGTCAGCTGCCAGCTGCATACGCAGTTCCTCCTTCTCTCCCTCCTTTTTCCGTAGTAGAGCCACCTTCTCCCGATGTTCCGTAGACTTTCGGTGCTCCTCCATGATTTCTGTATGGTGGGAGTCGAAGTTACAAGTTGGGCAGGACAGGACATCGTAATATTCGGTGTCGTCCTGATCTAGGCCAGCGAGAGGGTCTTCTATTTCCTCCATACCCAGCTGGGCGTTAGCCAGCTTTTGTTCCAAGTCCAGACATCTTTCCTGAAGAGACTTCTTCATGCGTACCTCTTCATCCAGCTTTTTCTGGGCTTTCAGCAAGTCGTTTACTAATGACCTCATTTGAGATTTTACTACTTCAACTTCTTTTGGAGATTGATTGATCGGACTATTCAATCCCTCTACCGGAGCAGCTGTTTCAGCGGTCTGTTGTTCTACGTTGACGTGAGTCAGCGTACTTTTGGCATCCAAGGGCTGCTCTGTTGCAGTCATCTCAGTCTGTGTTGCCACCTCAGCTCTTCCAATAACCTTTGAGAGCTCCGAACCCCTTTCGTTTGAATATTGAAGTTCGTGTTCAAGTTTTTTTCCATTTCAGAGCCCTGTCCTTCAGCATATGCAGGAGTTGGCTGACTGTTAACTCCTCTGACATCAGACGTTTTGTGTGCTCCTGCTCCATTTTCTCCATCAGCTGCTTCTGTTGTCTTTCCAGATTCTCCAACTCTATATAAAAGAACTCTTTCGTTGCATTCAACTCTTGCTCAAAACGGCGAAGCATTTGTTCTAATTGCTGTTGTAGTTTGAAATGGAGTTGAGTTCGAGCCCGGTGTCCCTCAGAAATGGGCACATCAGTAGACTTGCCAGACTCAGAATCCACAGTTAAACTATGTTGTTGTTGCTCAGTGGAATTCTGTGCTGAAACTTTGTCTTTTGCACCTGAGTTGGGCTTACCATCATCCGTTCCAGAGTCTGGGCCGACTATCTTCACCGAGTTCTCACTCGTTATTGTTTGTAGGAAATGCCAGTCCATATTCATTTTCCTAATCCACTCCCATCCTAGTAGTGGAGAACCTCCTTCAGATATCACATATAAGTCCATTATTTGACTGTCTTCGCCCTTGTGGACCACTGCAACCTCTATTTTCCCGATGGGGTACACTCTTTGCCCCGTGTATGTTTTCAATATAATCCCCGTATCCTGTAGGGGAATATGTTGGAATAACTTTCCGTAATCTTTCTTATTTATGACCGTCAATGCCGATCCAGTGTCCAATTCCAGTTTTACTTGGACTCCTTCTATCTGAAGAGTGACCCAAATTGTCTGGAGGTCTGCACCCTTACCAGCGTTGAGTACTCTTAAGCTAGCCAGTTCATTACTGCTAGCGTCTGAATCGGACTCCTGTTCGGTCACCTTGTGTACCTTTGCGTATTTTCCTTGCGGTGACTTCTTGTTGCTGGTCTTCTTCCCTGACCTGCATACTCTAGCCATATGTCCAAGCCTACCACAAGTTCTACATTCTTGGTTTTTAAACCAACACTGGTTCTGATCATGCATTGTCTTTCCACAATGATAACATTTGCCAGAACTCACACCCAATTTGTGTGCACTGAGCTCCGGTGACCGTAGCTGCATTACTGCCGTGCCTCTCGCTGCGGCTTCGTGTGCTGCTGCCATAGTGACCGCCTTCTCAAGCGTCAGCTCATTCTCCTCTAGCAGTCGCTTTTGTGTATCCTGTTTAAATAAACCACACACAAATTTGTCTCGAAGTGCCTCTGTCAGTCCCGTTCCAAACTGGCAATATTTCGCTAATTTACGCAATTCCAGCAAATAATCAGCATTGCTTTCATGCTGTAGCTGCCTTCTGTCGTAAAATTTAAATCGTTCCGCTAGCATCAGCGGCGTGGGGTTTAGATGATCTTTCAGGACAGTAACAATCTCATCGAACGTCTTATCCGCCGGTTCATCTGGTGATAACAGGTGTTTCAATTGCCCGTATGTCTTCGCACCCATTAAATTTAATAATGTTAGAGCTTTATCTTGGTCATGAATTTTATTGGCCTTACAATAATTTTTTACTCTTTCAACATATATGGCCCAATCTTCGAGGTCACTATCAAAGGTGCTAATATTCCCGTGTTTAGGCATTGTAGATTTGCAATTTCTCAGATTTTATTTTGTTTACTTGTTATCAAAGATGGCGGCTTCCCGCTCTTGCCGTCGTCCTCCGCCCACAAAATGGCGGTTTTCCCGCGCTTGGCGGTCTTCACCCGTCCCCCGACGCTGTCTCCCTTCAGCCCCCGAGTGCGGCCCTTATCTTCGCCGCGATCGCCCGAGTGCGGCCCTTATCTTTGGTTCCGATCGCTGGCCCGCGCTGCGCCTCGCACTTGAAGCGGCTCCCGGCCTCTGGCTCACCCGCTCGCGCGTTTCACCGCGGCTCTTGCTCGCTCCCTCCCGGGCTCTGGCTTACCCGCTCGCGCGTTTCACCGCGGCTCTTATCAGGGATTGCGATCGCCCTTATCTTCTCCAACTTCCCCAGCCCTGTCTTTGCAGCCAACACTGCACGGCTTACCCCACCACCTAGGTTGAACAAGGAAACTGCAGAAAGACTTCTGTCAGTCGCTGGAAGCTGTCAGGATGTTTGCTGCACTCCAGTGCTCAGTCGCTGATGGAGGCTTCAGAGTCCTAAAGCCTGTCGCTTCTAGTGGGGTGGTGATGTTTGAAACCTCTCTTCAACTGCCGCAGGGTAAGAACCTGACTCGTCGCCAGTGTTAAGTATGTGTATTGTATTGAACAATTAACACAAAGACTTAAACGTATAACTCAAACAGGCCTTTACTGGTTGGAGGTAGGGACTGCACGTAGGTCTTTACTTCATGCCCACAGGCGGGAACTGAGGGGAGATCAGTACCCACAGTACTATTTATACCCCTATGGCCAGGAGTGGTACTGCGTATCACTACGCCCAACAAGTAGTGCAGTCCTGTCCATAGGTTCAAAGTAGCACACATATTACATACACAACACTAACTTTTGGGGAATGTGGGAACTTTGAGAACCCTACAGAACAGAGAGCAAGGAATGGACTGCGGAGTGAGCAGAGAGTACGGGAGGGACTAGGGAGGGAGCAGAGAGCACGGGAGGGACTGCGGAGTGATCAGAGAACACGAGACTGTAGTGTATGTAACTGTTCTACCTTTAAGAGAACTATTGTATATAACCGTCCACCTTTAAGAGAACTATTTTAGGCGTGGCACTACTTTATCTTGGCTGCTGTATACTGTAATACCGACGGTGACCACACCGGTATATAAGTGCTGTGTCAGGATTTATTGGGCAGATTCGCCCTGACCTTCGAATAGTTAAAGTCCTATTAAAGTTACTCTTGTAGTCTGTGTATTAATTTGCCATAATACCTACAGACTTTACAGTGGCGACGAGTTCGATCTTACCCTGCGGCAACAATACTTCTGAAGCAGTTAACGAGCGTCAAGAAGAGGCACCCGCCCTCGTCGTTCTGCTGAGAGAAAACTCGAGTCTGCAGAGCAAGGAAGAAGGAAGAATTCAGACACGAAGCCTTCCATCAGCAACAGACACTGATTGTCCCTTCTCCCACGGTGGTGAGTGAGCCGATCAGCACGAGAAGCAAGTCGGCCACGGTGACTGTGAGTAAAGGGAAAATAAAAAAAATAAACGGAGGATAAGGGCGGTGAACTCGATCACGGTCGGGGGAAAGGAGCCGGACAGAAGTCGGGCCCAGAGGCACTGAGACTGGGGCAGCGTGGAGCACGGAAGCCGCGGTACAAGCGGGCTGGGAGACGCAACGGCGTCGTGAGACAGCTAGACCGCGACTGGTGAAAAAGGCCGGGCAGCTACCGAGGCCACGAGGCGCTGCAACCGGGATCGTAAGGTGCGGGAAGATATAAAAATAAATAAACCGTGGTGAACTCAGCCGCAGCCGGGGAGGAAAGCACCGGACTGCGAGAGGGCTGGGAGGCGCGATTGGAGTGAAAAAGGCCGGGCAGCGACCGAGGCCACGAAGCGCTGTGACCGGGACCGTAAGGCGCGGGAAGATATAAAAATAAATAAATCGCGGAGAACTCAGCCGCAGCCGGGGAGGAAAGCACCGGACTGCGAGAGGGCTGGGAGGCGCGATTGGAAGCCGCTGAGGGAGAGACAGAGCCCGAGCGAGCGGGAGAGACAGAGCCCGAGCGAGGGAGACTGAGCGAGATCCAGCCCGCGGCTGGAACTGTTCGCCGTCAACGGGTTGTCCCCAGCACCAGTTGCCCTGCCGAGAAAAGGGAACAAAGAACGCACTGAAGCCGACGCGCAGGCTGCGAACCCCGAAAGCCAGCGGTCGTCGCCCGAGGGAAAAAGCTTACCCTCCCGCCAGGAGAAGACAAGCGCGGGAAACCGCCATTTTGCCAGTAGGCGGGGAAGAAGACAAGTGCAGGAAACCACCATTTTGGAAAAAAAAAAGTTAACGAACAAATTCGTTGTTGTTTCGCAGAAAGATAGTGAGAGATAGTGAAGATGCCTAAGCATGGTAACATCAACAACTTCGATTCCGAGGTGGAAGATTGGGCCACGTACGCAGAACGTATTGAGATATATTGTGAGGCCAATAAAATAGCAGATGATGATAAAGCTCTCACCTTATTAAACGCAATGGGGGCCAAGACATACGGGCTATTGAAGCATCTTCTATCACCAGCTAAACCGACGGATCAGACTTTCGCTAATATTGTTACTGCCCTGAAGGATCATTTGAACCCCACACCACTGATGTTGGCGGAACGATTCAAATTCTATGCGAGAACACAACGGAAAGAGGAAAGCAACGCGGAATACTTGGTCGAACTGCGTAGACTAACGAAATACTGCCAGTTTGGGGAAAATCTGACAGAGGCATTGAGAGACAAGTTCGTGTGTGGGTTGTCGAAGGAAGGAACACAAAAGCGCCTGCTAGAAGAGAACGATCTCACACTTGATAAGGCTGTCCTTATTGCAGCATCGCATGAAGCCGCAGCGAGAGGCACAGCGGAAATGCAGCTGAAGGCAGCGGTACTCAGTGTGGATCAAATTACTTCGGGTACATCGAAATGTTATCGTTGTGGGAAGACAACACACGACCAGAACCAATGCTGGTTTAAAAACCAGGAATGTAGAAAATGTGGCAAGCTTGGTCACATAGCTAAGGTATGCCGGTCAGGGAAGAAGACCAACAACAACAAAAAAAAGTCACCGCAGGAAAAGTACAACAAGGTACACAAGGTGGTTGAGAAGAGTTCAGATGAACAGAATTCGGATTCAGACCCAAACGGCCAGGAACTGGGTAGTCTGAGAATTCACAATGTGAGTAAAGAAACTGACCTACAAACTATATGGGTCATGCTAAAAATAGCCGGAGTCCGAGTGAAAATGGAATGGGACACAGGATCAGCCCTATCAGTCATAAATCGAAAGGATTACAACCGGCTATTCTCACATATACCCTTGAGAGATACTAAGTTTGTATTGCAGACATACACGGGGCATAAAGTATACCCCATGGGAAAGATAAGAGTCAAGGTGAGAGACAGGGGCAAAGAACACCCAGGAATGGATTTATATGTACTACCTGAGGGAGGACCACCACTTCTAGGACGGGAGTGGATCAAGTAAATAAACATGGAATGGCACTACCTAAAAGCAATAACGAGTGAGGACTCGGTGCAGACAATCAGCTCAGACTCTGAAACGGATGACGATAAGACCAGCCCAAGTACGAAAGACAAGTCTAAAATGGACTTGCTGACTAAGGTTGGAAAAACAAAGGCGTGCATAAATGCTTATGCTCCAGAGGAGAACAAAGTTGCAGAACAGAATTCCACTGAACAACAACAACATAGTTTGACAGCGAATTCTGAGTCTGTCCAGGTTACAGACATATACATTACTGAGGAACACCGAGCTCAAACTCAACTCCATTGCAAATTACGACAGCAATCAGAACAATTGAGTTGCCGTCTCGAGCAAGAGATGAAAGCAATGCAAAAGTTCTTGGACACCGAATGGGAGAATCTGGAAAGACAACAGAAGCAGCTGAGGGAGAAAAGGGAGCAGGAGCACACAAACCGTCTGCGCGAGGAGGCCAAACGAATCGAAGCTGATTCGGGTTCTGAAGGTGCGTGCTCTAATCTGGTGGAACATGATGTTCAGCAACTGAAGGCGCTTGTTAGCAGGTTGCAGGCAGAAAAGGCTGAGTTGGTCGACATGACTTCCGAGCTCCTACTGAAGTTGGATGCAGCATCACCGGACGATTCAATTGTGGAAATTCGAATGGTGGAGGCTGCGGATGAGGGCGAAGTAGAAACAGCAAAGGAGCCCCAGGGCAAGGTTATAAACAGCCCTGCAGCTAATGGGAAACGGATGATGGCAGAAGAATTAACAGTCAGCCAACTCCTTCATATGCTGAGGGACAAGACTCTAAAATGGAAAAAACTTGAACACGATCCTCAATCTTCAAAGAAAAGGGGTTCGGAGCTCTCAAAAGTTATTGAAATAGCTGAGGTGGCAACACAGACTGAGAAGACTGCAGCAGAGCAGCCCTTGGATGCCAAAAGTACGCTGACTCGCGTCAATATAGAACAACGGAATGCTGAAACAGCTACTTCAGTAGAAGGATTGAATAGTCCGATCAATCAATCTCCGGATGAAGTTGAAGTATTGAAATCACAAATGAGGTCATTAGTAAAAGACTTGCAGGAAGCCCAGGAAAAGCGGGATGAAGCTGAACGCATGAAGAAGTCTCTTCAGGAAAGATGTCTGGATTTGGAACAAAAGTTGGCTAACGTCCAGCTGGGTAAGGAGGAAATAGAAGACCCTCTCGCTGGTCTAGCTCAGGACGACACCGAATATTACCATGACCTGTTGAGCGACACTGAATATTACGATGACCTGGTCTGCCCAGCTTGTGCTGAAAACTCCCAAAGTGCCGAAACCATGATGAATCACCTAAAGTCTAAGGAACATCGGGAGATGGTGGCGCTACTACGGGAAAAGGAGGATGAGAGGGAGGAACTGTGCATGCAGCTGGCAGCTGACAGTGGAGCCCAGAGAGTCTCCAGGAAGCAGAAAAGGAAAAGACGAAGCAGAAGACGATGACCATCTGAACCATTATCACCTCTACCAGATCACGCACGTGGTCCCTCCGAACGGAGCCAAATCAGTTGGGAAGTAGAGAAACTTCCCAAGGCAATCTAGCTGTTTGTAAAAGTCAACAATGCTGGTTCAGAAGTGACGGAAGTTCAAACTGTTAAGTTAGGGAAGGACTGTTGGATGAGTCACTCCAGCAACGTGAACCGACTACACCACAAGGAACTGCTACACCACGGAGGCGTTGTCCGGACCGAGTCAAGAAGCACAGGAGACGCCTCCACAGAGACTGAATCTGTGAACTGTTTCCCGCAGAGACTGAATCTGTGAACTGTTTTCCGCAGAGACTAAATCTGTGAACTGTTTCCCGCAGAGACTATATCTGTGAACTGTTTTTACATGAAGTGAATATATGTTATGTTAATGGGGAATAAGTATGTTGTAAGCTAAAAAGGGAGGATTGTAGTGTATGTAACTGTTCTACCTTTAAGAGAACTATTGTATGTAACCATCCACCTTTAAGAGAACTATTTTAGGTGTGGCACTACTTTATCTTGGCTGCTGTATACTGTAATACCGACGGTGACCACACCGGTATATAAGTGCTGTGTCAGGATTTATTGGGCAGATTCGCCCTGACCTTCGAATAGTAAAGTCATGTTAAAGTCACTCTTGTAGTCTGTGTATTAATTCGCCATAATACCTACAGACTTTACAGGGACAGACTGGGGAATGAG
Source organism: Somniosus microcephalus (assembly GCF_052327205.1). Lineage (NCBI taxonomy): Eukaryota > Metazoa > Chordata > Chondrichthyes > Squaliformes > Somniosidae > Somniosus > Somniosus microcephalus. The sequence goes on along the minus strand of NC_141017.1, from coordinate 19,098,823 downwards.
GAGAGAGCACAGGAGGGACTGGAGGGTGAGCAGAGAGCACGGGAGGGACTGGAGGGTGAGCAGAGAGCACGGGAGGGACTGCGGAGTGATCAGAGAACACGGGACGGACTGGGGAATGAGGAGAGAGCACGGGAGGGACTGGGGAGTGAGCAGTGAGCACGGGAGGGACTGAAGGGTGAGCAGAGAGCATGGGAGGGACTAGGGAGTGAGCAGTGAGCACGGGAGTGACGGGAGGGTGAGCAGAGAGCATGGGAGGGAATGGAGAATGAGCAGAGAGCACAGGAGGGACTGAGGGGTGAGCAGTGAGCACGGGAGTGACTGGAGGGTGAGCAGAGACCATGGGAGGGACTGGGGAGTGAGCAGAGAGCACGGGAGGGACTGGAGGGTCAGCAGAGGGGCTGGGGTGTGAGCAGACAGCACAAGGGCACGGATGGAAAGAGCACATACATCTACTGTTAAAGCACTGGAGAGGTACCACTAACGCTGCCTCCGCAAGATCCTGCAAATCCATTGGCAGGATAGGCGCACCAACGTCAGTGTTCTCGCTCAGGCCAACATCCCCAGCATCGAAGCTTTGACCACACTCGATCAGCTCCGATGGACAGGTCACATCGTCCACATGCCCGATACGAGACTCCCAAAACAAGCGCTCTACTCGGAGCTCCGACACGGCAAGAGAGCCCCAGGTGGGCAGAGGAAACGCTTCAAGGACACCCTCAAAGCCTCCTTGAAAAAGTGCAACATCCCCACCGACACCTGGGAATCCCTGGCCCAAGACCACACAAAGTGGAGGAGAAGCATCTGGAAAGGCGCCGAACACCTCGCGTCTCTTCACCGGGAGCAAGCGGAAGCCAAGCGCAGGCAGCGGAAGAAGCGCACGTCAACCCAAGCACCCCACCCACCCGCCCCTTCAACCACCGTCTGCCCCACCTGTGTCAGAGACTGTCGGTCCCGCATCGGACTCATCAGTCATTTGAGAACTCATTTTTACGGTGGAAGCAAGTCATCCTCGGTTCCGAGGGACTGCCTAAGAAGGAGAAGATACTGTTAAATCTATGACTCAAAACAGCTACTTTAGTGGGTTAGTAAATGATTAAATCTGCGATCGGGGATTTTGCTACTTCACAAACTGATGCAGTTTATAGCTTTCACAATTACTGTGACTTTGGTATTGCTGGGAAGGGCTGTGTTGAAATCCCCCCACGTCCTCTCACTAACGTTCGCTGGAGACTGGGTACGATCTCCCGATAGTGCACAGTGCCGTCTGGTGGTGAAGCACATGCCTGCTTTCAGTGAATTGCATCAGCCCATCTCTAACCTTATTGAAACATTAAACTTTGCCAGAAAAGCAGAGTTATCGACTCTACCAAGCCCAAACCATGGCAAGGCGCAGGACTGGGGTCAAGGGTGTAGATAGGAACAGGGGGCAGGGCGCAGGAGCAGGGACTGGGGACAAGGGTACAGATAGGGACAGGGCGCAGGGGGCAGGAGCAGGGACTGGGGATGGGGGTCGTGTTGGCAATGTAGTTTTGTAATAATATAGACAAAGGCTTAAGGGCCAAGAATGAGTTTGAAACATGGAGTCAAACATTTGGAGGTTTATTAAGGATTTAATGAAGAGGTGTTCTCACGGCCAACACCGAGACTACAACAGATTGCCGAAGAACTCTCGGTACAGCCAGTGCAGCTCAACCTTCCCTCCACTCTCCCTCTCTCTCTCTCTCTCCTGCGCTCTCTCTCCCGCTCTCTCTCCCTCTCTCTCTCACTTTCACTCCCACTCTCTCTCTCTCTCCCACTCTCTCTCTCTCTCACTTTCACTCCCGCTCTCTCTCTCTCCCTCTCTCTCTCTCCCTGTCTCTCCCTCTCTTCACCCTCTTTCTCTCACCTTCTTTACTGCTCTCCCTCTCTCACTCCCACCTCTCTCTCGCTCTCTCTCCCCTCTCCCTCTCTCAATACAATACAATACAAATCGCTTTATTGGCATGATAAGGTACATCTTATGTTGCCAAAGCATCAAAATACGTTTATGGCTGAACACATAAACGCGGTTCCATTCATACAGTGTATAAACAGGTATATCCCTGAGTTTATAAATATATTTTCGCCTTGTTTATATATACTCTTGTCTTAGTTTACTGGTTGTCCCTCTGTTCATGGCAAGCTGTAACATAGTGTGCCGCCAGTGTTACACAGCTTCTCTCCTCCCCCAGTAGGAATGGGAGTTTTTGGTTGTCAGTCAGATTTCTGAATTCAGGGCATATTTGTGAGAATTTTTGATAGAAATTCTCTCTGATGCCCTGATATTTTCCACAGGCTGTGAGGAAGTGCATCTCTGTCTCAACTACTCCCTGACTGCAGTGAGAGCATATCCTGTCTTCTCTTGGCAGCCTGGTCTGCCTGTGTCTGCCTTTTTCGATCGCTAGGCTATGTTCGCTAAGTCTGTACCTTGTCAAGGTTCTTCTCAGTTTGTTATCCTTTACCATGGTCAGGTAATCAGCTCCCTCTCTCTCCCTCCCCCTCTCTCCACCCTCTCCCCCTCTCTCCACCCTCTCTCTCTCCCCTTCTCTCTCCCACTCTCTCTCTCCCTTTCACTTCCGCTCATTCTCTCGCTCTTTCCCTCCCTCTCTCTCTCTCGTTCTCCCTCTCCCTCTCACCCTTTCTCTCCCGCTCTCCCTCTCTCTCTCTCTCTCTCTCTCTCCCCTTTCTCTCCCACTCTCCCTCTCTCCCACCTCTCTTTCTCCCACCTCTCTCTCTCCCGCTCTCCTCCTCCTCCTCTCTCTCTTCTTCTTCCAATCTCTCCCAACCTCCTCCAGGACCTGCACTTTTGGTTTTGTGTTGTGTGTTATTAACTCAACACACCAAAGACTCAAGAAATGGTCTTGGGGCATAACACAGACAACCATATCAATTTACTGGTACAGGAAAGAATAAAGACGTAGATGTATGAATGAGATTCGAACTATCTAAGCCTCTTGTATATGACGACAGTTACAGCCAGACCGGTTTGTTGACATTCTCCAGATGTTGTCTGCCACCTACACTTGCAGATTGTTAGTTTTAGGTTTTTCTCAAATGGAATCTAACATAAATGGATTCTTTCCCAACTCTTGATTTCTAACATCTGGAAGACAGGGACATTGAGCTGGGACACGGGATTTGGTCACGAAACAGGGGATGGGGGTCAAGATACGGAAGACAGGGACACGTGATGGGGGAACAGGAGCAAGCACTGGGAATGGTCAGGGAAAGGGGAATGGGAGATAGGGAAGGAGGGATGGGTCACAAAAAAGGGAATGGGGATGGGAATGGGCGATGAGGGATGAAGATGAGGGGTGGAAGGCAGGGGATATGAGATGGGGGAACCGGAGCAGGAATGGTCACAAGAGAGGGGAAGGCGCTGGGCATGGGGTCGTGACCTTACGTTCTGACGTTCTTTGTGTCTGCACCAGGGGGCGGGAATGGAAAGTGAATAAGCCACGACGTCCATGTCGAGAGTCAGTCTTTTAACGTTTTAGAAATTTCCCTTCAGCCTATTCCAAAACTGCGCAGAAAGCAGATGGAAAGAAGCAAGCTGAAAATCTGAAATAAAAACAGTAAGTGTTGGAATTCCACAGGACGGCCTATTTCAGACTTTAGGGGGGGGAAATTGGGTATTAGCAGGGCGCAAATTTTAGCGCCCGGCGCTAATTATCGCCTCCGACTGCAAAATTCGCCTCTATCACCCATGGACGTGATTTGAGCACTAAATCAGGTGCTACACACCTCTCTTAAGGCGCTAACGTCGGGGAGCTACACGCTACCTCAGAACGCTACTGAAGCTCAGGCGATGTCCGTTACCATGGAAGCCAGACAGACTGGCGCCGTCCAGTTCTTAAAGGGGAGGGGCCATCTTGCTGGCCAGCCACTCCCTGCTCATTGCAGCCTTGAATCTCGGTCTGGAGAGACCTCGAAAGCAATTGTAAATAACAACAGAAAACACTGGAGAAACTCAGCAGGCCGGGCAGCATCCGTGGAGAGAGAAACAGAGTTAACGTTTCAGGTTGATGACCCTTCATCAGAACTGGAAAAAGCAGGAAATGGAAATCAGGTTTAGGGGCTGGGAAAAGGGGGAGGGGAATGAAAGAACAAAAGGGAGGGTCAGTGATAGGATAGGAAGCAGGAGAGATTAAGAGGCATCGAGAGACATTAAGAGATATTCAAGGTGAGAGGAGGTGGTAATGGGACAGGTTAAGGAACAAAGGATGGCTCTAGATGGGGTGTGAATTGCGCTGGTAGAATGAAGGACAGCTGCCCTGTGGGAGGGAAGAAGAAGAAAGAAAAAAAAGGCAAACAAAAATTATGGATTAAAAAAAGAATATGTGATAGGGGCCGAGGTTATACAGGAAACTTTGTGCTATCCGGCACCGACGGGACCGAGCTGCTGCCGTTGCCTAAAAAGTGCCGTACACTCCAGAGTTAATGTTGAAAGATACGGAGATTCTTATCTCCGTATCTGACAACAATCACTGTTGCTTAGCAACAGCTTCTAAACACTCGTGTGTGGCTGCAAGGGTCTGCAGCTAAAGCTGTTGCTATAGCTACAGACCTTGCACTGCTTGACTGTGGAAAAAAAAAGCAAAGAAAACAAACAAGAAGAATAAAAAACATAGTAACATAGAGATAGGAACAGGAGTAGGCCATTCGGCCCTTCGAGCCTGCTCCGCCATTCAATGAGATCATGGCTGATCCTCGTCTGAGATCATAGCTGATCTTACCAGTTCAGTACCCCGTCCCCGCCTTTTCTCCGTAACCCTTAATCCCCTTAGCCTTCAGAAATATATCCAATTCTCTCTTGAAAATATTTATTGAATTAGCCTTCACAGCCCTCTGTGGCAGGGAATTCCACAGGCTCACCACTCTTTGAGTGAAGAAATTCTTCCTCATCTCTGTTTTAAATGATTTGCCCGCTATTTTTAGACTGTGGCCCCTGGTTCTGTGCTCCCTGGCCATTGGAAACATTCTCTCTGAATTCAGCCTGTCCAGGCCTGCCATAATTTTATATGTTTCGATGAGATCCCCTCTCAATCTTCTAAACTCCAGTGAGTACAAGCCCAAACTATTTAATCTCTCTTCGTAGGTCATTCCCGCCATTCCAGGTATCAGCCTGGTGAATCGCCGTTGCACTCTTTCCATGGCAAGAACATCCTTCCGCAGATGGGGCGACCAAAACTGTACACAATACTCCAGATGCGGTCTCACCAGCACCTTGTACAGCTGTAGTAAGGTATCCCTATTCCTATACTCGAACCCCCTTGATATGAAGGCCAACATACCATTTGCCTTCTTAATCGCCTGTTGCACCTGCATGCTCTCCTTCAGTGACTGGTGCACAAGAACACCCAGGTCCCTCTGCACTTCCCCATCTCCCAATCTATTGCCATTTAGATAATAATCTACCCTCCTGTTTTTACCCCCAAAGTGGATAACCTCGCATTTATCCACATTATAGTGCATCTGCCACGTATCCGCCCATTCCCCCAACCTGTCCAAATCGCACTGTAGCCTCCTGACATCCTCATCAGAGCCCACCCCTCCTCCTAGTTTAGTGTCGTCAGCGAATTTGGAAATATTGCATCCAATTCCCTGATCCAGATCATTTATATATATTGTGAACAGCTGGGGTCCCAGGACAGATCCTTGCGGCACCCCGCTGGTCACTGCCTGCCACTCTGAAAACGAGCCGTTTATTCCAACTCTCTGTTTTCTATCCGCCAGCCAGTTCTCTATCCACGTTAATACTTTGCCCCCAATCCCATGAGCCTTAATTTTGCATGATAATCTTTTGTGTGGAACCTTATCGAAGGCTTTCTGGAAGTCAAGGTACACCACATCCACTGGCTCTCCCCCATCTATTTCACCAGTTACTTCCTCAAAAAATTCCAGCAGATTAGTCAAACACGATTTACCCTTTGTAAATCCATGTTGACTCTGTCCGATCCTTTCCCCATTTGTCAAGTGCTCCGCTATTTTATCCTTAATAATGGACTCTAGCATTTTGCCCACAACCGATGTAAGGCTTACTGGTCTATAATTCCCTGCTTTCTCTCTACCCCCCTTTTTAAATATTGGGGTAACATTAGCTACCCTCCAATCCACGGGTACTGTTCCCGAGTCAATGGAGTTCCGGAAGATGATCCTTAGAGCATCTGCTATCTCCAGGGCCACCTCCTTAAGTACCCTAGGATGTAGTTTATCAGGCCCCGGGGATTTGTCGGCCTTCAGTCCCCTCAACTTACCCAACTGATTTCTGCCGGTGGCTCCAGTTTGCCGGATAGCTCACCTCCTGTAGTCTGAAATTGTTGAACTCTATGTTGAGTCCAGAAGGCTGTAAAGTGCCTCATCGAAAGATGAGGTGCTGTTCCTCAAGCTTGCGCTGAGCTTCCGTGGAACAATGCAAGAGGCCGAGGACGGTGAGGTCTGAGTGGAAATGGGGCGGAGAATTAAAGTGACAGGCCACCGGGAGCAATTGTGAAGCAATTGTGTTGGAAGCACTAATGGATAGGCCCAGGGAAAGAGCTCGGCGCTTAGGAACCTCAAAAGTGGTGATAGATGTTTGGGCACTAAGGGAATCAAAGGATATGGGGATAGGGCGGGAAAGTGGAGTTGAGGTAGAAGTTCAGGGCACTTAGACAATAATAATGGGATTGGGCAGAGTCAACGCGGATTTATGAAAGGGAAATCGTGATTGACGAATCTGTTGGAGTTTTTTGAGATTGTAACTCACAGAATAGATAAGGGGGAACCAGTGGATGTGGTGTATTTGGATTTTCAGAAGGCATTCGATAAGGTGCCACACAAGAGGTTATTAAACAAAATTAGGGCTCATGGGATTGGGGGTAATATACTAGCATGGATTGAGGGTTGATTAACGGACAGAAACCAGAGAGTCGGAATAAACGGGTCATTTTCGGGTTGGCAGGCTGTAACTAGTGGGTACCGCAAGAATCAGTGCTTGGGCGTGGCGGTAGTGATTAGTGCCATTGCAGAACGATTGGCCAATTTTGTGAGCGGCGCTAAAATTGCCGCGCTCGCGGGCTAAGTTCCTAGCGCCCCGTTAGCGCCCCCGGAGGCGCTAACGGGAGGCGTTAACCAACGGAATTTTTCCCCCTAGCTATCTGCCCCATTTCTTTTTATTATTCATTCTCGAGATGTGGGCGTCGCTGGCAAGGCCGCACTTATTTCCCATCCCTAATTGCCCCTCGAGATGGTGGCCTTCCTTCTTGAGCCTTTGGTAGCAGTTGGACACAGAGTGACATTTAAGAGTCAACCACGTTGGTGCAGGACTGGCCAGGCCGGGCAAGGACGGCAGGTTTCCTTCCCTAAAGGACAGCAGTGAACCAATTGGATTTTTACATCGATCCAACAGCTTCCTGGTCACTTTTACCGATATCAGCTTTCAATTGGATTATTAATTCAAGCCTTTGGGTTATTAGTCCATAAGAACATAGGAAATAGGAGCAGGAGTCACCATAAGGCCCCTCGAGCCTGCTCCGTCATTCAATTAGGTCGTGGCTGAGCTACATCAACTTCACTTTCCTGCCCAATCACCATGGCCCAGAAATTCGGGTCGGGGGCTTCCCGCGGGTGCAAGCCCCTGACCTGCACTTACCTAGCAGGCCTTATGCCTGCTTTTTACATTTCTAAATTCTGCGGGCTTACGTTCCCGGAGAAACCTGTAAAAAAAAACTAAGTTCGATGCGCACGCGCTGCCTCCCCTGCGCACGCGTTCGACCTCTGAGCCCCTTCGTTCAGAGGAACGGAAGTGCCGGTTTCCCGCGCATGCGCAGTGGATGCAGGAAACCGGCACTTCCATCGGGCCTACGGGTGAGTACCCCGTGCGCACTCACCCGTGGACACCCGAATTTCTGGGCCCATATCCCTTAGTGCCTAAAACTCCATCGATCTCAGTCTTGAATGTCCTCATTGACTGAACCTCCACAGCCCTCTAGGGTAGAAGATTCCAAAGATTCACAACACTCTGAGTGAGGAAATTCCTCCTCAACTCAGTCTTAAAAGGCCGACCCCTTATCCCGAGACTGTGACCCCCTAGTTCTAGACTCTCCAGCCAGGGGGAAACAACCTCTCAGCATCTACCCTGTCAATCCCCTTCAGAATCTTGTATGTTTCAATGAGTTTGACATGAATCAGTCATTCATGAAAGAAAGACTTATGAAATAATACTGAGCGGCCTGCGGGTGGCGCTGTCCAGGGAGGGTATAAATACTCGGGCATGGGCCCAGCTTGCGCAGGACATTTTTAACAGGAACTAGTGAAGGACACAACTAGACCTCCATGTTGTAAAACAGTTGACTAAAGCTTTGTTTAACGCTTGGACCGAGTGCCTAGTAGTTTTCTTATGTCAGAGATCACCTCTCATTCTTCTGAACTCCAGAGAGTATAGGCCCAATCTGCTCAATCTCTCCTCATAGGACGGCCCTATCATTCCAGGAATCAATCTAGTGAATATAATCAGTCCAGTAACATTACTACTACACTACCGTTCCCCGGGTGGCTGGCTGCACCCAAACAGGAGTCAGTCCCTGTCAGGTGAGGGGGCGGGGGGAGGGGAAGTGCCGGGATTGATGACTCCTGTCACAGAACGACAGTCAATGGGTTAAATGGCCAACAAACGGGATGGAACAAGACACGCCACGTCAAGGCGCGCACCAGAGTGGCCCATTGGAAACCCAGCGTCAGTGGAAAGCAGTCTGAGGTCAGGTGTAGACGCAGGGTCAAGCCTCAACAAAGGCTGCTAACCCATAACCTCAGAACCACTCACCAGTGTGACATATCCACCCGCCCATCTTGTGGTAACGTGGAGTGGCTCTGCCAATTTAGAGCTAAATAGAATTACATGAAATTGGTAGAAGGAAGTTCGTGTTGGGAATTGGAAAGGTTTCTATTCAAAGCATAGATTCTTACAGCACAGAAGGAGGCTGACATAAGGAAACTACTAGGCACTTGGTCTAAGCGTTAGACAAAGCTTTAATCAACTGTTTTACAACATGGAGGTCTAGTTGTGTCCTTCACTAGTTCCTGTTAAGAATGTCCTGCGCAAGCTGGGCCCGTGCCCGAGTATTTATACTCTCCCTGAACAGCGCCACCCGCAGGCTGCTCAGTATTATTTCATAAGTCTTTCTTTCATGAATGACTGATTCATGTCAGAGGCCATTCGGCCCATCGTGCCTGTGCCGGCTCTTTGAAGGAGCTCTCCAATTAGTCCCCACTCCACCTGCTCTTTCCCCAGAGCTCTGCAAATGTTTCCTTCTCAAGTATTTATCCAATTCCCTTTTTGAAAGTTATGATTGAATCTGCCTCCACCGCCCTTTCAGACAGCGCATTCCAGATCACAACAACCCACTGCGTAAAAAATAAATTCTCCTCATCTTCCCTCCGGTTCTTTTGCCAAATATTTTAAATCTGTGTCCTCTGGTTACCGACCCTTCTGCCAGTGGGAACAGGTTCTCACTAAAAGTGAATTTAATTCTCAAACTGCCATGGCAGGATTTGAATTCATATCCTCTTGGATTAAGTAGCCGAGGCCTACTGAAGTACCGGTCCAGTAACATAACCACTACACTCCCATACCCCTTATGAGGGAGAACGTCAGGTGACGACCATATTGGGCCTGCACAGTCACAAAGCCTGCTCAACAGCAGCAGTCTCAGCCCACACTTGGCAAATGGCCAAACGGGCAACATCCTCTGAGTGCTTGTCCCTAGTCCAGAGGCAAGGCTGGTTGCTAGGCGATGTCACAGTTTCCCCTTTGACTTGGCCACGGCTGTTACTTCCTGTTAGCGTCTGGACCCTCACGGCGCTGGGTGAGGTCACTCCTCACCTCCTGACATTCGAAGGTTGAGCAAAAAAAACCCACCTCAGCCCATTCTTCACGCAACTGTTCATCAGTATTGTGACATTCGAAAAGCAAACGGGCTGGATGAGAATCTGTGCACTTCTCAAATGTCAGACATAAATAATTTATAAAAAGCTAGCCTGTTATTTATGTTTCAAATGCCAGAAACCACATTGAGAATGTCAAGTGATGAGAATCTCAAGGCATATGTTGGGAGCACTAAATACGCAATATATGAGTCTTCAGATTCTCATAACTTGCTGTTCTCAAGGAGGTTTCTGGCATTTGAAACATAAATAATAAGCTATCCAAAGGCCCTTCTTTCACCTCTAAGTCAGAAGGTTGGGGGTTCAAGTCCCACCCCAGAGACTTGAGGATGTAATCTAGGCTGACACTCCAGCGCAGTGCTGAGGGAGCGCTGCACTGTCGGAGGTGCCGTCTTTCGGATGAGACGTTAAACCGAGGCCCCGTCTGCTCTCTCAGGTGGACGTAAAAGATCCCGCGGCACTATTTCGAAGAAGAGCAGGGGGAGTTCTCCCCGGTGTCCTGGCCAATATTTATCCCTCAGCCAAGATGACTAAAAACAGATTATCTGGGTCATTATCACATTGCTGTTAGTGGGATCTTGCTGTGCGCATATTGGCTTCCATGTTCCTTACATTACAACAGTGACTCCTCTTCAAAAAGAAAGTACTTCATTGGCCATAAAGCACTTTGGGACATCCTGCGCTATTGAAATGCAGGTTCTTTCTTTTACAGTGGGAGTACAAAGGGTAGGAAGCGATGTTTCTGTTGTACAGAGCCGTGGCCAGGCCCTCGGTCTGGAGTAACTATGTTCAGTTCTGGGCACCGCACCTCAGGAAGGCACCTCAGGAAGCCTTGGAGCGGGTGTAGCAGAGATTTGCCCGATTTATACCAGGGCTTAAAGGGTTAAATCACCAGGACAGGTTGTATAGGCGTATTCCCTCGAGTACAGAAGGTTGAGCGGTGATCTATTTGAGGTAGTTAAATGGATAAAGGGGTTCAGGAGTGAAATCAGGAAGCACTACTTCACACAAAGGGCAGTGGAAATCTGGAACTCTCTCCCTCAAAAGGCTGTGGATGCTGGGGGGGGGGTCAATTGGAGCTTTCAAGACTGAGACTGGCAGAGTTTTGTTAGGTAAGGGTATCAAAGGATAGGGAGCTAAGGCAGGATAATGGAGTTGAGTTGTAGATCATGGTCTAATTCGTAGAATCAGAGAATGGTTACAACACAGAAGGAGGCCATTCGGCCTGTCGAGCCTGTGCCGGCTCTCTGCAAGAGCACTTCAGCTAGTCTCACTCCCCCGCCCTTTCCCCGTAGACCCTGCAATTTGTTTCCTTTGGGTACTTATCCAATTCCTTTTGAAAGCCACGATTGAATCTGCCTCTACCACCCTTTCAGGCAGTGCATTCCAGATCCTCACCACTCGCTGCGTAAAAAACGTTTTTCCTCATGTCGCCTTTGGTCCTTTTGCCAATCACCTTAAATCTGCGTCCTCTGGTTCTCGACCCTTCCGCCAACGGGAACAGTTTCTCTCTATCTACTCTGTCTAGACCCCTCATGATTTTGAACACCTCTATCAAATTTCCTCTAAACCTTCTCTGTTCTAAGGAGAACAACCCCATTTCAGGAGATGGTTCTATTCACAGGGATTAGTGGAGACCTCGGGAATAGGCTGCCAGTTAGGAGTCCTTCAAGAGTAAATTGGGCCTGTTCCTGGCTGGGGTGGAGATCAGCTCTTACAGAAGGTAAGTACTGCAGGAAATACAGGGACAGAGTAATCTCCTGGACGAGTTTCGATCGCCTAGATGGGTCGGAGAGGAATTTCCCAGATTTTTTCTCCCAAATTGGCCATTGGGTTTTTTATCTGGTTTTTCGCCTCTCCCGAGAGATCACATGGGGTCGGGTGGGATGGAGCGTGAAAGTAGATTTGAGGTTAGGATTAGATCAGCCATGATCTTATTGAATGGCGGAGCAGGCTCGAGGGGCCGATTGGCCTACTCCTGCTCCTATTTCTTATGTTCTTATGTTCTCCAGTCTATCCACGTAACTGAAGTCCCTCATCCCTGGAACCATTCTCGTAAATATTTTCTGCACCCTCTCTAAGGCCTTCGCATCCTTCCTAAAGTGCGGTGCTCAGAATTGGACACAATACTCCAGTTGAGGCCGAGCCAGTGTTTTAGAAAAATTCAATGGCGGAGAAGGCTCAAGGGGCTGAATGGCCTCCTCCTGTTAGCTCATAGTTGTTACACCCACCTGTTGTTCTGGAGCAGGGGGCGATCGTGCTGTTCCTCGCTGGAAGTTCTCAGGCTGGATCTCGGGCCTATGTTGGGTTAGCTGGTTTCAGCTGGGTGGAAATTGACTACCTTCGGTACACTGAGGTGAGGGAAGAGAAAAATCAGTCAAGGCTGACACCCGCTGAAAGGTGCGAGTGTGAATGGGATCAGGGTGGCGGGAGGTTGGGGGGGGAGGAGTAGAATTCGACTGATGCCCCCAGGGTCAGATAACTTGCCGTCACTTACTGCCTGAGCCCAGTCGTGGAGAATGGCCGCTCGACTAGAGTACTGGAGCGTGGTCAGCACCTGTGGAACTGCTCCCCAGCGAGAGTCAATATCTTCCAGCAACGGTGGAGAGAAGAGCTGGAGGAGACTGATTGTAATAATGCTTTTTTAATTTGTAAATGGGATGTGATTAACACTGGCAAGGCTGTATTGACTGCCCATTCCTAGTAACTTGCTAATGCACCTTGGAGGGCCTTAAAAGTCAACCACATGGAATATGACAACTTGCATTTATATAGTGCCTTTAACGGGGTAAACGATCCCAAGGCACCACGTAGGAGCGTGATCAGACTAAAATTGACATACAGCCGCGTCAAGAGATATCAGGACAGGGAACCAAGAGCTTGCTCAAAATGGTCGGTTTTAAGGAGCGTCTCAAAGGGGGAGAGAGAGGTGGAGAGGTTTAGGGAGGGAATTCCAGAGCTTAGGGGCCCAGGCAGCTGAAGGGGGTGGAGCGATTAAAATCGGGGGTGTGTGCAAGAGGCCAGAATTGGAGAAACGCAGAGTTCTTGGAGGGTTGTGGGGCTGGAGGAGGTAACAGAGATAGGGAGGGGCAAGGCCATGGAGGGATTTGAAAACATGGATGAGAATTTTAAAATCAAGGCGTTACCGGACCGGGAGCCAATGTAGGTCAGCGAGCAACAGGAGGTGATGGGTGAACGGGACTTGGTGCGGGTTAGGATACGGGCAGCGAGTTTTGGATGACCTCAAGTTTACAGAAGGTAGAATCACATGTGGGCCAGACTGGGTTGGGGGGGGCGGTGGGGGGTATCAGGTCCCCTTTCTTGGAAGGCATTAGTGAGGCAGCTGAGTTTCCACAACAATCAATCCCGATCATTATTCCTGGTAGTTTACTGAATTCATAACTTGAGGTGGGTTTTGAACTCACGACCCCTGCGTGACCGGTTGAGTGCGATAACCACCACACTACCATACCCGGGGCCTGCAATATGCTGGGAGCCCAAGGGCTGTCCTGATTGCCTAAATAGGCACGATTAGGTTCCTGTGCATTTGTTTGGGTCTCGTCAGCACAGAACAGGAAGTGTGCTTCATCACTGGGTGGTGCTGTTGTCTCACTCAGGGCTGGAAACTTTGCTTTCTTCCATTTTCTCCTCAGTTTCTGTCTGCTCCGCTCTTAAAGGCACCGACACAGTTGGGGTATGGCTGTTGGGTGCCTGTCAGACACCTTGAACCCGTGCAACAGGTCATTTTTTGACGTGGTACCAGACTATGTAACCTTTTCTTTATCTGTTCTGGGAAGTGGGCATCGCTGGGAAGGCCAGCATTTATTGCCCATCCCTAGTTGCCCTTGAGAAGGTGGTGGTGAGCCGCCTTCTTGAACCGCTGCAGTCCGTGTGGTGAAGGTGCTCCCACAGTGCTGTTAGGGAGGGAGTTCCAGGATTTCGACCCAGCGACGATGAAGGAACGACTTCTAAGTCAGGACAGCGACAGTGTGTGACTTGGAGGGGAACTTGGAAATGGTGGTGGTGTTCCCATGCACCTGCTGCCCTTGTCCTTCTAGGTGGAAGCAGTCGCGGGTTTGGGAGGTGCTGTTGGAGAAGTCTTGGCGAGTTGCTGCAGTGCATCTTGTAGATGGTACACACTGCAGCCACGGTACGCCGGTGGTGGAGGGAGTGAATGTTTAAGGTGGTGGATGGGGTGTCAATCAAGCGGGCTGCTTTGTCCCGGATGGTGCCGAGCTTCTTGAGTGCTGTTGGAGCTGCACTCATCCAGGCAAGTGGAGAGTATTCCATCACACTCCTGACTTGTGCCTTGTAGATGGTGGAAAGGCTTTGGAGAGTCAGGAGGTGAGACACTGAGAGATGAAGGCCCTACACTCGGGCCTGGCCCTGTCCTCACTCGATATTGGCACACAGAGGAGCTTTGGAGTTTGCTAAATCCATATTGTTTTCCAGAATATAGTAAACTAACTCCACTTCTCTGGCATTTCTGTCGAAATTCCAGGTGTAGATCTTTTAAGATTTTTACATATGGTGAATTTCAGTTGGTCCTGTACATGTAGCCAACATGACAGCCATCTTGTTCCCAGCAACTCCCACCAACAGCAACGACATGAACAACCGGTTAACTATTCCTGCTGGTAGCACTGGGCGAGGGAAGACTGCCGCTCAAGACACTAGGTGAACTCACCTGCTCTTCTCCCTGTTTGTGGGATCTTGCTGTGCGCAAATCGGCTGCCGCGTTTTCCTATAGTACAACAGTGCCTACACTTCAAAAGTACTCCATTGGCTGGAAAGTGCATTGGGACATCCTGATGTCATGAAAGATGCTACATAAATGCAAGTTCATTCTTTCTTTCCTTTCACTCTCTGGGACACCCCCCGCAAAAGCCCTCCTCCTGTGCTTTCGCCCGTCTCCCCTAACCCTGGGCTGGGTATTCTGTGGCAAGTGTCTCACCTCCTGACTCCACAAAGCCTCTCCACCATCTACAGGAAACTTTGTGTTATCCGGAGGCTAAATGTCCGGCAAGCTCGAGCCACCTGCAAAGATCAGGAGCCGTTTTGTTAGGTTTTTTTTCTTCTTGTGGCTTTTTTTCCCAACAGTCAGGCTCTGCAAAGTCTCTCTGAAGCTGTTGCTAAGCGACAGAGATGCTTCCAAGGTATGGCCGACTGTTTAGAAGCTGTTGCTAAGCAACAGTGTTTGTTGCCAGATACGGAGCTGAAAAGCTCCGTATGCTTCAACATTAATGCTGGTTTGTCCGGCAGTTTTGAGGGAACAGCAACAGCTCGGTCCCATCGGTGCCGGATAGCACAAAGTTTCCTGTACAAGGCACAAGTCAGGAGTGTAATGGAATACTCTCCATTTGCCTGGATGAGTGCAGCTCCAACAACACTCAAGAAGCTCAACACCATCCAGGACAAAGCAGCCCGCTTGATTGGCACCCCATCCACCACCTTAAACATTCACTCCCTCCACCATCGACGCACCGTGGCTGCAGTGAGCACCATCTACAAGATGCACTGCAGCAACTCGCCAAGGCTTCTTCGGCAGCATCTCCCAAACCCGCGACCTCTTCCACCTAGAAGGACAAGGGCAGCAGGCGCATGGGAACACCACCACCTCCAAGTTCCCCTCCAAGTCACACACCATCCTGACTTGGAAATATATCGTCCGATCCTTCATCGTCGCTGGGTCAAAATCCTGGAACTCCCTCCCTAACAGCACAGCGGGAGTACGTTCACCACACGGACTGCAGCGGTTCAAGATGGCGGCTCACCACCACCTTCTCAAGGGCAACTAGGGATGGGCAATAAATGCCGGCCTTACCAGCGACGCCCACATCCCATAAGCGAATAAAGAAAACTCCGGCGGTTCATCTCCGTGAGGCGAATCAGGACATTTTCTTATCGTGATGGGGGGGGTGGGTCGCTACATAAATGCAAGCATTTGTTCAAACCTTCAAAGAGATCTATCTACCCAGCGCCCTGTAAAAAGCAGCAATGTGATGACATTAATGCTGGGAACTTGCTTCACTTGCACCTCGTGAAAAGGCTTAGAGGAAAAACTGATTTGGAATCTTAGTCCCCTGAACAAACAGTTTTATTTCAGCTCCTAATCCTTTCATCTTGTTATTTGAAGAAACGTTTTAAGATATGACATGGCCTTTTCCTTTGTTTCTTTACACTGCGGCCTCCCACAGAGGCTGTCGAGTGGGAATGAGAGATTTCTCCATTGCGCGCTCTCGGCCTACTGGGCCGATAAAAGACAGGCTGCTCGCTGTGTGCCTTCTGCCTTCCCTTCAGGTGGGGCTGCCTCTAATGGGACATAGAAGCTTTTGATGTCTGGCCTGCAAGGGACTGTCTTGTCTCATTGATTTCCCCCAGTTATAGGAAGACGAAATGTTCATTGATTGGAGCATAATTAAATGACACCTTCTTACACATGTCACCACTGATAGTAATTAGGATTTAAAAAGCGAGATTCATTGCATGAATGGATTTGTGGTCACATTGTCCTTTGCTATCCAGCAACACTTAACGTAAAACGCTGTATAAATCCCAAACTACAGGGTTAATCGCTAAACAGGAGCGTTAATAAATCTTGTTCACAGCCACCCCGAACGGACAGTGTTTAATCAGCAGAAAAGCCTTGCTGCTCAGATTGAATCCCAAGCCTCAAATCCTTTCCTACCCAGTTTTCTTTTCCTGAAAGATATTTATATGGAGCTTTATCGCAGCGCTCGGTCAATACTGCTCGCTGTAGAGGCCTCAGGCCTCATTCCAGCATTTTCGGTTTAAAATTGCCTCTTAATCTTTTGACCCGCTGTCCTACTCTCTCAATTTAGTGTTTTCTGGGTTTTACCCGGCTGGATTTTCCCGTTTCCCACCCGCACGGTGCAGGGGACCCGGATTTTCGGGTTTCCCAGCACGCCATGGCGTTCTAGCGCCACAGCATGCGTGCAACGTAAAGGGCAGGTTCCCCGCTCGGAATTCAGCCTGATTGACAAGCTAGAACATGAGAAATAAGAGCAGGAGTAGGCCATTCGTCCCCTCGAGCCTGCTCCGCCATTCAATAAGATCATGGCTGATCATCGACCTCAACTCCACTTTCCCGCCCAATCTCCATATCCCCTGATTCCCCTAGAGTCCAAAAATCTTTCTATCTCAGCCTTGAATATACTCAAAGACTCAGCATTCACAGCCCTCTGGGGCAGAGAATTCCAAAGATTCACAACCCTCTGAGTGAAGAAATTCCTCCTCATCTCAGTCTTAAATGGCCGACCCCTTATCCTGAGACTGTGAGCCCTGGTTCTAGACACTCCAGCCAGGGGGAAACAACCTCTCAGCATCTACCCTGTCAATCCCCCTCAGAATCTTGTATGTTTCAATGAGATCACCTCTCATTCTTCTAAACTCCAGAGGGTATAGGCCCATTCTACACAATCTCTCATCATAGGACAGCTCCCTAGCATCCAGTCGGGCAGGCAACATAAACCAGGAGGCCGCAGGACTAGCTAGCTGCTGGGCCCAGGATGGTGGTGGGGGCTGTTTCCAAGCCGTTGGGTGGGCGGGGAGGGGGAGGTGGGGGTCGGACCACGACCCCGGGGCTGAGTCATGATCCCGGGGGTGTGGGGGGGGGAGAGGGGTGTTCCAAGCCGGCGGTTGGGGGGGGGGGTCCAATCCCGGGGGGGGAGAGGTGGGGGATCCGATCCCTGACCCCAGGGAGGGCCGGGCTGATGGTGGGGGAGCCTGAGGGCGCCGGGATTAAGCACTCCTGCTCCTCACGGCCCACAAAGATTGTTCCCCGAGGCTGTGGCCGCCGCGTTGCAGCCAATGGGAACCCCGAGCCCCGGAATCCCTGCAGTAAAACTTGCAGAGCAGATTAAAGTAGAGGCCTCAGGCCTCATTACCATAGTTAATTGGCCAACAGGCCTCCTGGCAGCGGATTGACTGCCCGAACCCCCTCCGCCTGAGTGAAAGTGAAAGTGGGTCGGTTGGAGGCGGGTTTGGGGTCAGGTTTTAGATTTATACAACTTTCACTTCCCCCGCCACCCCCAACTCCAACCCACTTGTTTTTCCCTATGAAAATTCCGGCCACCATCTCCATTCCCTTATCTATCTTATATACAGTGTCCACAGCACAGAAACAGGCCACTCGGCCCAACTGGACCATGCTGGCCTTTATGCCCCAGTCGAGCCTCCTCCCACTCCTCACCCCTCCTCACCTCACCCGATCAGCATATCCTTCTAATAGCCACACCGGAAGTTAGTCAGCCTTTTTGGTTACTAAGACACGGAATTTATGCAAACTAGCATTAATGTTGGAAAGTCACCAACCAGTCAAGAGGTGTATTTCCAAATAAGGAGTCAAGGGGGAATAATTCGGAATCGCCCATTTTGGGGCCTAATATCGGCCGGGTGCAAAGTTTAGCGCCCGGCGCTAATTATCGCCCCCGACTGCAAAATTCGCCTCCATCGCCCCTGGAGGTGATTTGAGCGCCAAATCAGGCGCTACACACCTCTCTTAAGGTGCAAACATCAGGGAGCGAGGCGCTACCTCAGAACGCTACCGAAGCTCAGGCGATGCCCGTTACCATGGAAGCCAGACAGGCTGGCGCCATCCAGTTCTTAAAGGGGAGGGGCCACCTTGCTGGCCAGCCACTCCCTGCTCATTGCAACCTTGAATCTCGGCCTGGAGAGACTTCGAAAGCGATTGTGTTGGAAGCACTAATGGATAGGCCCAGGGAAAGAGCTCGGCAGTTAGGAACCTCAAAAAACTCCTCAGGACAGCGTTAAAACCAAAAATTTTGCTGACAAGAAAAGGCAGGAAGCGCCCGCCTTTAAATAGCGCTCCCCCAGCCCCTTCCCGACTTGAAAACGTTCCCCTCTACCTGTCGTTCCTAGCGGCAGGCGCTAAGGCAGGGGGCGCGAATCAATATCCGGTCTGGGGTGCTACCGGGGCACTGCACGCTCGACTGACGTCATGATCTGTGGGCGCAGGAGATCGCGGCGGTAGTGTTTAGTGCCGCCGCAAAACGACTGCTCAATTCCGCGAGCGATGCTAAAATCGCCGCGCTAGGGCGCTAAGTTCCTAGCGCCCCTGGAGGCGCTAACCAACCAAATTTCCTTCCCCAAGCATTTAGGGTATGGGGCAAATCGCTCAAGCCTTTTATAAAACTAGTCAAGAACAACAAACGGAAAGCAGAATGCATAAAATAAATCTGGCATTTTCTTTGAGATATGTGCCATAAGTTCTATTTAAATCAGGTCTTATTTCTGTCAGATGTCAAGAGCAAGATTATTAACATCCAAACTGAGTAAAAAAATTGATATATAATCGCTCAACCCCGTACTTCAATTATTCTTCCTCTCACACAATTCAAAAATGAAACATTTTAGGCAATTAAAAATGTGAGCTACTTACTTGTATACCTTAAGAAGACACATGGGGGTGGATCTTGTCTCTGTGCGATGGCGATAATGAGTCAGAAGCCCGCTTTACATCTCTTCCCCATTGAAGTCAATCGAAATCAAAATGGGGAGAGATGTGATAAAGGCTGCCGACTCGCTGTCGTCTGTTTTAGACCTTCGCAGAAAGGCAAGTTCTACCCCCATGGGTGACAGACCTGTGCCTAGTGTTCCCGCTAAGGTGCGCGCATGCGAGGCCGCACGGGGGAATCGGCAAGGTCCCGTGTGGGGCCGCTCACCAACTTCTCCATTGTGAATACCGCGCAGGGGCAGGAATTTAAAGGGACCGCGCGTCAAAAGAAACAGGCCGCGCAAAGCAAAGCGCAGTGTCAGCTGTGGCTCAGTGGGCAGCACTCTCTCACCTCTGAGTCAGAAGGTTGTGGGTTCAAGTCCCACCCCAGAGACTTGAGCACATAAAGTGAGGCTGACACTTCCAGTGCAGTGCTGAGGGAGCACCGCACTGTCGGAGGTGCCGTCTTTCGGATGAGACGTTAAAACGAGGCCCCGTCTGCTCTCTCAGGTGGATGTAAAAGATCCCATGGCATTATTTCGAAGAAGAGCAGGGGAGTTATCCTCGATGTCCTGGCCAATATTTATCCCTCAACCAACATAACAAAAACAGATTATCTGATCATTATCATATTGCTGTTTGTGGGAGCTTGCTGTGCGCAAATTGGCTGCCGTGTTACCCACATTACAACAGTGACTACACTTCAAAAAGTACTTCATTGGCTGTAAAGCGCTTTGAGACGTCCGGTGGTTGTGAAAGGTGCTATAGAAATGCAAGTGTTTCTTTCTTACAGGGAACATGGCCTGTGTCCCATTATTCAGCCTCAGAACACTCCCAGCTTCTGCAAATGCAGCAGACTGATTTTACATTCCTTTGGCCTGATGCAGTAATATTTTTCCAAATTCAGACAGTTAATTGCGCACAACATCATTTATACAATAGCAAGGGGGAATCAGATATGTTCCAGCTCATTACTTATTGATCAATGATTCATTCACACAATAAATAGCTATAACTCTATATAAAAAAAGAGAGACTTGCATTTCTGTAGCGCCTTTCATGACCACAGGACGTCCCAAAGCGCTTTACAGCCAATGAAGTACTTTTTGAAGTGGAGTCACTGTTGTAATGTAGGAAACACAGCAGCCAATTTCCCACAAACAGCAATGTGATAATGACCATATAATCTGTCTTTGTTATGTTGATTGAGGGATAAATATAGGCCCCAGGACACCGGGGAGAACTCCCCCTGCTCTTCTTTAAAAAGAATGGGAACTTTTACGTCCACCTGAGAGGGCAGGCAGGGGCCTCAGTTTAATGTCATGTAAAAGACGGCACCTCCGACAGTGCGGCACTCCCTCAGCACTGCACTGGCGCGTCAACCGAGATTTTTGTGCTCAGGTCTCTGGAGTGGGACCTGAACTCACAACGTTCTGTCTCAGAGGCGAGAGTGCTACCCACAGAGCCACGTCTAAATTGCTTGTTATGGTTATATTTTTATATTGAGGCGCATACGAACTAGCTGCCCCTCAGTTTTATGGTATTATTTATTGATTTTAATCACGTTTTATGCTGTTATTTATTAATGTTAGGGACTAACGCTTAGGAACGACACACCAGAGCACAGCTATTATTTACGATTCACTCCCGTCCCTTCCTGACTACCGAGCCATGGTCCCCTGCTCCTCATTGCTACCCAGTGGCTCCTGGGAAATGTGCCTGTGCGGACATTGGGAGTCAAGGCTGGGGTGGGGCTCAACCCTGATTGGTTGAATAGCCTACCGATGCTCACTGTTTATGCTCACAGATGGAGATTGGCCCTTCAGCTGAGCAACTGCCGACCTCCGGAATCCATGGACTTGTACCCCAGGAAGAATTGATTAGCATTCCGATGGCCGAACCTCCTTCCTGTTCCCTCCTATTGTGCTAGACCTGGACGACATTCAGGCTTGGGCTGATAAGTGGCAGGTAACATTCACGCCACACAAGTGCCGGGCAATCACTATCTCCAACAAGCGAGAGTCTAACCACCTCCCCTTGACATTCAATGGCATCACCATCGCCGAATCCCCCACCATCAACATCCTGGGGGTCACCATTGACCAGAAACTTAACTGGACCAGCCACATAAATATGGTGGCAACAAAAGCAGGTCAGAGGCTGGGTATTCTGTGGTGAGTGTCTCACCTCCTGACTCCCCAAAGCCTTTCTACCATCTACAAGGCACAAGTAAGGAGTGTGATGGAAGACTCTCCACTTGCCTGGATGAGTGCAGCTCCAACAACACTCAAGAAGCTCGACGCCATCCAGGTCAAAGCAGCCCGCTTGATTGGCACTCCATCCAACACCTTAAACATTCACTCCCTCCACCACCGGCGCACCGTGGCTGCAATGTGTACCATCTACAAGATGCACTGCAGCAACTCACCAAGGCTTCTTCGGCAGCACCTCCCAAACCCACGACCTCTTCCACCTAGAAGGACAAGGGCAGCAGGCGCATGGGAACACCACCACCTCCAAGTTCCCCTCCAAGTCACACACCATCCTGACTTAGAAGTATATCGCCAATCCTTCATCGTTGCTGGGTCAAAATCCTGGAACTCCCTCCGTGGGAGTACCTCCACCACACTGACTGTCGCGGTTCAAGAAGGCGACTCACCACCACCTTCTCAAGGGCAACTAGGGATGGGCAATAAATGCCGGCCTTGCCAGCGGCGCCCACATTCCAAAATGAATTAAAAAAATCAGAATTCCAATGGATTCCCTCCTATTGTTTGTAATTCCAACGGCTGTACCCCTTCTCATCCCTCTCATTCACTTCCCATTCTCCCCATTATATGGGATTCCAAAGGACTGAAGCCTTTTCCGATGTACTTCCCAGTCCATGCACAGAACTTCTAACTCACTCAGAACAATTAAATACACAATTCTGATGCAAGCATAAATCATGCTTATTTTTAATTTCAGCAACTAAATACAATCATCAGAGCTGAGAGATTTCCCTGGGAGAGAGTATCCCATTGTTAGAAAACTAATTATTTTTTGTGCAAAAGTTGTTTTCTTTTCGTTCGGTTTGCTTTTCCATTTTGTTGAAATCGATTTGCTGAGTGGTTGATTAAATGGAGTGTGAGAACGAGATTTGCAAATTGGATCTATTTATCTAAAGTTTATAGAAATCTTTAACTAGATGTAATGAGTCAGAAATGTCTTTTTAGTTCTGATTTTATATCTTACAAATAAAACAAGAAACTTCGCACAATAATAACCTGCAGAAATCTGTCTCAAGGAATCAGCCATGATCTTATTGAATGATCGCTGGAGCATCATGAGCAGGCTCGAAGGGCCGAATAGTCTACTCCTGCTCCTATTTCTTCTATTCTTCTGTTCAGTGGCACTGGTGGCTGTCTGATCCAATCTGTTCGTCACACACACCAGCAGGTATCAAAGAGATCTAACTTGATAGATCCATAAGTCTCGCTGTAAGCAAAGCCGCTGAAAATATCCTTGCTCTCTCATCTTCTTCTTCTTAGGCAGTCCCTCAGAACCGAGGATGACTTGCTTCCACATTAAAAATGAGTTCTCAGGTGACTGATGAGTCCGATGCGGGACCTACAGTCTCTGTCACAGGTGGGGCAGATGGTGGTTGAAGGGGCGGGTGGGTGGGGTGCTTGGGTTGACGTGCGCTGCTTGCGCTTGGCTTCCGCTTGCTCCCGGCGAAGAGACTCGAGTTGTTCGGCGCCTTCCCGGATGCTTCTCCTCCACTTTGTGTGGTCTTGGGCCAGGGATTCCCAGGTGTCGGTGGGGATGTTGCACTTTTTCAAGGAGGCTCTGAGGGTGTCCTTGAAGCGTTTCCTCTGCCCACCTGGGGCTCTCTTGCCGTGTCGGAGCTCCGAGTAGAGCGCTTGTTTTTTGGGAGTCTCGTATCGGGCATGCAGACAATGTGACCCGTCCATCGGAGCTGATCGAGCGTGGTCAAAGTTTGATGCTGGGGATGTTAGCCTGAGCAAGAACACTGACGTTGGTGCGCCTATCCTGCCAATGGATTTGCAGGATCTTGCGGAGGCAGCGTTGGTGGTACCTGCTGCACATTGTCTTATGTTCAGTGACACTGGTGGCTGTCTGATCCAATCTGTTCGTCAGACACACCAGCAGATATCAAAGAGACCTAACTTGATAGATCCATAAGTCTCACTGCAAGCAAAGCAGCTGAAAATATCCTTGCTCTCTCATAGAGCCTTATCACACTGTTGAAACATCTCAAAGTGCTTACGAGCATATGAAAACGATGGGCAGGAAAAGACCAGCTGGTCTATCGTGCCTTCCCCACACCTCATGATAGCTGGAGCATCATAACCAGGCACTCGCCCCCATCCCTCAACCCAAAGCAGCCAACTTGCTGCACACAGATGTATCAAACGGGTAGCTGATGGTTTATTCATCAAGGCCAACATCTCCAACTCTTTTCCCACTGAACGGCAGACCGTGCTGCTCAATTCCACTATCCGACTGGCTACAGAGGCTGATGCAGCCATGCAGGTCCCTACAACGACAACATCTTGCATTTATATAGCGCCTTTAGCGTACTAAAACATCCCAAGGCGCTTCACAGAAGCGTTATCAAACAAAACAAAAATACATTAACGATTTAGATTTTGGAATTAAAAACACAGTTTCTAAATTTGCAGATGACACCAAATTGTGGGGGGGATAGTCAATGTTGAGGAGGACTACAACAAATTACAGGAGGACATTAATGAACTTGCAGAATGAGCAAATAATTGGCAAATGAAGTTCAACACAGATAAATGTGAGATATTACATTTTGATAGGAAGAATAGGGAGGTCACTTATCACTTGGAGGGTGCGAGTCTAGGTGGGGTAGAGGAACAAAGGGATTTCGGAGTACAAATACACAAATCACTAAAAGTTGCGACACAGGTTAGCAAGGCCAGAAAATAGCAAACCAAGCACTAGGGTTTATTTGTAGGGGGATAGAATTGAAAAGTAGGGAAGTTATGCTAAACCTGTATCGAACCTTGGTTAGACCACACTTGGAGTACTGTGTACAGTTCTGGTCGCCATATTATAAAAAGGATATAGAGGCACTAGAGAGGGCACAGAGAAGATTTACAAGGATGATACCAGAAATGCGAGGGTATACATATCAGGAAAGGATGAACAGGCTGGGTCTCTTTTCTCTTGAAAAAAGAAGGCTGAGGGGTGACCTAATAGAAATCTTTAATATTATGAAATGTTTTGATGGAGTGGATAGAGAGAGTGTTTCCACTTGTGGGGAAGAGCATAACTAGAGACCATCAATATAAGATAGTCACCAAGAAATCCAATAGGGATTCCAGAAGAAACTTCTTTACCCAAAGAGTGGTGAGAATGTGGAACTCGCTACCACAGGGAGTGGTGGAAGCGAATAGCAGAGATTTATTTAAGGGGAGGCTGGACAAGCTGACGTAAGAAAACTACTCGGCACTTGGTCTGAGTATTAAACAAGGCTTTAATCAACTGTTTTTCAACATGGAGATCTAGTTGTGTCCTTCACTAGTTCCTGTTAAAGAATGTCCTGAGCAAGCTGGGCCCTTGCCCGAGTATTTATACTCTCCCTGGACAGCGCCACCAGCAGGCCGCCCAGTATTACTTCATAGGTCATTTACACATGAATGACAAGAGTCATGTCACAAGCATATGAGGGAGAAGGGAATCGAGGGTTATGCTGATAGAGTTAGATGAGGAAAGACGGGCAGAGGCTCGAGTGGAGCATAAAGGCTGGCATGGACTGGTTGGGCCGAATGGCCTGTTTCTGAGCCTATGTAATGTAAAAATTTGACACCAAGCCACATAAAGGAATATTAGGGCAGGCCGGTCAGTTTTAAGGAATGTCCCAAAGGAGAAAAGAGAGGTAGAGAGGTGGAGAGGTTTAGGGAGGGAATTCCAGAGGTTAGGGCCTAGGCAGCTGAAAGCACGACTGACAATGGTGGGGCGAAGGAAATCGGGGATGCTCAAGAGGCCAGAATTGGAGGAGCGCAGAGATCGCGGAGAGTTGTGATGCTGGAGGAGGTTACAGCGATAGGATGGGGGCGAGGCCATGGCGGGATTTGCTTGCCCCTAAGCACAGTGCCATGGCCTACCATGAAAGGGATTCTACTCCTGCAAGGTGCAGCTGTCAATGATCACCAGCACTGACTCATGAAGGTCAATACCCACTTCCTCGGCAGCACTCACAAAGCTTTCATTTTGCACTAATCAAATGTGCCAGGCTTATTTGAAGACAATTTGAGTCTGGAAGTGTCAGCTTGGCATCAGCAGGTTGTGGGTTCAAGCCAATAGAGCAGTGTAGCAATTTGGGTAAAAATAAGCAGAGTGTGACAGGAAGGGACAGGGAATTTAACGGTAGCAGCGCAGCAGAGAATAAGGTCAAAGCAGGGAATAATGGTAAAAAATTTAAATTAAAGGCTCTTTATCTGAATGCACAAAGCATTCGTTACAAGACAGATGAACTAGTGGCACAAATAGAGATAAATGGGTTTGATCTAATAGCCATTACAGAGACGTGGTTGCAAGGTGGCCAAAGTTGGGAACTAAATGTTCCAGGGTACTTGACATTTCGAAAAGACAGGCAGAATGGAAAAGGAGGGGGAGTAGCCCTGATAACAAAGGATGACATAAGGACAATAGAGAGAAAGGATCTCGGCTCGGAAGATCAGGAAGTAGGATCAGTATGGGTGGAGATAAGGAATAACAAGGGGCAGAACACACTGGTGGGAGTAGTATATAGGCCCCCTAACTGTAGCTGTACTGTTGGACAGAATGTTATTCAAGAAATAGTAGGAGCTTGCAACAAAGGTAATGCAATAATCGTGGGGGACTTCAATCTTCATATAGACTGGACAAATCAAATTAGCAAAGATAGTCTGGAGGACGAGTTCATAGAATGCATTTGGGACAGTTTCCTAAAACAATACATCAAGGCACCAACCATGGAACAGGCTATTTTAGATTTTGTATTGTGTAAAGAGGCAGGGTTAATTAGCAATCTCATAGTAAAGGATCCTCTGGGGCAGAGTGATCATAATATGATAGAATTTCACATTAAGTTTGAGAGTGACTTGCCTAAGTCCGAAACTAGAGTCTTAAATTTAAATAAAGCCAATTGCATAGGTATGAGAGGCAAGTTGGCTAAGGTAGATTGGAAAAATAGATTAAAAGGTATGGCGATAGATAAGCAGTGGCTAGCATTTAAAGAAATATTTCATAATTCTCAACAAAAATACAGTCCATTGAGAAACAAAAACCCCACAGGAAAAGAGATCCATCCGTGGCTAACTAAAGAAGTTAAAGATAGCATTACATTGAAAGAAGAAGCTTATAATGTTGCAAAGAATAATAGTAAAACTGAGGGTTGGGAGAGTTTCAGAAACCTGCAAAGGATGACCAAAAAATTGATAAAAAGGGAAAAAATAGAATATGAGAGAAAACTAGTAAGAAATCTAAAACCACATTGTAAGAGCTTCTACAAGTACGTAAAAAGGAAGAGAGTAGCAAAAGTAAACATTGGTCCCTTAGAGGCTGAGACAGGAGAAATTATTATGGGGAATAAGGAAATGGCAGAAACATTAAACAAATATTTTGTATCTCTCTTCACAGTTGAAAACACAAAAAGCATAACAAAAATGGTGGGGAACCAAGGGTCTAATGAGGATAAGGGACTTAACGTAATTAATATAAGTAGAGAAAAAGTACTAGAGAAAGTAATGGGACTAAAAGCCAACAAATCCCCTGGAGCCGATGGCCTACATCCTAGGGTTCTAAAAGAGGTGGCTGTAGAGATAGTGGATTCATTTGTTTTGATATTTCAAAATTCCCTAGATTCTAGAATGGTCCCAGTGGATTGGAAGGTAGCAAATGTAACACCGCTATTCAAGAAAGGAGGGAGAGAAAAAACAGGGAACTATAGGCCAGTTAGCCTGACATCAGTCATCGGAAAAATGCTGGAATCCATTGTTAAGGAAGTGGTATCAAGTCACTTAGAAAACAATTAGGCAGAGTCACCATGGTTTTATGAAAGGGACATCGTGTTTGACAAATTTATTAGAGTTTTTTGAGGATGTAACTAGCAGGGTAGATAAAGGGGAACCAGTGGATGTAGTATATTTGGATTTCCAAAAGGTATTCGATAAGGTGCCAAATAAAATGTTAATACACAGGATAAGGGCTCATGGGGTTGGGGGTAATATTTTAGCATGGATAGAGGATTGGTTAACGGGCAGAAAACTGAGAGTAGGGATAGACGGGTCTTTTTCAGGTTGGCAGCCTGTAACTAGTGGAGTGCCGTAAAGATCAGTGTTGGGGCCACAGCTATTTACAATCTATATTAATGACCTAGATGAAGGGACCGAGTGTAATGTATCCAAGTTTGCTGATGATACAAAGCTAGGTGGGACTGTAAGCTGTGAGGAGAACACAAAGATTCTGCAAAGGGATACAGATAGACTAAGTGAGTGGGCAGTAAGGTGGCAGATGGAGTATAATGTAGGGAAATGTGAGGTTATTCACTTTGGTAGAAAGAATAGAAAAACAGAATATTTTTTAAATGGTGAGAAACTTTCAAATGTTGGTGTTCAGAGAGATTTGGGTGTCCTCATGCAAGAAACACAGAAAGCTAGCATGCAGGTACTGCAAGCAATAAGGAAGGCAAATGGCATGTTGGCCTTTATTGCAAGGGGGTTGGAGTATAAGAGTAAGGAAGTCTTGCTACAATTGTACAGGGCCTTGGTGAGACCACACCTGGAGTACTGGGCACAGTTTTGGTCTCCTTATCTAAGGAAGGATATACTTCCCTTGGAGGCGGTGCAACGAAGGTTCACTAGATTGATTCCTGGGATGAGAGGGCTGTCCTATGATGAGAGATTGTGTAGAATGGGCCGATACTCTCTGGAGTTTAGAAGAATGAGAGGTGATCTCATTGAAAGATACAAGATTCTGAAGGTGGATTGACATAGAGTCATAGAGTCATTACGCCACAGAAGGAGGCCATTCAGCCCGTCACGCCCATGCCAGCTCTCTGCAGAGCAATCCAGTCAGTCCCACTCCCCCGCTCTATCCCGGTAGCCCTGCAATTTTATTTCCGTCAAATACCTATCCAATTTCATTTTGAAATCATTGCTCGTCTCCGTTTTCACCACCCTTGTCAGCTGGCTGGAGTGTCTAGAACTAGGGGGCATAGACTCAGGATAAGGGGTAGGCCATTTAAGTCCGAGATGAGGAGGAATCTTTGGAATTCTCTGCCCCAGAGGGCTGTGGATGCTGAATCGTTGAGTATATTCAAGGCTGAGATCGATAGATTTTTGGACTCTAGGGGAATCAAGGGATATGGAGATCAGGCGGGAAATTGTTGAGGTCGATTATCAGCCATGGTCTTATTGAATGGCGGAGCAGGCTCCAGGGGCCATATGGCCTACTCCTAGTTCTTATGTTCTTATGGACTCTGAGTCAGAAGGTTGTGGGTTCGAGCGCCACATCACAGACTTGAAATCTAGGCTGACACTCCAGTGCAATACTGAGGAAGTGCCGCACTGTCAGAGTTGCTGTCTTTCGGATGAGACGTTAAACCGAGGCCGCATCTGCCCTCTCAGGTGGACGTAATACATCCTATGCCACTAATTCGAAGGAGAGCAGGGGGAGATCTCCCTGATGCCCTGGCCAATATTTATCCCTCCCACAACATCACTAAAACAGATTATCTGGTCAGCATCACATTGCTGTTTGTGGGAGCTTGCTGTGCACAAACTGGTTGCCGCGTTTCCCACATTACAACAGTGACTCCACTTCAGGAGTTCTTCATTGGCTGAGTAGATACAATTTTGGACTCTAGGGGAATCAAGGGACATGGCGGGAAAGTGGAGTTGAGGTCGATTATCAGCCATGATCTTATTGAATGGCGGAGCAGGCTCGAGGGGCCGTATGGCCTATTCCTAGTTCTTATGTTCTTCTGGACTCTGAGTCAGAAGGTTGTGGGTATGAGTACCACATCACAGACTTGAAATTTAGGCTGACACTCCAGTGCATTTGGGACATTTGGAGGTGTAGAAATGCATCAGCATAGATATATATATCCACACATATTAGTATAAAATAAGCACACATACTCTCTTATATTAAAATGGAGTCTGGAACTGTTTCAACAGGCCAAAATGGCTTCACACAGTATAACATAAGTGGAAACGGGCAGGCCCATATTAGGAAACGGTTTAAGGAAGAGGATGTGACTCCTTTGTAGCTTGCAGGCTAGACAGTTCCATAAACAAGATAAGCTTAACAGAACAAAAGCATGATAAACCAAAGGACATGTACTGTAAACATTCGTATGAATGTCCAGAACCAAAGTGAGAGACAAACTGTCTCCATTGTATAAAATTAATTAACTTTATCTAAAGGTATTCCTGCATCATGACTTTTGATTATCTATGGGCTAACCTTATCTTAAGACACCGAGGCTCTGCTGACCCTTTAGTCATCTTCTTGTTGACCTTAAATATTTCTTACTCATCTCTTCCTTAATGTTATTTAGTTGTGTCTCAATACCATACCATGTGATAAAAGATTTTGATCTTTGTGTATAAAAAGAGGTGTTTTTGTCCATGTATTCGGAGAAGTCACGATAGCCTTTGCCTACGTGAAGCTCCCCTTGCTAGCAAGTAGTTAATAAAGTCTGCCTTTGACGATCACTTTGTTTCACAGTGTCTTATTGAACAGTCGAAACTTCGACAGAGGTCATGAAAGGCGCTATATAAATGCACGTCTTTCTTTCTCTTTCTTGTTGACTGATCATTCACTAATTATGGAGCCTGTTAAGATACAACAGGGAGGAGAGCTGGTAAGCAAAAGTAGGCCGTCTTTAAGTGGCACTTGAAGCCTCTTCAAAGCAATCAGGAGCTTCTGCAATGGCCGATTATGATTCTGCTTGCTGTGAGGCCAAAGGGGTCATCCAAGAAATGACGCGAGATCCCTGGGTTGTGTATATCGGCAAGGACGCCGAATTACAAAAAAATAATCCCAAATCATTTCTCTGAGGGCTGAATTGCATTATCAATCTAGTCAAACAACAGCAATTTGCAGTTCCACGGCGCATTTAATGAGAAAAATGACTCGGTGTGATTCACAGAGCAGAACAGTCATCAAGTAATAGCTCGGGAAAGGTAACGAAAAACACGGTCAGAAAGATAAGTTTTAAGGAGGCTTTTATGTTCTTATTTTGGACCCTAAGGGAATCGAGGAATCTGGGGATAGCGCGGGAAGGTGGAGTTGAGGTAAAGGATCAGCCGGGGTCTTATTGAACGGCGGAGCAGGCTCAAAGGGGCCAAATGGCCTACTCCTGCTCCTAATTGATTCCTGGGATGGCAGGACTGTCGTATGAGGAGAGATTGGGTCGACTAGGCCTGTTTTCACTAGAGTTTAGAAGAATGAGAGGGGATCTCATTGAAACGTATAAAATTCTGACAGGGCTAGACAGACTGGATGCAGGGAGGATGTTACCCCAGGCTGGGGGGGTCTAGAACGAGGGGTCACAGTCTCAGGATAAGGGGTAGGACATTTAGGACTGAGATGAGGAGAAATTTCTTCACTCAGAGGGTGGTGAATCTGTGGAATTCTCTACCACAGAAGGCTGTGGAGGCCAAGTCACTGAATATATTTAAGAAGGAGATAGATAGATTTCTAGGCACAAAAGGCATCAAGGGGTATGGGGAGAGAGCGGGAATATGGTATTGAGATAGAGGATCAGCCATGATCATATTGAATGGCGGAGCAGGCTCGAAGGGCCGAATGGCCGACTCCTGCTCCTATTGTTCTATGTTTCTTATTCTTATGTTCTTAGTTCTTAAAGGCTGGGAAAGAAGTGTGAAGGGGGAAGGGGGTTCAGAGGGGATTGAGGCTGAAGGCCGGGTCACTGCTGGAGGGGGCTAGGGAAGGAGGAGGATCGCCGGGATGGGATGTAGGGCTGGCGGGGACATCAGAAGGTGGGGAGGGTGCAACAGCATGGGTACGATGTTTTGAATTCAATGCGCTGGGACTGAGGGAGTCAGTGGGGGGCCAACAAAGACTGGGTGAACTTGATGCCTTTTAACACTTGCGTAGAACACGGCAGAATAGCCGTGCTATACATTTTTATGCAGTACCTCCCCGTTGGTCGAACCATAAGCAAGAGATTTATGTAACACATTACTTGGCAGGAGAACTAAAGATTTATCAATGTGAAGCCTCAACTAGAATTTGTCACTCTGAGATTTACACTTCATTTATTACTTGAATCACATCAGCTGTTGCTAGGTTGGTGCAACATATTTTCTTCCTACTTTCTTGCTCTTCCCTTTCAACCCGCTGGGGAACATATCTGTAGAATTATAACCCCATGCCACATCCTATATATCACAATAAACCATTGCCCTACAGCGGCCTAGCTGCAATTTGGGACTCCTGTCTTGGGTTGCCCAGCCTCCAGGAGTGGCCTGGAGTCTCCAGGAATTAGATGTAGGTACTGCATAAAAATATATAGCACGGCTATTCTGCCGTGTTCTACACAAGTAATAAAAGGCATCAAGATTCATCTCCAGGACAAGGCTGAGAGCAGCTCGGGAGAAAAATCACAGGAGGCATTAAAAGCAACGTGCTTTTTTCACTTTCTTTGATTGCTTTTGTTTATTAGTTAAAAGATTATCGGAGATGGCGACAAAAGACAGCCAAGAATCATCCAATCAGGTAACAAAGAGTTTGTTTGCTTTCCGATTGGCTGTGGGAAGGCGGGGCACCGCTTGGATGGATGTGTTGGGCGACCAATGGCGCGAGTGTGAGGGCGGGGCGACTGGAGGTGGAAGCCTCACGTGCTGAAACCCTCCAAGAGTCCGTCCACCCAGAGTTGTCAACACTCCTCCTGTCGCGAGCCCATGAGAGCAGAAGCGAGCTCACATTCTTTTTCTCTTTCTCTCCGCCCCTACTGAAGACTTTGGGCCCCTCCTTCATCTGCGTGCCTGGGCAGTGAGTGTCGGTCGGCTATCTTGGGAAAGAGGCGATGGATCCCAATCAGGAGCAGGAAATTGCGTTCTTAGCCAGGAGGCGGCGAGGTCAATCGGAAAAGCCCATTCGCCATCCCATCAGCTAAATCCCCACAGCCCAGGCATCAAACCTGATACCTTCTGGTCTCAAATGGCTCACTACTGCACTGGGTGTGACCTTCAATCCACTCGACCAGCAAGTTCCTGTTGGTGATAAGTATCCAATAGTTACTAGAGGGGGAGGGCATGGTAGGGATGGGTAGCGAGAGAATAAAGCAGGTAGCTTCACAAGTCTGAGGGGACAGTGGATGACTGAGGTGGAGGTGAAAGTTCTGAAAAAGAGACATGTATATTTTGGTGGACGTTTGAAACTCTCTTCCGCAACTGGCAGTCGATGCAAGTTCAATTGTTAATTTTAAATCTGAGATTGATAGATTTCTGTTAACCAAAGTTATTAAGGGGTATGGAGCAAAGGAAAGGTATATGGAGTTAGGTCGCAGATCAGCCATGATCTCACTGAATGGCGGAACAAGCTCGAGGGGCTGAATGGCCTCCTCCTGTTCCTATGTTCCTATATGACGCTATGTTCCTGGGGTACTTGTTTTAGTTACATCATTGTTTGAGGGAGGCTGTACACAATAAAAACCCATGAAAATGCAAACCGATTAGGTACCAGAAATCCACGTAAGGGAGCGTTTCAACTGAATGAAGTTGTTACTGATGGTCTAGTGATTACCTTATTGATTAAAGCTATTGATCGGAAGGAAGGTTGGAATTGTGCCTGGCGCTCTAGTGAGCTAGACCATTCCCCGTAGCCAACTCTCTATGAGCTGCACCGACAGAGCAAAGTATCTTCGCTTTCATTCGGCATTTCAGATATGATCACCAGCCTTGTTCAGCTTTAAACTCCCTTCACAATGAACACTGGGCTAGGTAAGGCCTCTCATGCAGCATGCTCCGTATTGACAAGAAATGTTCAACAGGACAACCCGCTCCTTGCTATGTCTACTGCAGCATAAACACGGTCTGGGTGTCAGCCAATGGCTCAGAGGGTAGCAATCTCGCCTCTCGGGCATAAAGGTCATGCGTTCAAGTCGCAGTCTGGAGACTTTAGCGCATAATCCAGGCTGACACTCCAGTGCAGTAGCGAGCAAGTGCTGCACTGTTGGAGGTGCCATCTTTCAGATGAGATGTTAAACGGAGGCCCTGTCTGCTCTCAGAGAGTCGGGATAAATGGGTCATTTTCAGGTTGGCAAACTGTAACTAGTGGGGTGCCGCAAGGATCAGTGCTGGGGCCTCGGCTATTTACAATCTATATTAATGACTTGGATGAAGGGACCAAGTGTAATGTAGCCAAATTTGCTGATAAAAACATAGAAACATAGAAACATAGAAGATAGGAGCAGGAGTAGGCCATTCGGCCCCTCGAGCCTGCTCCGCCATTCAATGAGATCATGGCTGATCATCCAAATTCAGTACCCTGTCCCTGCCTTCTCCCCATATCCCTTGATCCCTTTAGCCTTAAGAAATATATCCAACTCCTTCTGAATATTTTTAATGAATTGGCCTCTACTGCCTTCTGTGGTAGAGAATTCCACAGGTTCACCACTCTCTGGGCTGATACATAGATAGGTGGGAAAGCAAATTGTGTGGAGGACACAAAGAATCTCCAAAGGGTTATAGATAGGGCTAAGTGAGAGGGCAAAAATCTGGCAGGTGGAGTATAATGTGGGAAAATGCGAGGTTATCCACTTTGGTAGGAAAAATAAAAAAGCTAATTATTATTTAAATGGGGAGAGATTACAAAATGCTGAGGTACAGAGGGATCTGGGGGTCCCTGTACATGAATCACAAAAAGTTAGCATGCAGGTACAGCAAGTAATTAGGAAGGCAAATGGAATGTTGGCCTTTATTGCAAAGGGAATGGAGTATAAAAGTAGGGAAGTCCTGCTACAACTGTACAGGGCGTTGGTGAGACCACACCTGGAGTACTGCGTACAGTTTTGGTCTCCTTATTTAAGGAAGGATATACTTGCATTGGAGGCAGTTCAGAGAAGGTTCACGAGGTTGACTCCGGAGATGACGGGGTTGTCTTATGAAGAAAGGTTGAGCAGGTTGGGCCTATACTCATTGGAGTTTAGAAGAATGAGAGGTGATCTTATTGAAACATATAAGATTCTGAAGGGGCTTGACAAGGTAGATGCTGAGAGGATGTTTCCCCTCGTGGGGGAATCTAGAACTAGGGGGCATAATTTCAGAATAAGGAGGCACCCATTTAAAACGGAAATGAGGAGGAATTTCTTCTCTCAGAGGGTCGTGAATCTTTGGAATTCTCTTCCCCAGAGAGCCGTGGAGGCTGGGTCACTGAATATATTTAAGATGGAGACAGACAGATTTTTGAGCGGTGAGGGATTCAAGGGTTACGGGGAGCGGGCAGGGAAGTGGAGTTGAGGCCAAGATCAGATCAGCCATGATCTTATTGAATGGCGGAGCAGGCTCGAGGGGCCGAATGACCGACTCCTGCTCCTACGTCTTATGTCCTTATGTATGTTCTCTCTCAGGTGCATGTGAAAGATCCCATGGCACTATTTTGAAGAAGAGCAGGGGGAGTTCTCCCTGGTGTTCTGGACAATATTTATCCCTCAACTGGCTGCTGCGTTTCCTACATTACAACAATGACTACACTTCAAAAAAAAGTATTTCATTGGCTGTAAAGGTCTTTGGGACATCCTGAGGTCATGGAAGGCGCTATATAAATGCAAGTTCTTTCTTTTCTTGTAGTTGTTTGACCATCTCCTGTTTTTCTTTTAAGCAACACTCAGCTCATCCCAATGAAACTTTCGTTCTGCCCCCTAACCCCTAAGCTCTGATTCGATTAAAACGCATATTCATCATTTATATTTAGGATTGCAATGAAGGGCTGTATATCTGAAATGTTAACTTGTCTGTTCTGTCCACAGATGCTGATTGATTTGCTGAGTGTCTCAACAATTTTTTAATTTTGTTTCAGATTTCCAGTTGTCTTTGCTTTTGATATGCACTTTTCCAATAAGGGTATCAAAGACGGGGCAGTGTGTACCATCTACAAGATGCACTGCAGCAACTCGCCAAGGCTTTTTCGATAGAACCTCCCAAACCCGCGACCTCTACCACCTAGAAGGACAAGGGCAGCAGGCGCATGGGAACACCACCACCCCCAAGTTCCCCTCCAAGTCACACACTATCCTGACTTGGAAATATATCGCCATTCCTTCATCGTCGCTGGTTCAAAATCCTGGAACTCCCTCCCTAACAGCACTGTGGGAGCACCTTTACCACACGGACTGCAGCGGTTCGAGAAGGCGGCTCACCACCACCTTCTCCAGGGCAATTAGGGATGGACAATAAATGCTGGCCTTGCCCGCATCCCAGGACTGAATGGAAAAAAATTGTGGAGTTGAGCTACAGATCAGCCATGATCTAATTAAATGGTGGAACAGGCTCAAGGGGCTGAATGGCCTCCTCCTGTCCCTAATGTTCCTATGTTTTATCACACTCCTCAATCAAATAGATTAAGACTTTTTCAATTTTGCTGGTAAGTAGTTTGAAACTTAAATTCAGTACCATCTAAAATCCAATTTACTGTTAATTCCTCTGACTGGGAAGTTGGAGACAAAAATAAAAGAAATTAAGCACATGCCAGACCAAAACGCTTTCAATTAATTTGTTTATTTCATATTTCTCAGATAAACATATTTTTTTATAAAGGCAGTTACTGGATACATGGCAACAGGAAAAGGCCATTCAGCCCCTCGAGCCTGTTCCGTCACTCAATGACATCATGGCCGATCTGTATCTTAACTCCATTCACCCGTCCTGGTTCTGTAACCTTTAATACCAACATCACTAAAACAGATTATCTGATCATTACCACATTGCTGTTTGCAGGAGCTTGCTGTGCGCAAACTAGCTGCCGCGTTCCCTACATTACTGCCGTGACTACACTTCAAAAGTACTTCATTGGCTGTGAAGGGCTTTGGGACGTTCTGAGGTCGTGAAAGGCGCTATAGAAATGCAAGTCTTGCTGTTTAGTTCCATAGGAACATGAGGAGGCCATTCAGCACCTCAAGCCTGTTCTGACATTCAATTAGATCATGGCTGATCTGCATTTTAACTCCATCGACCCGCCTTGGTTCCGTAACCCTTAACACCCTTGCCTAACAAAAATCTATCAATCTCAGTTTTGAAATTCTCAATTGAACCCCCAGCCTCAACAGCTTTTTGGGGGCGAGAGTTCCAGGTTTCCACTACCCTTTGTGTGAAGAAGTGATTCCTGACACCACCCCTGAGCGGCCTAGCTCTAATTTTAAGGTTATGCCCCCTTGTTCTGAACTCCCCCCACCACTCCTCACTATCATACTCCTCACACCACAGGATATTGGGCCTTGGGCCTCACTACAATGATCTGGGTGAGCAGCCTCCGCCGCCGGCCTCTGTTACGTCGCCATAGGCAGCTCGCCTGTTTCAGCAGGTGAATTGCGCGCTGTGTGCCTCACCAGCAGTGTCCCTCAGATAAGTCCCTGGGTGGAGAGGATAGCGGGAGTGTGGCACTTGGCCATAGGAACATAGAAAACATAGAAAAATAGGAGCAGGAGTTGGCCATTCGGCCCTTCGAGCCTGCGCCGCCATTCAATATGATCATGGCTGATCCTCTATCTCAATATCATATTCCCCGCTCTCTCCTCAAACCCCTTGATGACTTTTGTGTCTAGAAATCTATCTATCTCCTTCTTAAATATATTCAGTGACTTGGCCTCCACAGCCTTCTGTGGTAGAGAATTCCACAGGTTCACCAGCCTCTGAGTGAAGAAATTTCTCCTCATCTCAGTCCTAAATGTCCTACCCAGTATCCTGAGACTGTGACCCCTCGTTCTAGAAGCCACCAGCCAGGGGAAACATCCTCCCTGCATCCAGTATAGAAACATCTGACACACCAGCCATATATATGGCCTTTCTGCATGAGATTGCTTATTTCTGCTGAATTAGGGGTAGTGTGTGCTACGGAGGAATTGGAATCCATGTTGCATCCTTGTCTCATCCTCAGCTTAGTGGTAGCACTCTTGCCTGAGTCAGAAGGTTGTGGGTTCAAATCCCACTCTAGGTACTTACACTAGACTGGCATGTCAGTGCAGTAGTGAAGGAGTGCCGTCGTTGGGTTGAGACGTTAAACCTGCTCTCTCAGGTGGATGAGAAAGATCCCGCGGCACTATCTTGAAGAAAATCAGCAAAGTTTTCCTAATATGATAGCAAAATACTGCGGATGCTGGAAATCCGAAATGACAACAGAAAATGCTGGACAAACTCAGCAGGCCAGGGCAGCATCCGTGGAGAGAGAAACAGAGTTAGCGTTTCAGGTCGATGATCTTTCATCAGAACTAGAAAAAAGCAGGAAAAGGAACAGATTGTGAAGCAAGTTAGGGGGCTGGGAAAAGGGGGAGGGGATGAAAGAACAAAAGGGAAGGTCAGTGATAGGATAGAAGGCAGGAGAGATTGAGAGACATTGAGAGACATTAAGAGATATTCAAGGCGAGAGGAGGTGGTAATGGGACAGATTAAGGAACAAAGGATGGCGCTAGATGAGGTGTGAATTGCGCTGGCAGAATGAAGGACACCTGCCCTGTGGAAGAGAAGAAAAAAAGGCCAAACAAAAGTGTGGATAAAAAAAAGAAAAATGTATATATATGTGATAGGGGCTGAGTTTATGATCTGAAATTGTTGAACTCGATATTGAGTCCGGAAGGCTGTAAAGTGCCTAATCGGAAGATGAGGTGCTGTTCCTCGAGCTTGCGCTGAGCTTCCGTGGAACAATGCAAGAGGCCGCGGACGGTGAGGTCTGAGTGGGAATGGAGCGGAGAATTAAGTTTTCCTAATGTTCTGATCAACATTTATGCCTTAGCCTACACCTAAAACAGGTGTGGTCATTTATTTTATCGCTGTTTGTGGGAGCTTGCTGTGCACAGATTGGCCATCACATACCCAACATTAGAAAAAAGAAAGGTCTTGCATTTATATAGCACCATTTACAACCTCAGGACGTCCCAAGGTGCTTCACACCCAATTACAGCCAATGAAGGTTGCATGAAGTGTAGTCACTGTTGCAATGTGGGAAACACGACAGCCAATTTACGCACAGCAAGCTCCCACCAACAGCAATGTGATAATGACCAGATAATTTGTTTTTAGTGATGTTGGTTTAGAGATAAATATTGGATAACTCCACTGCTCTTCCTCAAAGTAGTGGTGTGGGATCTTTTACGTCCACCCAAGAGGGCAGACGGAGCCTCGGAAGAATGAAGTAATCTCACTTCTTGTCTCTTAATGCATCTCACAACAGTGGAGTCAGTCGATATAATGGGAGCTCTGTCCCCACACACTGGAGTAATAAATTATATTGGATTAGTGAATGATAATTAAAAAAGAGTGCTTTGAAATGCAGGCGATATTAGACTGTTAGAAAGATGGATGAAGACAGGGATTTTCAAGGAACTTGCAAGAATCTGCTCCCAACACTTACCAACATGATAAAAATAAATCGCTCTGAATTTTAATGTCTACTCTGCAAAGGGTTCATTATTCTGTTTTAACACATTTCCAAATTCACTGCATTGAGATCGCAGTCTATTCCTTTCACCTATGTCAGCTGTAGCTCAGTGAGTAGCACACTTGCCTCTGAGTCAGAAGGTTGTGGGTTCAAGTCTCTGCTCCAGGGACTTGAGCACATAAAGCTAAGCTGACACTCCCAGTGCAGTGCTGAGGGAGTGTTGCACTGTCGGAGGTGCCGTCTTTCGGATGAGACGTTAAACCGAGGCCCTGTCTGTTTCTCAAGTTGGATGTAAAAGATCCCATGGCATTATTTCGAAGAAGAGCAGGGGAGTTCTCCCCGGTGTCCTGGCCCAATATTTATCTCTCAACCAACATAACAAAAACAGATTATCTGATCATTATCACATTGCTGTTTGTGGGAGCTTGCTGTGCACAAATTGGCAGCTGCATTTTCCACAACACAACAGAGACTCCACTTGAAAAGTACTGCATTGACTGTAAAGTGCTCTGAGACATCCGGTGGTCATGAAAGGCGCTATATAAATGCCAGTCTTTGTTTCTTTGTGCAAGGATTGCTCGGAGGCCGGGCAGACAAATGATTATTGGGCGTACGAACAATACGAAATTGATGGGCAGCCAAGGACCAGCTGGTTCATCAATCCTGGCCCACACCATGATGGCTGGACACTTCTTCCCTCGCCTCCTCCCGCAGCTCTGTGGACCCCTGGAGGGGAGGCACAAAAAAAACAGAGGAAAAGCCAATAAGGGAAAAAGTACTTGGGAAAAATGCCTCTCCGACCTCCTCAGGCAATCAAAGCCTGTCCAGGAGATCACACGGACCAAGTGTTGTCTATAAAGACAACGAACATCCATTTCAATTGGGAAACTACAATAACAACAGCAGCTGGTATTTATATAGCACCGTTAAGGCGCTTCACAGGAGTGTTATTGTCACTGAGCCACATAAGGAGATATTCGGGCAGATGACCAAAAGGTTGGTCTTAAGGAGCATCTTAAAGGAGGGAAAAGAGGTAGAGAGAGGCGGAGAGGTTTAGGGAGGGAATTCCAGAGCTTGGGGCCTCGGCAGCAGAAGGCACGGCCACCAATGGTGGAGCGATTAAAATCGGCGGGGGATGCGCAAGAGACCAGAATTGGAGGAGCGCAGAGATCTCGGAGGGTTGAAGGGTACTGGAGGAGGTCACAGAGATGCGGGGGGTGGGGGGGCGAGGCCGTGGAGGGATTTGAAAACAAGGATGGGGAATTTTAAAATCGAGGACTTCAGTCTTCAGTTAGTAAGGCGGTTATGTAACAGCTTGTGCATGTGTTGCGAGCACTCCTTATACGGCCATCACAGTAACTATCTGTTCACTGAAGGCAGTCCCAGCATAAGTTGGTGAGGAGCAACTTCACGACCTAAATAATGTATTACAGCAGTCACCAGAGGTAGCATGTTTATTAGTAATGACAAGTAATTGATTTCATGAATAATAATAAAGCCCTATAGCATTAATATTTCATAAAACGAACAAGAATAGAGGTTAGGGGTATCATTAGGCAAATAGCCTTACTGCTGTGGTTGAGCACTGCAAACAACAGAGGTCGCTATTTACTTGGGAATTGGCTGGGCTCCTGCCAGTCTAAATTTACACGATCTATGCTTACTCTGCTGTAAGCTGGCTCAGACTATTAGACATAGGATTTGCTGCTTTAAGCCAAGTTAGCCTACTTCCCTCTTTTCCGAGCTCATCTGAAAGAAAAAAAAGAAAGGACTTGCATTTCTATAGCGCCTGTCACGACCGCAAGCTGTCCCAAAGCGCGTTACAGACAATGAAGTATTTTATGAAGTGGAGTCGCTGTTGTAATGTGAGCAACCAATTTACTCACAACAAGCTCCCACAAACAGCATTGGCCCAGAAATTTGGGTCCCCATGGGTGAGTACGCGCTGGGTACTCACCTGTAGGCCCAACAGGAGTGCCGGTTTCGTGCATGCACTGCGCATGCACGGGAAACCGGAACTTCCGTTCCCTTAAAGGAAGGGGTTCACAGGTCGAACGCGTGCGCCGGAGAGGCAGCGCGTACGCCTGGAACTTACGTTTTTTTTGCAGCTTTCTCCGGGAGGGTAAGTCTCCAGGAGTTACACATGTAAAAAGCAGGCACAAGGCCTGCTGTTAACAAGGTAAGTGGTGAATTAATTAAAATTAAAACTTTTTTTCCACAGGTTTATTATTTTTAAATACTTTAAAGAAAGGTAAGTTTATTTTTAGCCCCGTTAGAAAATGTAATTAATTTTTTCAAAAATTTAAATTATTGTTTAAAATAGTTATTTCATGTAATTTATAGTTATTTTTAAAATGTGATTATTCTAAAAATGTATTTTAAGTTTTAGTGATGTTTTGGGGCTTATAGTATTAATAGTTTTGACAGCTCTTCCTGTCAATTTTATGAATGGGCATTTCCCTGCTACCATTGGCTCTCCATGGCCCACGTGATCCCAGGGGACGCATCGAACTAACTGCGCCCCTGGGATATGCAAGCACTGCGCGCCGGCAGTTGGAGGAGGCCCAGGAACGGAATCCCACGCGGGCCCACAGCTCAACGGCCGGCGCGCTAGGTAAGTGCAGGTCGGAGGCTTGCACCCGCGGGAAGTCTCCGACCCGAATTTCTGGGCCAACGTGATAGAATTCTTCATTAAGATGGAGAGTGAAGTATTTGACTTAGAGCCTAAGGCCTTGAATTTAAATTAAGGAAACTATGATGGTATGAGGCGCGAGCTGGCTAGGATGAATTGGGGAACGTTACTTAAAGGGTTGATGGTGGATAGGCAATGGCAAACATTTAAAGATTGCATGGATGAACTACAAAATGTGTTCATCCCTGTTTGCATAAAAATAAAACAAAAAAGGTGACTCAACCGTGGCTAACAAGGGAAATTAGGGATAGCAGAAGATCCAAGGAGAGGACATATAAATTGGCCAGAAAAAGCAACAAACCTGAGGATTGGGAGCAGTTTAAGATTCAGCAAAGGAGGACAAAGGGATTAATTAAGAGGGGGAAAATAGAGTATGAGAGTAAGCTTGCAGGGAACATAAAAACAGACTGTAAAAGCTTCTATAGATATGTGAAGAGAAAAAGATTGGTGAAGTCAAGCATAGGTCCCTTGCAGTCAGAACCAGGGGAATTTATAATGGGGAACAAAGAAATGGCAGACCAATTAAATACATACTTTGGTTCTGTCTTCACAAAGGAGGACACAAATAACCTCCCAGAGATGTCGGGGAACATAGGAATTGAATGAAATCAATATTTGTAGGGAAATGGTGTTAGGGAAATTGATGGGATTGAAAGCCGA
This sequence comes from Somniosus microcephalus, assembly GCF_052327205.1. NCBI lineage: Eukaryota > Metazoa > Chordata > Chondrichthyes > Squaliformes > Somniosidae > Somniosus > Somniosus microcephalus. The sequence goes on along the minus strand of NC_141017.1, from coordinate 19,056,419 downwards.
TAAATCCCCAGGGCCTGATAATCTACATCCTAGGGTACTTAAGGAAGTGGCCCTAGAAATAGTAGATGCATTGCTGGTCGTCTTCCAAAATTCTATAGACTCTGGAACAGTTCCTATGGATTGGAGGGTAGCTAATGTAACCCCCACTATTCAAAAAAGGTGGTAGAGAGAAAATGGGGAATTATAGACCGGTAAGCCTGAAATGGGTAGTGGGGAAAATGCTAGAGTCCATTATAAAAGATGTAATAGCAGAGCACTTGGAAAACAGTGACAGGATCAGACAAAGTCAACATGGATTTACAAAAGGTAAATCGTGCTTGACTAATCTACTGGAATTTTTTGAGGATGTAACTGGTAGAATAGTTAAGGGAGAACCAGTGGATGTGGAGTATTTGGACTTTCAGAAGGCTTTCGATAAGGTCCCTCATAAGAGATTAGTGAGCAAAGTTAAAGCACATGGGATTGGGGGTAAGCTACTGACTTGGATAGAGAACTGGTTGGCAGACAGAAAGCAAAGAGTTGGAATAAACGTGTCTTTCTCTGAGTGGCAGGCAGTGACTAGTGGGGTACCGCAGGGATCGGTGCTAGGACCCCAGCTATTCACATTATATATTAATGATCTAGACGAGGGAACTAGATGCAATATCTCCAAGTTTGCAGATGACACAAAGCTGGGTGGGCGTGTGTGCTGTGAGGAGGATGCCGAGAAACTTCAGTAAGATTTGGACAGGTTGGGTGATTGGGCAGATGCATGGCAGATGCAGTATAATGTGGATAAATGCGAGGTTATCCACTTTGGTGGCAAAAACAGGAAGGCAGATTATTATCTGAACGGCAATAGATTGGGAGAAGGGGAAGTGCAATGAGACCTGGGTGTCCTTGTGCACCAGCCGCTGAAGGTAAGCATGCAGGTGCAGCAGGCGGTTAAGAAGGCAAATGGTATGTTGGCCTTCATAGCGAGAGGATTCGAGTACAGGAGCAAGGATGTCTTGCTGCAGTTGTACAGGGCCTTGGTGAGACCACACCTTGAGTATTGTGTGCAGTTTTGGTTGCCTTATCTGAGGAAGGATGTTCTTGCCATGGAGGTAGTGCAGCGAAGATTCACCAGACTGATACCTGGGATGGCAGGAATGACGTATGAGGAGAGATTGGGTCGATTGGGCTTATATTTGCTGGAGTTTAGAAGAATGAGAGGGGATCGCATTGAAACTTATAAAATTCTAACAGGACTAGACAGACTAGATGCAGGAAGGATGTTCCCGATAGTGGGGGAGTCCAGAACCAGGGGTCACAGTCTAATAAGGGGTAAGCCATTTAGGAATGAGATGAGGAGGTATTTCTTCACCCAGAGAGTGGTGAACCTGTGGAATTCTCTATCACAGAAGGCAGTTGAGGCCAATTCATTAAATATATTCAAGAAGGAATTAGATATATTTCTTAAGGCTAAAGGGATCAAGGGATATGGGGTGAAGGCAGGGACAGGGTACTGAATTTGGATGATCAGCCATGATCTCATTGAATGGCAGAGCAGGCGCGAGGGGCCGAATGGCCTACTCCTGCTCCTATCTTCTATGTTTCCATGTTTCTATGTGATAATGACCCAGATAATCTGTTTTAGCGATGTTGATTGAGGGATAAATATTGGCCCAGGACACCAGGGAGAACTCCCCTGCTCTTCTTCGAAATAGCGCCGTGGGATTCGAGAAGGATCCTGCTCCCGAATCTGGGAGGGTCTTGTATCACCTCTCTAGCTCTGCTGAATAGGATACAAGAAAAAGTTTGTCATCTAATAAATAACATACCCTTCAATCATGCTCCATTGCATCTAAACACTCCAATAATGATTAATGTCACCTTTACATTCCAGTAATGATCCATCTCACTGCTCCCCTCCAACCTGATCCATCTGACCTTTCCCCTCTAACCTGATCCATCTGACCTTTCCTCTCTAACCTGATCCATCTGACCGTTCCCCTCTAACCTGATCCATCTGACCTTTCCCCTCTAACCTGGTCCATCTGACCTTTCCCCTCCAACCTGATCCATCTGACCTTTCCCCTCTAACCTGATCCATCTGACCTTTCCTCTCTAACCTGATCCATCTGACCGTTCCCCTCTAACCTGATCCATCTGACCTTTCCCCTCTAACCTGGTCCAGCTGACCTTTCCCCTCTAACCTGATCCATCTGACCTTTCCCCTCTAACCTGATCCATCTGACCTTTCGCCCCTAACCTGTGATGATAAAGAAGGATATACTTGCCTTAGAAGGGGTATAACGAAGGTTCACTAGATTGATTCCTGGGATGAGAGGGTTGTCCTATGAGGAGAGATTGAGTAGAATGGGCCGATACCCTCTGGAGTTTAGAAGAATGAGAGGTGATCTTATTGAAACGTATAAATTCTTAGAGGACTTGACAGGGTAGATGCTGAGAAGCTGTTTCCCCCTGGCTGGAGTGTCTAGATTTAGGGGTCACAGTCTCAGGATAAGGGGTCGGCGATTTAGGCCTGAGATGAGGAGAAATTTCTTCACTCAGAGGGTGGTGAATCTTTGGAATTCTCTGCCTCAGAGGGCTGTGGAGGCTCAGTCGTTGAGTGTGATGAAATAGGCCATTCATCACTCACAGTATTCTCTGCCTGTGACTGTGGTTTAGTTTCGGTTTCATTTCCCTTACCTCAGTTCCGTTTCCTCACCATTGTATTGTATTGTAATGTATTGTGTGTAGGGCTCCGCCCATACCTGGCCCCTATGTAAGCTGGCTCAGCCTGCCTCGCATCCAGTACAGCAGACCTCTGGATGGAAGATACCTCTCCACTGTGTGTTACCTTCTAAGTTAATAAAAGCCTTGTTTTGTTCCGCTAACATTGAATCTCGGATTTATTGAGGCACAGCATTGAGTATATTCAAGACTGAGCTCGATAGACTTTGGGGCACGAAGGGAGTTAAGGGATATGGGGATCGGGCGGGAAAGTGGAGTTGAGGTAGAAGATCAGCCATGACCTTATTGAATGGCGGAGCAGGCTCGAGGGGCCATAGGACCTACTCCTGCTCCTATTTCTTATGTTCTCATGATATTTCCTGGTTAAGCAAGGCCACTATTATAAAATTTTCATATAATAGCAAAATACTGCAGATGCTGGAAATCTGAAATAACAACAGAAAATGCTGGAAACATTCAGCAGGTCAGGCATTGTGGAGAGAGAAACAGAGTCAACGTTTCGGGTCGAGGACCCTTCGTCAGCTCATCCTTGTTTTCAAATCCCTCAATGGCCTCGCCCCTCCCTATCTCTAATCTCCTCCAGCCCCACAACCCTCAGAGATAGCTGCGCTCCTCTAACTCTGGACTCTTGAGCATCCCTGAATTCAATCGCCCCACCACTGGTCCCTAAACCTCTCCGCCTCTCTACCTCTCTTTCCTCCTTTAAGTCGCTCCTTAAAACCTACCCCTTTGACCAAGCTTTTGGCCATCTGTCTTAATATCTCCATATGTGGCTCGGTGTCAAATTTAGTTTGATAACACTCCCGTGAAGCACCTTGGGACGTTTTGCTATGCTAAAGGCGTTATATAAATGCATGTATATAGCTGATATATTTCAACACGTTTTAAACCCAACGGTAGCATGTTATCTGAAAGCGTAATACATAACCAAAGTCAGCGCCTTAACCAGTCCTTCAAGTTTAATAGACAAGCCAGGGCTTGGGGCTCAGATTGGCTGGGAACATTGATGGAGCTTTTGCAGAGGAGGAACAACCGTCTGTTTGTAACAAACTCAGAGGTGATCATCCAAGGCAATCAAATTACCCGCTTTCCCATCTCCCACTGTGATACCATTTCTGTATTTCTTCTGATTTGTCTTTCGTAACTAAAACATTCAGACTGAAAGAAAAAAAGAAATTAATTTAAGCTCTGCCTTTTTCTTTTTTTTTTTGCTTTCAGATCATGGCTGCCGTATCTCTCCCCCAAATTTGCAACGCAGATCCGCCGAGGTTTCTCTGCTTCACTGAAAGCTTCGAGGACTGATGCCAGCAGCAACATCTTTACTTTTTAATAACGAGCCTGGGAGGATCTAATTAACATTCTGTGGTCTTGTTAAATCCCATTTATTTCCGCAGCCGGATACATGCTGTGCCTTTTATTAAGTCCTTGTCTGGAGCGACAGTATTTGCTCTGGCAGGTCAAAGCAAGGAGTGCCCCTCGGCTGGGTGGGCGGCGGGGACAGCAAAGCACGCTGGCAGTAAACCAGCACAGAGACTCCTCTCGGGCAGCCCCTCGGCCTCTCCGCGTTCCTTCCGACAGAGGCCCCCCCTTCTTTGTCTTTACTCTCTTTTCCTTTGTGCTTTTATTGATTTTTTTTCCAGCAAGTGCATTTAATTCTTTCTTCCTGAGCATTTTGTGTTATTTTTATACCCGTCTCCGCCCCTGCCTCAGCTCATCCGCTGCTGAAGCCCTCATCCCTGCCTTTGTTACCTCCAGACTTGACTATTCCAACGCACTCCTGGCTGGCCTCCCTCACAGTGTGAGGGGAGACTGAGGGAGGAGAGGAGTCCCACAGTGTGAGGGGAGACTGAGGGAGGAGAGGAGTCCCACAGTGTGAGGGGAGACTGAGGGAGGAGAGGAGTCCCACAGTGTGAGGGGAGACTGAGGGAGGAGAGGAGTCCCACAGTGTGAGGGGAGACTGAGGGAGGAGAGGAGTCCCACAGTGTGAGGGGAGACTGAGGGAGGAGAGGAGTCCCACAGTGTGAGGATAGACTGAGGGAGGAGAGGAGTCCCACAGTGTGAGGGGAGACTGAGGGAGGAGAGGAGTCCCACAGTGTGAGGATAGACTGAGGGAGGAGAGGAGTCCCACAGTGTGAGGGGAGACTGAGGGAGGAGAGGAGTCCCACAGTGTGAGGGGAGACTGAGGGAGGAGAGGAGTCCCACAGTGTGAGGATAGACTGAGGGAGGAGAGGAGTCCCACAGTGTGAGGGGAGACTGAGGGAGGAGAGGAGTCCCACAGTGTGAGGGGAGACTGAGGGATGGGAGGATTCCCACAGTGTGAGGGGAGACTGAGGGAGGAGAGGAGTCCCACAGTGTGAGGATAGACTGAGGGAGGAGAGGAGTCCCACAGTGTGAGGGGAGACTGAGGGAGGAGAGGAGTCCCACAGTGTGAGGGGAGACTGAGGGAGGAGAGGAGTCCCACAGTGTGAGGGGAGACTGAGGGAGGAGAGGAGTCCCACAGTGTGAGGATAGACTGAGGGAGGAGAGGAGTCCCACAGTGTGAGGATAGACTGAGGGAGGAGAGGAGTCCCACAGTGTGAGGGGAGACTGAGGGAGGAGAGGAGTCCCACAGTGTGAGGGGAGACAGAGGGAGGAGAGGAATCCCACAGTGTGAGGGGAGACTGAGGGAGGAGAGGAGTCCCACAGTGTGAGGGGAGACTGAGGGAGGAGAGGAGTCCCACAGTGTGAGGATAGACCGAGGGAGGAGAGGAGTCCCACAGTGTGAGGGGAGACTGAGGGAGGAGAGGAGTCCCACAGTGTGAGGATAGACTGAGGGAGGAGAGGAGTCCCACAGTGTGAGGGGAGACTGAGGGAGGAGAGGAGTCCCACAGTGTGAGGGGAGACTGAGGGAGGAGAGGAGTCCCACAGTGTGAGGATAGACAGAGGGAGGAGAGGAGTCCCACAGTGTGAGGGGAGACTGAGGGAGGAGAGGAGTCCCACAGTGTGAGGGGAGACTGAGGGAGGAGAGGAGTCCCACAGTGTGAGGGGAGACTGAGGGAGGAGAGGAGTCCCACAGTGTGAGGGGAGACTGAGGGAGGAGAGGAGTCCCACAGTGTGAGGATAGACAGAGGGAGGAGAGGAGTCCCACAGTGTGAGGGGAGACTGAGGGAGGAGAGGAGTCCCACAGTGTGAGGATAGACTGAGGGAGGAGAGGAGTCCCACAGTGTGAGGGGAGACTGAGGGAGGAGAGGACTCCCACAGTGTGAGTGGAGACTGAGGGAGGAGAGGAGTCCCACAGTGTGAGGGGAGACTGAGGGAGGAGAGGAGTCCCACAGTGTGAGGGGAGACTGAGGGAGGAGAGGAGTCCCACAGTGTGAGGGGAGACTGAGGGAGGAGAGGAGTCCCACAGTGTGAGGGGAGATTGAGGGAGGAGAGGAGTCCCACAGTGTGAGGGGAGAATGAGGGAGGAGAGGAGTCCCACAGTGTGAGGGGAGACTGAGGGAGGAGAGGAGTCCCACAGTGTGAGGGGAGACTGAGGGAGGAGAGGAGTCACACAGTGTGAGGGGAGAATGAGGGATGAGAGGAGTCCCACAGTGTGAGGGGAGACTGAGGGAGGAGGGGAGTCCCACAGTGTGAGGGGAGACTGAGGGAGGAGAGGAGTCCCACAGTGTGAGGGGAGACTGAGGGAGGAGAGGAGTCCCACAGTGTGAGGGGAGACTGAGGGAGGAGAGGAGTCCCACAGTGTGAGGATAGACCGAGGGAGGAGAGGAGTCCCACAGTGTGAGGGGAGACTGAGGGAGGAGAGGAGTCCCACAGTGTGAGGGGAGACTGAGGGAGGAGAGGAGTCCCACAGTGTGAGGATAGACTGAGGGAGGAGAGGAGTCCCACAGTGTGAGGGGAGACTGAGGGAGGAGAGGAGTCCCACAGTGTGAGGATAGACCGAGGGAGGAGAGGAGTCCCACAGTGTGAGGGGAGACTGAGGGAGGAGAGGAGTCCCACAGTGTGAGGGGAGACTGAGGGAGGAGAGGAGTCCCACAGTGTGAGGATAGACTGAGGGAGGAGAGGAGTCCCACAGTGTGAGGGGAGACTGAGGGAGGAGAGGAGTCCCACAGTGTGAGGGAAGACTGAGGGAGGAGAGGAGTCCCACAGTGTGAGGATAGACCGAGGGAGGAGAGGAGTCCCACAGTGTGAGGGGAGACTGAGGGAGGAGAGGAGTCCCACAGTGTGAGGATAGACTGAGGGAGGAGAGGAGTCCCACAGTGTGAGGGGAGACTGAGGGAGGAGAGGAGTCCCACAGTGTGAGGGGAGACTGAGGGAGGAGAGGAGTCCCACAGTGTGAGGATAGACAGAGGGAGGAGAGGAGTCCCACAGTGTGAGGGGAGACTGAGGGAGGAGAGGAGTCCCACAGTGTGAGGGGAGACTGAGGGAGGAGAGGAGTCCCACAGTGTGAGGGGAGACTGAGGGAGGAGAGGAGTCCCACAGTGTGAGGGGAGACTGAGGGAGGAGAGGAGTCCCACAGTGTGAGGATAGACAGAGGGAGGAGAGGAGTCCCACAGTGTGAGGGGAGACTGAGGGAGGAGAGGAGTCCCACAGTGTGAGGATAGACTGAGGGAGGAGAGGAGTCCCACAGTGTGAGGGGAGACTGAGGGAGGAGAGGACTCCCACAGTGTGAGGGGAGACTGAGGGAGGAGAGGAGTCCCACAGTGTGAGGGGAGACTGAGGAGGAGAGGAGTCCCACAGTGTGAGGGGAGACTGAGGGAGGAGAGGAGTCCCACAGTGTGAGGGGAGACTGAGGGAGGAGAGGAGTCCCACAGTGTGAGGGGAGACTGAGGGAGGAGAGGAGTCCCACAGTGTGAGGGGAGACTGAGGGAGGAGAGGAGTCCCACAGTGTGAGGATAGACTGAGGGAGGAGAGGAGTCCCACAGTGTGAGGGGAGACTGAGGGAGGAGAGGAGTCCCACAGTGTGAGGATAGACTGAGGGAGGAGAGGAGTCCCACAGTGTGAGGATAGACTGAGGGAGGAGAGGAGTCCCACAGTGTGAGGGGAGACTGAGAGAGGAGAGGAGTCCCACAGTGTGAGGGGAGACAGAGGGAGGAGAGGAGTCCCACAGTGTGAGGGGAGACTGAGGGAGGAGAGGAGTCCCACAGTGTGAGGGGAGACTGAGGGAGGAGAGGAGTCCCACAGTGTGAGGATAGACCGAGGGAGGAGAGGAGTCCCACAGTGTGAGGGGAGACTGAGGGAGGAGAGGAGTCCCACAGTGTGAGGATAGACTGAGGGAGGAGAGGAGTCCCACAGTGTGAGGGGAGACTGAGGGAGGAGAGGAGTCCCACAGTGTGAGGGGAGACTGAGGGAGGAGAGGAGTCCCACAGTGTGAGGATAGACAGAGGGAGGAGAGGAGTCCCACAGTGTGAGGGGAGACTGAGGGAGGAGAGGAGTCCCACAGTGTGAGGGGAGACTGAGGGAGGAGAGGAGTCCCACAGTGTGAGGGGAGACTGAGGGAGGAGAGGAGTCCCACAGTGTGAGGGGAGACTGAGGGAGGAGAGGAGTCCCACAGTGTGAGGATAGAGAGAGGGAGGAGAGGAGTCCCACAGTGTGAGGGGAGACTGAGGGAGGAGAGGAGTCCCACAGTGTGAGGATAGACTGAGGGAGGAGAGGAGTCCCACAGTGTGAGGGGAGACTGAGGGAGGAGAGGACTCCCACAGTGTGAGGGGAGACTGAGGGAGGAGAGGAGTCCCACAGTGTGAGGGGAGACTGAGGGAGGAGAGGAGTCCCACAGTGTGAGGGGAGACTGAGGGAGGAGAGGAGTCCCACAGTGTGAGGGGAGACTGAGGGAGGAGAGGAGTCCCACAGTGTGAGGGGAGATTGAGGGAAGAGAGGAGTCCCACAGTGTGAGGGGAGAATGAGGGAGGAGAGGAGTCCCACAGTGTGAGGGGAGACTGAGGGAGGAGAGGAGTCCCACAGTGTGAGGGGAGACTGAGGGAGGAGAGGAGTCCCACAGTGTGAGGGGAGACTGAGGGAGGAGAGGAGTCCCACAGTGTGAGGGGAGAATGAGGGATGAGAGGAGTCCCACAGTGTGAGGGGAGACTGAGGGAGGAGAGGAGTCCCACAGTGTGAGGGGAGACTGAGGGAGGAGGGGAGTCCCACAATGTGAGGGGAGACTGAGGGAGGAGAGGAGTCCCACAGTGTGAGGGGAGACTGAGGGAGGAGAGGAGTCCCACAGTGTGAGGGGAGACTGAGGGAGGAGAGGAGTCCCACAGTGTGAGGATAGACCGAGGGAGGAGAGGAGTCCCACAGTGTGAGGGGAGACTGAGGGAGGAGAGGAGTCCCACAGTGTGAGGGGAGACTGAGGGAGGAGAGGAGTCCCACAGTGTGAGGATAGACTGAGGGAGGAGAGGAGTCCCACAGTGTGAGGGGAGACTGAGGGAGGAGAGGAGTCCCACAGTGTGAGGGGAGACTGAGGGAGGAGAGGAGTCCCACAGTGTGAGGGGAGACTGAGGGAGGAGAGGAGTCCCACAGTGTGAGGGGAGACTGAGGGAGGAGAGGAGTCCCACAGTGTGAGGATAGACCGAGGGAGGAGAGGAGTCCCACAGTGTGAGGGGAGACTGAGGGAGGAGAGGAGTCCCACAGTGTGAGGGGAGACTGAGGGAGGAGAGGAGTCCCACAGTGTGAGGATAGACCGAGGGAGGAGAGGAGTCCCACAGTGTGAGGGGAGACTGAGGGAGGAGAGGAGTCCCACAGTGTGAGGGGAGACTGAGGGAGGAGAGGAGTCCCACAGTGTGAGGATAGACTGAGGGAGGAGAGGAGTCCCACAGTGTGAGGGGAGACTGAGGGAGGAGAGGAGTCCCACAGTGTGAGGGGAGACTGAGGGAGGAGAGGAGTCCCACAGTGTGAGGGGAGACTGAGGGAGGAGAGGAGTCCCACAGTGTGAGGGGAGACTGAGGGAGGAGAGGAGTCCCACAGTGTGAGGGGAGACTGAGGGAGGAGAGGAGTCCCACAGTGTGAGGGAGAGACTGAGGGAGGAGAGGAGTCCCACAGTGTGAGGGGAGACTGAGGGAGGAGAGGAGTCCCACAGTGTGAGGGGAGACTGAGGGAGGAGAGGAGTCCCACAGTGTGAGGGGAGACTGAGGGAGGAGAGGAGTCCCACAGTGTGAGGATAGACTGAGGGAGGAGAGGAGTCCCACAGTGTGAGGGGAGACTGAGGGAGGAGAGGAGTCCCACAGTGTGAGGGGAGACTGAGGGAGGAGAGGAGTCCCACAGTGTGAGGGGAGACTGAGGGAGGAGAGGAGTCCCACAGTGTGAGGGGAGACTGAGGGAGGAGAGGAGTCCCACAGTGTGAGGATAGACTGAGGGAGGAGAGGAGTCCCACAGTGTGAGGGGAGACTGAGGGAGGAGAGGAGTCCCACAGTGTGAGGGAGACTGAGGGAGGAGAGGAGTCCCACAGTGTGAGGGGAGACTGAGGGAGGAGAGGAGTCCCACAGTGTGAGGGGAGACTGAGGGAGGAGAGGAGTCCCACAGTGTGAGGATAGACTGAGGGAGGAGAGGAGTCCCACAGTGTGAGGGGAGACTGAGGGAGGAGAGGAGTCCCACAGTGTGAGGGGAGACTGAGGGAGGAGAGGAGTCCCACAGTGTGAGGGGAGACTGAGGGAGGAGAGGAGTCCCACAGTGTGAGGGGAGACTGAGGGAGGAGAGGAGTCCCACAGTGTGAGGATAGACTGAGGGAGGAGAGGAGTCCCACAGTGTGAGGGGAGACTGAGGGAGGAGAGGAGTCCCACAGTGTGAGGGGAGACTGAGGGAGGAGAGGAGTCCCACAGTGTGAGGGGAGACTGAGGGAGGAGAGGAGTCCCACAGTGTGAGGGGAGACTGAGGGAGGAGAGGAGTCCCACAGTGTGAGGGGAGACTGAGGGAGGAGAGGAGTCCCACAGTGTGAGGGGAGACTGAGGGAGGAGAGGAGTCCCACAGTGTGAGGGGAGACTGAGGGAGGAGAGGAGTCCCACAGTGTGAGGGAGACTGAGAGAGTCATGAGGGAGGAGAGGAGTCCCACAGTGTGAGGGGAGACTGAGGGAGGAGAGGAGTCCCACAGTGTGAGGGGAGACTGAGGGAGGAGAGGAGTCCCACAGTGTGAGGGGAGACTGAGGGAGGAGAGGAGTCCCACAGTGTGAGGGGAGACTGAGGGAGGAGAGGAGTCCCACAGTGTGAGGGGAGACTGAGGGAGGAGAGGAGTCCCACAGTGTGAGGGGAGACTGAGGGAGGAGAGGAGTCCCACAGTGTGAGGGAGACTGAGGAGAGGAGTCCCACAGTGTGAGGGAGACTGAGGGAGGAGTCCCACAGTGTGAGGGGAGACTGAGGGAGGAGAGGAGTCCCACAGTGTGAGGGAGACTGAGGGAGGAGAGGAGTCCCACAGTGTGAGGGAGACTGAGGGAGGAGAGGAGTCCCACAGTGTGAGGATAGACTGAGGGAGGAGAGGAGTCCCACAGTGTGAGGGGAGACTGAGGGAGGAGAGGAGTCCCACAGTGTGAGGGGAGACTGAGGGAGGAGAGGAGTCCCACAGTGTGAGGATAGACTGAGGGAGGAGAGGAGTCCCACAGTGTGAGGGAGACTGAGGGAGGAGAGGAGTCCCACAGTGTGAGGATAGACTGAGGGAGGAGAGGAGTCCCACAGTGTGAGGGGAGACTGAGGGAGGAGAGGAGTCCCACAGTGTGAGGGGAGACTGAGGGAGGAGAGGAGTCCCACAGTGTGAGGATAGACTGAGGGAGGAGAGGAGTCCCACAGTGTGAGGGGAGACTGAGGGAGGAGAGGAGTCCCACAGTGTGAGGGGAGACTGAGGGAGGAGAGGAGTCCCACAGTGTGAGGATAGACTGAGGGAGGAGAGGAGTCCCACAGTGTGAGGGGAGACTGAGGGAGGAGAGGAGTCCCACAGTGTGAGGGGAGACTGAGGGAGGAGAGGAGTCCCACAGTGTGAGGATAGACTGAGGGAGGAGAGGAGTCCCACAGTGTGAGGGGAGACTGAGGGAGGAGAGGAGTCCCACAGTGTGAGGGGAGACTGAGGGAGGAGAGGAGTCCCACAGTGTGAGGATAGACTGAGGGAGGAGAGGAGTCCCACAGTGTGAGGGGAGACTGAGGGAGGAGAGGAGTCCCACAGTGTGAGGGGAGACTGAGGGAGGAGAGGAGTCCCACAGTGTGAGGGATAGACTGAGGGAGGAGAGGAGTCCCACAGTGTGAGGGGAGACCTGAGGGAGGAGAGGAGTCCCACAGTGTGAGGGGAGACTGAGGGAGGAGAGGAGTCCCACAGTGTGAGGGGAGACTGAGGGAGGAGAGGAGTCCCACAGTGTGAGGGGAGACTGAGGGAGGAGAGGAGTCCCACAGTGTGAGGGGAGACTGAGGGAGGAGAGGAGTCCCACAGTGTGAGGATAGACTGAGGGAGGAGAGGAGTCCCACAGTGTGAGGGGAGACTGAGGGAGGAGAGGAGTCCCACAGTGTGAGGGAGACTGAGGGAGGAGAGGAGTCCCACAGTGTGAGGGGAGACTGAGGGAGGAGAGGAGTCCCACAGTGTGAGGGGAGACTGAGGGAGGAGAGGAGTCCCACAGTGTGAGGGGAGACTGAGGAGGAGAGGAGTCCCACAGTGTGAGGATAGACCGAGGGAGGAGAGGAGTCCCACAGTGTGAGGGAGACTGAGGGAGGAGAGGAGTCCCACAGTGTGAGGATAGACTGAGGGAGGAGAGGAGTCCCACAGTGTGAGGGGAGACTGAGGGAGGAGAGGGAGTCCCACAGTGTGAGGGGAGACTGAGGGAGGAGAGGAGTCCCACAGTCGTGAGGGGAGACTGAGGGAGGAGAGGAGTCCCACAGTGTGAGGATAGACCGAGGGAGGAGAGGAGTCCCACAGTGGTGAGGGGAGACCTGAGGGAGGAGAGGAGTCCCACAGTGTGAGGATAGACTGAGGGAGGAGAGGAGTCCCACAGGTGGGGTGAGGGGAGGACTGAGGGAGG